>NC_058113.1:481606-838213 GCF_914725855.1 Thunnus albacares
GAAGAAGAGGAGGTAGAATAGAAATAGAAATAGAAGAAAAAGGAGAAGAAGAAACAGAAGACGAAATAAAAAAGAAATAGTAGAAGAAGAACAGAAGAACAGAAGAAGAAACAGAAGAAGATAGAAGAAGAAACAGAGGAGGAAGAAACAGAAGAAACAGAATAAGAAGAAGAAATAGAAGAATAAGAGGAAGAAAAATAAGAATTAGAAGAATTAGGAAACTGAAGAAGAAACAGAAGAAGAAGAAACAGAAGAAGAAACAGAAGAAGAAGAAATAGAAGCCAGAAGAAGAAACAGAAGAAGAAAGAGAAGAAGAAATAGAAGACAGAAGATGAAACAGAGGAAGAAATAGAAGAAACAGAAGAAGAAGAAATAGAAGACAGAAGATGAAACAGAAGAAGAAACAGAAGAAGAAATAGAAGACAAGATGAAACAGAAGAAGAAATAGAAGAAGAGGAAATAGAAGAGGCTAGAAAAAGAAACAGAAGAGGAAGAAACAGAAGTAGAAACAGAAGAAGAAGAAATAGAAGAAGAAATAGAAGAAATAGGAGAAGAAGAAAAAGAAGAAGAAGAAACAAAAGGAAATATAAAAAGAAATAGAAGAAGATGAACAGAAGAACAGAAGAGAAAAAGAAGAAACAGAAAAGGAAGAAATAGAAAAGCATGAAGAAAAAGAAACAGAAGAAGAATAGAAGAGGAAACAGAAGAAACAGAAGAAGAATAAATAGAAGAAGGAATAGAAGAAGACAGAAGATGAAACAAAAGAAGAAATAAAAGAAGAAACAGAAGAAGAAGAAATATAAGAAGAAATATGAGAAGAAAAAGAATTAGAAGAAGAAGAAATAGGAGAAGAAATAGAAGAAGAAAAAGAAGAGGAAACAGAAGAGGAAGAAATAGAAGAAGCAGAACAGAAGAAGAAGAAAGAGAAGAAGAAACAGAGGAAGAAACAGAAGAAAATAGAAACAGAGGAGGAAGAAACAGAAGAAGAAACAGAAGAAGATAGAAGAAGAAACAGAGGAGGAAGAAACAGAAGAAACAGAATAAGAAGAAGAAATAGAAGAATAAGAGGAAGAAAAATAAGAATTAGAAGAATTAGGAAACTGAAGAAGAAACAGAAGAAGAAGAAACAGAAGAAGAAACAGAAGAAGAAGAAATAGAAGCCAGAAGAAGAAACAGAAGAAGAAAGAGAAGAAGAAATAGAAGACAGAAGATGAAACAGAGGAAGAAATAGAAGAAACAGAAGAATAAGAAATAGAAGACAGAAGATGAAACAGAAGAAGAAACAGAAGAAGAAATAGAAGACAAGATGAAACAGAAGAAGAAATAGAAGAAGAGGAAATAGAAGAGGCTAGAAAAAGAAACAGAAGAGGAAGAAACAGAAGTAGAAACAGAAGAAGAAGAAATAGAAGAAGAAATAGAAGAAATAGGAGAAGAAGAAAAAGAAGAAGAAGAAACAAAAGGAAATATAAAAAGAAATAGAAGAAGATGAACAGAAGAACAGAAGAGAAAAAGAAGAAACAGAAGAAGAAACAGAAGAATAGAAGAAGACAGAGATTAGAAGAAGAAGAAAAAGAAGAAGAAGGAGCAGGAGGAGAAGAAGAAGGAGGAGGAAGAAGAAGAAGAAGGAGAAGAGGTAAAAGAAGCTGAGGTAGATTAAGAAGAGGAGGTAGAAGAAGAAGAAGAAATAGAAGTAGAAGAAGAAAAAAGGAAGAAGAAATGGAAGAAGAAATAGAAGAATTAGAAGAAGAAATAGAAGAAGAAGAAAAAGAAGAAGAAACAAGAAGAAAAAACAAGAAACAGAAGAAGAAGAAAGAAGAAACAGAAGAAGAAGGAAGAAGAAGAAGAAGGAGAAGGAGGAGAAGAAGAAGAAGAAGAAGAGGAGGTAAAAGAAGAGGAAGAAGAGGTAAAAGAAGGAGGTAAAGAAAAGGAGGTAGAAGAAGAAGAAATAGAGAAAGAAGAAATAGAAGAAGAAGATATAGAAGACACAGAAAGAGAAGAAAGAGAAGAAGAAACAGAAGAAGAAACAGAAGAAGGAGAAACAGAAGCAGAAGAAATAGAAGTAGAAGAAAAAACAGAAGAGGAAGAAACAAGAAGAAAAAGAAGAAATAGAAGAAGAAGAAATAGAAAAAGAAAAAGAAGAAGAGACAAGATGAAGAAATAGAAGATGAAACAGAAGAAAGAAAAGGAAGAAATAGAAAGAGAAGAACAGAAGAAGAAACAGAAAACGAAGAAATAGAAGGATAGAAGAAGAAACAGAAGAGGAAGAAACAGAAGAAGAAACAGAAGAAGAAGAAATAGAAGAAGGAATAGAAGAAGACAGAAAATGAAACAGAAGAAGAAACAGAAGAAGAAACAGAAGATGAAACAGAAGAAGAAATAGAAGAAGCAGAACAGAAGAAGAAGAAGAAAGAGAAGAAGAAAGAGAAGAAGAAATAGAAGAAGAAAATAGAAGAAGAACAGAAGAACAGAAGAAGACACAGAAGAAACAGAGGAAGAATAGAAGAAGACAGAGAAATGGAAGAAGAAAAGAAGAAGAGGAGGTAGAATAGAAATAGAAATAGAAGAAAAAGGAGAAGAAGAAACAGAAGACGAAATAAAAAAGAAATAGTAGAAGAAGAACAGAAGAACAGAAGAAGAAGAAACAGAAGAAGAAACAGAAGAAGATAGAAGAAGAAACAGAGGAGGAAGAAACAGAAGAAACAGAATAAGAAGAAGAAATAGAAGAATAAGAGGAAGAAAAATAAGAATTAGAAGAATTAGGAAACTGAAGAAGAAACAGAAGAAGAAGAAACAGAAGAAGAAACAGAAGAAGAAGAAATAGAAGCCAGAAGAAGAAACAGAAGAAGAAAGAGAAGAAGAAATAGAAGACAGAAGATGAAACAGAGGAAGAAATAGAAGAAACAGAAGAAGAAGAAATAGAAGACAGAAGATGAAACAGAAGAAGAAATAGAAGACAAGATGAAACAGAAGAAGAAATAGAAGAAGAGGAAATAGAAGAGGCTAGAAAAAGAAACAGAAGAGGAAGAAACAGAAGTAGAAACAGAAGAAGAAGAAATAGAAGAAGAAATAGAAGAAATAGGAGAAGAAGAAAAAGAAGAAGAAGAAACAAAAGGAAATATAAAAAGAAATAGAAGAAGATGAACAGAAGAACAGAAGAGAAAAAGAAGAAACAGAAAAGGAAGAAATAGAAAAGCATGAAGAAAAAGAAACAGAAGAAGAATAGAAGAGGAAACAGAAGAAACAGAAGAAGAATAAATAGAAGAAGGAATAGAAGAAGACAGAAGATGAAACAAAAGAAGAAATAAAAGAAGAAACAGAAGAAGAAGAAATATAAGAAGAAATATGAGAAGAAAAAGAATTAGAAGAAGAAGAAATAGGAGAAGAAATAGAAGAAGAAAAAGAAGAGGAAACAGAAGAGGAAGAAATAGAAGAAGCAGAACAGAAGAAGAAGAAAGAGAAGAAGAAACAGAGGAAGAAACAGAAGAAAATAGAAACAGAGGAGGAAGAAACAGAAGAAGAAACAGAAGAAGATAGAAGAAGAAACAGAGGAGGAAGAAACAGAAGAAACAGAATAAGAAGAAGAAATAGAAGAATAAGAGGAAGAAAAATAAGAATTAGAAGAATTAGGAAACTGAAGAAGAAACAGAAGAAGAAGAAACAGAAGAAGAAACAGAAGAAGAAGAAATAGAAGCCAGAAGAAGAAACAGAAGAAGAAAGAGAAGAAGAAATAGAAGACAGAAGATGAAACAGAGGAAGAAATAGAAGAAACAGAAGAATAAGAAATAGAAGACAGAAGATGAAACAGAAGAAGAAACAGAAGAAGAAATAGAAGACAAGATGAAACAGAAGAAGAAATAGAAGAAGAGGAAATAGAAGAGGCTAGAAAAAGAAACAGAAGAGGAAGAAACAGAAGTAGAAACAGAAGAAGAAGAAATAGAAGAAGAAATAGAAGAAATAGGAGAAGAAGAAAAAGAAGAAACAAAAGGAAATATAAAAAGAAATAGAAGAAGATGAACAGAAGAACAGAAGAGAAAAAGAAGAAACAGAAGAAGAAACAGAAGAATAGAAGAAGACAGAGATTAGAAGAAGAAGAAAAAGAAGAAGAAGGAGCAGGAGGAGAAGAAGAAGGAGGAGGAAGAAGAAGAAGAAGGAGAAGAGGTAAAAGAAGCTGAGGTAGATTAAGAAGAGGAGGTAGAAGAAGAAGAAGAAATAGAAGTAGAAGAAGAAAAAAGGAAGAAGAAATGGAAGAAGAAATAGAAGAAGAAACAGAAGAAGAGGTAGAAAAAGAATTAGAAGAAGAAATAGAAGAAGAAAAAGAAGAAGAAACAGAAGAAGAAACAGAAGTAGAACAAGAAATGAAGAAGAAGAAATAGAAGACAGAAGATGAAAAAGAAGAAACAGAAGAAGAAACAGAAGAAGAATAGAAGAGAAATGAAAGAAGAAGAAGAAATAGAAGAAGAAGAAATAGAAGAAGAAAAAGAATTAGAAGAATTAGAAGATAAATAGAAGAAAGAAGAAGACACAGAAGAGGAATAAATAGAAGAACAGAAGAACAGAAGAAGAAATAGAAAAAGAAAAAGAAGAAGAACAAAAGAAGAAGAAACAGAAGAAGTACCAGAAGAAACAGAAGAAGAATAGAAGAAGACAGAGAAATGGAAGAAGAAAAGGAAGAATTAGAAGAAGAAATACAAGAAGAAAAAGAAAAAGAAGGAGCAGGAGGAGAAGAAGAAGGAGGAGGAAGTAGAAGAAGAAGGAGAAGAGGTAAAAGAAGAAGAGGAGGCAGAATAAGAAGAGGAGGTAGAAGAAGAAGAAATGGAAGTAGAAGAAGAAATAGAAGAAGAAGAAATGGAAGAAGAAATAGAAGAAGAAATAGGAGAAGAAGAAAAAGAAGAAGATGAAAGAGAAAATGAAATATAAAAAGAAATTGAAGAAGAAGGGAAGAACAAAAGAAGAAGAAATAGAAGATGAAACAGAAGAAGAAATAGAAGTAGAAACAGAAGAGGAAGAAACAGAAGAAACAGAAGGAGAAGAAGAAATAGAAGAAATAGAAGAGGAAATAGAAGAAGGAGAAAAAGAAGAAGAAACAGAAGAGGAATAAATAGAAGAAGAAATGAAGAAGTAGAAGACAGAACATGAAACAGAAGAAGAAATAGAAGAAGAAAAAGAAGAATTAGAAGAAGAAATAGAAGAAGAAGAAAAAGAAGAAGAAACAGAAGAGGAAAAAATAGAAGAAGAAGAACAGAAGAAAAAGGAAGAAGAAGAAACAGAAGAAAAAATAGAGGACGAAACAGAAGAAGAAATAGAAGGAGACACAGGAGAAGAAACAGAAGAAGAAACAAGAGGAATAAATAGAAGAAGAACAGAAGGAGAAACAGAAGACGAAATAGAAGAAGAAGAAATAGAAGAAGAAAAAGAAGAAGAAAAAGAAGAATTGGAAGAATTAGAAGATTAAATAGAAGAAACAGAAGAAGAAACAGAAGAGGAAGAAATAGAAGAAGAAGAACAGAAGAAGAACAGAAGAAGAACGGAAGAGGAAGTAACAGAAGAAACAGAAAAAGAAGAATTAGAAGAATTAGAAGAAGAAACAGAGGAAACAGAAGAAGAAACTGAAGAAGAAATAGAAGAGGCTAGAAGAAGAAACAGAAGAAGCAGAAGAGGAAGAAATAGAAGAAGAACAAAAGCAGAAGAAACAGAAGAAGAAGAAGAAATATAAGAAAAAGAAGAATTAGAAGAAGAATCAGTAAAAGAAATAGAAGAAACAGAAGAAGAAGCAGAAGAAGAAATAGAAGAAGAAGGAAGAGAAGAAGAAGAATAGAAGAAGAAACAGAAGAAGAAATAAAAGAAGACACAGGAGAAGAAACAGAAGAAGAAACAGAAGAGGAATAAATAGAAGAAGAAACAGAAGAAGAAGAAATAGAAGAAGAAATAGAAGAAGAAGAAGAAGAAGAAGTAGATGAAGAAGAAGAGGATTAAAAGAAGGATTAGAAGAAGAAATAGAAAAAGAAAAAGAAGAAGAACAGAAAAAGAAGAAACAGAAGGAGAAGAAGGAGTAGGAGAAGGAGAAGAAGAAGAAGAAGAAGAAGAGGAAGAAACAGAAGATAGAAGAAGAAAAAGAAGAAACAGAAGAAGAACTAGAAAAAGAAATAGAAGAACAGGAGAAGAAACAGAAGAAAAAGAAGAGGAAGAAATAGAAGAAGAAGAACAGAAGAAGAAGAAACAGAAGAAGAAACAGAAGAAGAAGAAGAATTAGAAGAAGAAAGAAGAAAAAGAAGAAGAAACAGAAGAGGAAGAAATAGAAGAAGAAATAGAAGACAGAAGATGAAACAGAAGAAGAAATAGAAGAAATAGAAGAAGAAGAACAGAAAAAGTGGAAAAAGAAGAAGAAGAAGAAGAAAGAAAAAGATAAAGGAGCAGGAGGAAAAGAAGAAGAGGAGGAGTTAGAAGAAGAAGAAATAGAAGAAGAGGAGGTAGAATAAGAAGAGGAGGTAGAAGAAGAAACAGAAGAAGAAATAGTAGAAGACACAGAAGGAGAATTAACAGAAGAAGAAACAGAAGAGGAAGAAATAGGAGAAGAAGAAGAACAGAAGAAGAGGAAAAAGAAGAAAAGAAGAAGAAGAAAGAAGATGAAGGAGCAGGAGGAAAAGAAGAAGAGGAGGAGGTAGAAGAATTAGAAGAGGAAGTAACAGAAGAAACAGAAGAAGAAACAGAAGATACAGAAGAAGAAACTGAAGAAGAAAAAATAGAAGAAGATTGAAGAAGAAACAGAAGAGGAAGAAATAGAAGAAACAGAAGAAGAAACAGAAGATGAAACAGAAGAAGAAATAGAAGTAGAAACAGAAGAGGAAGAAACAGAAGTAGAAGAAGAAATAGAAGAAGGAGAAAAAGAAGAAGAAACAGAAGAGGAAGAAAGAAGTAGACAGAAGAAGAAGAACGAAGAAGAGACAAGAAACAGAAGAAGAAACTGAAGAAGAAAAAATAGAAGAAGATTGAAGAAGAAACAGAAGAAGAAACAGAAGATGAAACAGAAGAAGAAGAAGAAATGGAAGGAGAAAAAGAAGAAGAAACAGAAGAGGAAGAAAGAAGTAGACACAGAAGAAGAAGAACGAAGAAGAGACAAGAAACAGAGGAAGAAAGAAGAAGAGACAAGAAACAGAAGAAGAAACAGAAGAAGAAGAGAGAGAAGAAGAAGAAAGAGAAGAAGAAAAAGAAGAATTAGAAGAAGAAGGGAAGAACAAAAGAAGAAAAAATAGAAGAAACAGAAGAAGAAGACATAGACGAAGACGGAGAAATAGAAGAAGAAAAAGAATTAGAAGAAGAAACAGAAGAAAACGAAGAAGAAACAGGAGACGAAATAAAAAAAGAAATAGAAGAAAAGAAGAACAGAAGAAGAAATAGAAGAAGAAATGGAAGAAGAAAAAGAAGAATTAGAAGAAGAATTAGAAGAAATAGGAGAAGAAGAAAAAGAAGAAGTAGAAACAAAAGGAAATATAAAAAGAAATAGAAAAAGAAGAACGGAAGAACAGAAGAAGAAAGAAGAAACAGAAGAATAAACAGAAGAATAAACAGAAGAAGAAAAAGAAGAAGAAAAAGAAGAATTAGAAGAAGAATTAGAAGAAAAAGAAGAAGAAACAGAAGAGGAAGAAATAGAAGAAGAAGAAGGAGCAGGAGGAGAAGAAGAAGAAGAAGAAGAAGAAGAGGAGGTAGAAGAAGAGGAAGAAGAGGTAAAAGAAGGAGGTAAAGAAAAGGAGGTAGAAGAAGAAGAAGAAATAGAGGAAGAAGAAATAGAAGAAGAAGATATAGAAGACACAGAAGGAGAAGAAAGAGAAGAAGAAACAGAAGAAGAAACAGAAGAAGAAGAAACAGAAGAAGAAGAAATAGAAGTAGAAGAAAAAACAGGAGAGGAAGAAACAAGAAAAAAAAGAAATAGAAGAAGAAGAAGAAATAGAAAAAGAAAAAGAAGAAGAGACAAGATGAATAAATAGAAGATGAAACAGAAGAAAGAAGAGGAAAAAGAACAAAAGAAGAAATAGAAAAATAGAAAAAGAAATAGAAGAAGTAGAAGTAGAAGTAGAAGTAGAAGATTCAGAAGAGGAAGAAACAGAAGGAGAAACAGAAGAAATATAATAATAGAAGAAATAGAAGAAGAAAAAGAAGAAGAAACAGAAGAAGAAGAAGAAGAGACGAAGAAATAGAAGTAGAGGAATCAGAAGAGGAAGAAACAGACGAAGAAACAGAAAAAATATAATAATAAGAAGAAATAGAAGGAGAAATAGAAGAAGAAGAACAGAAGAAGAAACAGAAGAAGAAGAAATAGAAGAAACAGAAGAAGAAATAGAAGAAGAAGAACAGAAGAAGAAACAGAATAAGAAGAAACAGAAAGAAGAAACAGAAGAAAAAGAACTAGAAGACAGAAGATGAAACGGAAGAAGAAATAGAAGAAGAAAAAGAAGAAGGATTAAAAGAAGAAAGAAAACACAGAAGAAACAGAAGAAGAAATAGAAGAAGAAATAGAAGAAGAAAAAGAAGAATTAGAAGAAGAATTAGAAGAAGAAAGAAGAAGAAAAAGAAGAAGAAACAAGAAGAAAAAACAAGAAACAGAAGAAGAAGAAAGAAGAAACAGAAGAAGAAGGAAGAAGAAGAAGAAGGAGAAGGAGGAGAAGAAGAAGAAGAAGAAGAGGAGGTAAAAGAAGAGGAAGAAGAGGTAAAAGAAGGAGGTAAAGAAAAGGAGGTAGAAGAAGAAGAAATAGAGAAAGAAGAAATAGAAGAAGAAGATATAGAAGACACAGAAAGAGAAGAAAGAGAAGAAGAAACAGAAGAAGAAACAGAAGAAGGAGAAACAGAAGCAGAAGAAATAGAAGTAGAAGAAAAAACAGAAGAGGAAGAAACAAGAAGAAAAAGAAGAAATAGAAGAAGAAGAAATAGAAAAAGAAAAAGAAGAAGAGACAAGATGAAGAAATAGAAGATGAAACAGAAGAAAGAAAAGGAAGAAATAGAAAGAGAAGAACAGAAGAAGAAACAGAAAACGAAGAAATAGAAGGATAGAAGAAGAAACAGAAGAGGAAGAAACAGAAGAAGAAACAGAAGAAGAAGAAATAGAAGAAGGAATAGAAGAAGACAGAAAATGAAACAGAAGAAGAAACAGAAGAAGAAACAGAAGATGAAACAGAAGAAGAAATAGAAGAAGCAGAACAGAAGAAGAAGAAGAAGAAAGAGAAGAAGAAAGAGAAGAAGAAATAGAAGAAGAAAATAGAAGAAGAACAGAAGAACAGAAGAAGACACAGAAGAAACAGAGGAAGAATAGAAGAAGACAGAGAAATGGAAGAAGAAAAGAAGAAGAGGAGGTAGAATAGAAATAGAAATAGAAGAAAAAGGAGAAGAAGAAACAGAAGACGAAATAAAAAAGAAATAGTAGAAGAAGAACAGAAGAACAGAAGAAGAAGAAACAGAAGAAGAAACAGAAGAAGATAGAAGAAGAAACAGAGGAGGAAGAAACAGAAGAAACAGAATAAGAAGAAGAAATAGAAGAATAAGAGGAAGAAAAATAAGAATTAGAAGAATTAGGAAACTGAAGAAGAAACAGAAGAAGAAGAAACAGAAGAAGAAACAGAAGAAGAAGAAATAGAAGCCAGAAGAAGAAACAGAAGAAGAAAGAGAAGAAGAAATAGAAGACAGAAGATGAAACAGAGGAAGAAATAGAAGAAACAGAAGAAGAAGAAATAGAAGACAGAAGATGAAACAGAAGAAGAAATAGAAGACAAGATGAAACAGAAGAAGAAATAGAAGAAGAGGAAATAGAAGAGGCTAGAAAAAGAAACAGAAGAGGAAGAAACAGAAGTAGAAACAGAAGAAGAAGAAATAGAAGAAGAAATAGAAGAAATAGGAGAAGAAGAAAAAGAAGAAGAAGAAACAAAAGGAAATATAAAAAGAAATAGAAGAAGATGAACAGAAGAACAGAAGAGAAAAAGAAGAAACAGAAAAGGAAGAAATAGAAAAGCATGAAGAAAAAGAAACAGAAGAAGAATAGAAGAGGAAACAGAAGAAACAGAAGAAGAATAAATAGAAGAAGGAATAGAAGAAGACAGAAGATGAAACAAAAGAAGAAATAAAAGAAGAAACAGAAGAAGAAGAAAGAGAAGAAGAAATATGAGAAGAAAAAGAATTAGAAGAAGAAGAAATAGGAGAAGAAATAGAAGAAGAAAAAGAAGAGGAAACAGAAGAGGAAGAAATAGAAGAAGCAGAACAGAAGAAGAAGAAAGAGAAGAAGAAACAGAGGAAGAAACAGAAGAAAATAGAAACAGAGGAGGAAGAAACAGAAGAAGAAACAGAAGAAGATAGAAGAAGAAACAGAGGAGGAAGAAACAGAAGAAACAGAATAAGAAGAAGAAATAGAAGAATAAGAGGAAGAAAAATAAGAATTAGAAGAATTAGGAAACTGAAGAAGAAACAGAAGAAGAAGAAACAGAAGAAGAAACAGAAGAAGAAGAAATAGAAGCCAGAAGAAGAAACAGAAGAAGAAAGAGAAGAAGAAATAGAAGACAGAAGATGAAACAGAGGAAGAAATAGAAGAAACAGAAGAATAAGAAATAGAAGACAGAAGATGAAACAGAAGAAGAAACAGAAGAAGAAATAGAAGACAAGATGAAACAGAAGAAGAAATAGAAGAAGAGGAAATAGAAGAGGCTAGAAAAAGAAACAGAAGAGGAAGAAACAGAAGTAGAAACAGAAGAAGAAGAAATAGAAGAAGAAATAGAAGAAATAGGAGAAGAAGAAAAAGAAGAAGAAGAAACAAAAGGAAATATAAAAAGAAATAGAAGAAGATGAACAGAAGAACAGAAGAGAAAAAGAAGAAACAGAAGAAGAAACAGAAGAATAGAAGAAGACAGAGATTAGAAGAAGAAGAAAAAGAAGAAGAAGGAGCAGGAGGAGAAGAAGAAGGAGGAGGAAGAAGAAGAAGAAGGAGAAGAGGTAAAAGAAGCTGAGGTAGATTAAGAAGAGGAGGTAGAAGAAGAAGAAGAAATAGAAGTAGAAGAAGAAAAAAGGAAGAAGAAATGGAAGAAGAAATAGAAGAAGAAACAGAAGAAGAGGTAGAAAAAGAATTAGAAGAAGAAATAGAAGAAGAAAAAGAAGAAGAAACAGAAGAAGAAACAGAAGTAGAACAAGAAATGAAGAAGAAGAAATAGAAGACAGAAGATGAAAAAGAAGAAACAGAAGAAGAAACAGAAGAAGAATAGAAGAGAAATGAAAGAAGAAGAAGAAATAGAAGAAGAAGAAATAGAAGAAGAAAAAGAATTAGAAGAATTAGAAGATAAATAGAAGAAAGAAGAAGACACAGAAGAGGAATAAATAGAAGAACAGAAGAACAGAAGAAGAAATAGAAAAAGAAAAAGAAGAAGAACAAAAGAAGAAGAAACAGAAGAAGTACCAGAAGAAACAGAAGAAGAATAGAAGAAGACAGAGAAATGGAAGAAGAAAAGGAAGAATTAGAAGAAGAAATACAAGAAGAAAAAGAAAAAGAAGGAGCAGGAGGAGAAGAAGAAGGAGGAGGAAGTAGAAGAAGAAGGAGAAGAGGTAAAAGAAGAAGAGGAGGCAGAATAAGAAGAGGAGGTAGAAGAAGAAGAAATGGAAGTAGAAGAAGAAATAGAAGAAGAAGAAATGGAAGAAGAAATAGAAGAAGAAATAGGAGAAGAAGAAAAAGAAGAAGATGAAAGAGAAAATGAAATATAAAAAGAAATTGAAGAAGAAGGGAAGAACAAAAGAAGAAGAAATAGAAGATGAAACAGAAGAAGAAATAGAAGTAGAAACAGAAGAGGAAGAAACAGAAGAAACAGAAGGAGAAGAAGAAATAGAAGAAATAGAAGAGGAAATAGAAGAAGGAGAAAAAGAAGAAGAAACAGAAGAGGAATAAATAGAAGAAGAAATGAAGAAGTAGAAGACAGAACATGAAACAGAAGAAGAAATAGAAGAAGAAAAAGAAGAATTAGAAGAAGAAATAGAAGAAGAAGAAAAAGAAGAAGAAACAGAAGAGGAAAAAATAGAAGAAGAAGAACAGAAGAAAAAGGAAGAAGAAGAAACAGAAGAAAAAATAGAGGACGAAACAGAAGAAGAAATAGAAGGAGACACAGGAGAAGAAACAGAAGAAGAAACAAGAGGAATAAATAGAAGAAGAACAGAAGGAGAAACAGAAGACGAAATAGAAGAAGAACAAATAGAAGAAGAAAAAGAAGAAGAAAAAGAAGAATTGGAAGAATTAGAAGATTAAATAGAAGAAACAGAAGAAGAAACAGAAGAGGAAGAAATAGAAGAAGAAGAACAGAAGAAGAACAGAAGAAGAACGGAAGAGGAAGTAACAGAAGGATCAGAAAAAGAAGAATTAGAAGAATTAGAAGAAGAAACAGAGGAAACAGAAGAAGAAACTGAAGAAGAAATAGAAGAGGCTAGAAGAAGAAACAGAAGAAGCAGAAGAGGAAGAAATAGAAGAAGAACAAAAGCAGAAGAAACAGAAGAAGAAGAAGAAATATAAGAAAAAGAAGAATTAGAAGAAGAATCAGTAAAAGAAATAGAAGAAACAGAAGAAGAAGCAGAAGAAGAAATAGAAGAAGAAGGAAGAGAAGAAGAAGAATAGAAGAAGAAACAGAAGAAGAAATAAAAGAAGACACAGGAGAAGAAACAGAAGAAGAAACAGAAGAGGAATAAATAGAAGAAGAAACAGAAGAAGAAGAAATAGAAGAAGAAATAGAAGAAGAAGAAGAAGAAGAAGTAGATGAAGAAGAAGAGGATTAAAAGAAGGATTAGAAGAAGAAATAGAAAAAGAAAAAGAAGAAGAACAGAAAAAGAAGAAACAGAAGGAGAAGAAGGAGTAGGAGAAGGAGAAGAAGAAGAAGAAGAAGAAGAGGAAGAAACAGAAGATAGAAGAAGAAAAAGAAGAAACAGAAGAAGAACTAGAAAAAGAAATAGAAGAACAGGAGAAGAAACAGAAGAAAAAGAAGAGGAAGAAATAGAAGAAGAAGAACAGAAGAAGAAGAAACAGAAGAAGAAACAGAAGAAGAAGAAGAATTAGAAGAAGAAAGAAGAAAAAGAAGAAGAAACAGAAGAGGAAGAAATAGAAGAAGAAATAGAAGACAGAAGATGAAACAGAAGAAGAAATAGAAGAAATAGAAGAAGAAGAACAGAAAAAGTGGAAAAAGAAGAAGAAGAAGAAGAAAGAAAAAGATAAAGGAGCAGGAGGAAAAGAAGAAGAGGAGGAGTTAGAAGAAGAAGAAATAGAAGAAGAGGAGGTAGAATAAGAAGAGGAGGTAGAAGAAGAAACAGAAGAAGAAATAGTAGAAGACACAGAAGGAGAATTAACAGAAGAAGAAACAGAAGAGGAAGAAATAGGAGAAGAAGAAGAACAGAAGAAGAGGAAAAAGAAGAAAAGAAGAAGAAGAAAGAAGATGAAGGAGCAGGAGGAAAAGAAGAAGAGGAGGAGGTAGAAGAATTAGAAGAGGAAGTAACAGAAGAAACAGAAGAAGAAACAGAAGATACAGAAGAAGAAACTGAAGAAGAAAAAATAGAAGAAGATTGAAGAAGAAACAGAAGAGGAAGAAATAGAAGAAACAGAAGAAGAAACAGAAGATGAAACAGAAGAAGAAATAGAAGTAGAAACAGAAGAGGAAGAAACAGAAGTAGAAGAAGAAATAGAAGAAGGAGAAAAAGAAGAAGAAACAGAAGAGGAAGAAAGAAGTAGACAGAAGAAGAAGAACGAAGAAGAGACAAGAAACAGAAGAAGAAACTGAAGAAGAAAAAATAGAAGAAGATTGAAGAAGAAACAGAAGAAGAAACAGAAGATGAAACAGAAGAAGAAGAAGAAATAGAAGGAGAAAAAGAAGAAGAAACAGAAGAGGAAGAAAGAAGTAGACACAGAAGAAGAAGAACGAAGAAGAGACAAGAAACAGAGGAAGAAAGAAGAAGAGACAAGAAACAGAAGAAGAAACAGAAGAAGAAGAGAGAGAAGAAGAAGAAAGAGAAGAAGAAAAAGAAGAATTTGAAGAAGAAGGGAAGAACAAAAGAAGAAAAAATAGAAGAAACAGAAGAAGAAGACATAGACGAAGACGGAGAAATAGAAGAAGAAAAAGAATTAGAAGAAGAAACAGAAGAAAACGAAGAAGAAACAGGAGACGAAATAAAAAAAGAAATAGAAGAAAAGAAGAACAGAAGAAGAAATAGAAGAAGAAATGGAAGAAGAAAAAGAAGAATTAGAAGAAGAATTAGAAGAAATAGGAGAAGAAGAAAAAGAAGAAGTAGAAACAAAAGGAAATATAAAAAGAAATAGAAAAAGAAGAACGGAAGAACAGAAGAAGAAAGAAGAAACAGAAGAATAAACAGAAGAATAAACAGAAGAAGAAAAAGAAGAAGAAAAAGAAGAATTAGAAGAAGAATTAGAAGAAAAAGAAGAAGAAACAGAAGAGGAAGAAATAGAAGAAGAAGAAGGAGCAGGAGGAGAAGAAGAAGAAGAAGAAGAAGAGGAGGTAGAAGAAGAGGAAGAAGAGGTAAAAGAAGGAGGTAAAGAAAAGGAGGTAGAAGAAGAAGAAGAAATAGAGGAAGAAGAAATAGAAGAAGAAGATATAGAAGACACAGAAGGAGAAGAAAGAGAAGAAGAAACAGAAGAAGAAACAGAAGAAGAAGAAACAGAAGAAGAAGAAATAGAAGTAGAAGAAAAAACAGGAGAGGAAGAAACAAGAAAAAAAAGAAATAGAAGAAGAAGAAGAAATAGAAAAAGAAAAAGAAGAAGAGACAAGATGAATAAATAGAAGATGAAACAGAAGAAAGAAGAGGAAAAAGAACAAAAGAAGAAATAGAAAAATAGAAAAAGAAATAGAAGAAGTAGAAGTAGAAGTAGAAGTAGAAGATTCAGAAGAGGAAGAAACAGAAGGAGAAACAGAAGAAATATAATAATAGAAGAAATAGAAGAAGAAAAAGAAGAAGAAACAGAAGAAGAAGAAGAAGAGACGAAGAAATAGAAGTAGAGGAATCAGAAGAGGAAGAAACAGACGAAGAAACAGAAAAAATATAATAATAAGAAGAAATAGAAGGAGAAATAGAAGAAGAAGAACAGAAGAAGAAACAGAAGAAGAAGAAATAGAAGAAACAGAAGAAGAAATAGAAGAAGAAGAACAGAAGAAGAAACAGAATAAGAAGAAACAGAAAGAAGAAACAGAAGAAAAAGAACTAGAAGACAGAAGATGAAACAGAAGAAGAAATAGAAGAAGAAAAAGAAGAAGGATTAAAAGAAGAAAGAAAACACAGAAGAAACAGAAGAAGAAATAGAAGAAGAAATAGAAGAAGAAAAAGAAGAATTAGAAGAAGAATTAGAAGAAGAAAGAAGAAGAAAAAGAAGAAACAAGAAGAAAAAACAAGAAACAGAAGAAGAAGAAAGAAGAAACAGAAGAAGAAGGAAGAAGAAGAAGAAGGAGAAGGAGGAGAAGAAGAAGAAGAAGAAGAAGAAGAGGAGGTAAAAGAAGAGGAAGAAGAGGTAAAAGAAGGAGGTAAAGAAAAGGAGGTAGAAGAAGAAGAAGAAATAGAGAAAGAAGAAATAGAAGAAGAAGATATAGAAGACACAGAAAGAGAAGAAAGAGAAGAAGAAACAGAAGAAGAAACAGAAGAAGAAGAAACAGAAGCAGAAGAAATAGAAGTAGAAGAAAAAACAGAAGAGGAAGAAACAAGAAGAAAAAGAAGAAATAGAAGAAGAAGAAATAGAAAAAGAAAAAGAAGAAGAGACAAGATGAAGAAATAGAAGATGAAACAGAAGAAAGAAAAGGAAGAAATAGAAAGAGAAGAACAGAAGAAGAAACAGAAAACGAAGAAATAGAAGGATAGAAGAAGAAACAGAAGAGGAAGAAACAGAAGAAGAAACAGAAGAAGAAGAAATAGAAGAAGGAATAGAAGAAGACAGAAAATGAAACAGAAGAAGAAACAGAAGAAGAAACAGAAGATGAAACAGAAGAAGAAATAGAAGAAGCAGAACAGAAGAAGAAGAAGAAGAAAGAGAAGAAGAAAGAGAAGAAGAAATAGAAGAAGAAAATAGAAGAAGAACAGAAGAACAGAAGAAGACACAGAAGAAACAGAGGAAGAATAGAAGAAGACAGAGAAATGGAAGAAGAAAAGAAGAAGAGGAGGTAGAATAGAAATAGAAATAGAAGAAAAAGGAGAAGAAGAAACAGAAGACGAAATAAAAAAGAAATAGTAGAAGAAGAACAGAAGAACAGAAGAAGAAGAAACAGAAGAAACAGAAAAGGAAGAAATAGAAAAGCATGAAGAAAAAGAAACAGAAGAAGAATAGAAGAGGAAACAGAAGAAACAGAAGAAGAATAAATAGAAGAAGGAATAGAAGAAGACAGAAGATGAAACAAAAGAAGAAATAAAAGAAGAAACAGAAGAAGAAGAAATATAAGAAGAAATATGAGAAGAAAAAGAATTAGAAGAAGAAGAAATAGGAGAAGAAATAGAAGAAGAAAAAGAAGAGGAAACAGAAGAGGAAGAAATAGAAGAAGCAGAACAGAAGAAGAAGAAAGAGAAGAAGAAACAGAGGAAGAAACAGAAGAAAATAGAAACAGAGGAGGAAGAAACAGAAGAAGAAACAGAAGAAGATAGAAGAAGAAACAGAGGAGGAAGAAACAGAAGAAACAGAATAAGAAGAAGAAATAGAAGAATAAGAGGAAGAAAAATAAGAATTAGAAGAATTAGGAAACTGAAGAAGAAACAGAAGAAGAAGAAACAGAAGAAGAAACAGAAGAAGAAGAAATAGAAGCCAGAAGAAGAAACAGAAGAAGAAAGAGAAGAAGAAATAGAAGACAGAAGATGAAACAGAGGAAGAAATAGAAGAAACAGAAGAATAAGAAATAGAAGACAGAAGATGAAACAGAAGAAGAAACAGAAGAAGAAATAGAAGACAAGATGAAACAGAAGAAGAAATAGAAGAAGAGGAAATAGAAGAGGCTAGAAAAAGAAACAGAAGAGGAAGAAACAGAAGTAGAAACAGAAGAAGAAGAAATAGAAGAAGAAATAGAAGAAATAGGAGAAGAAGAAAAAGAAGAAGAAGAAACAAAAGGAAATATAAAAAGAAATAGAAGAAGATGAACAGAAGAACAGAAGAGAAAAAGAAGAAACAGAAGAAGAAACAGAAGAATAGAAGAAGACAGAGATTAGAAGAAGAAGAAAAAGAAGAAGAAGGAGCAGGAGGAGAAGAAGAAGGAGGAGGAAGAAGAAGAAGAAGGAGAAGAGGTAAAAGAAGCTGAGGTAGATTAAGAAGAGGAGGTAGAAGAAGAAGAAGAAATAGAAGTAGAAGAAGAAAAAAGGAAGAAGAAATGGAAGAAGAAATAGAAGAAGAAACAGAAGAAGAGGTAGAAAAAGAATTAGAAGAAGAAATAGAAGAAGAAAAAGAAGAAGAAACAGAAGAGGAAGAAATAGAACAAGAAATGAAGAAGAAGAAATAGAAGACAGAAGATGAAAAAGAAGAAACAGAAGAAGAAACAGAAGAAGAATAGAGGAGAAATGAAAGAAGAAGAAGATTTAGAAGAAGAAGAAATAGAAGAAGAAAAAGAATTAGAAGAATTAGAAGATAAATAGAAGAAAGAAGAAGACACAGAAGAGGAAGAAATAGAAGAACAGAAGAACAGAAGAAGAAATAGAAAAAGAAAAAGAAGAAGAACAAAAGAAGAAGAAGAAGAAACAGAAGAAACAGAAGAGGAAGAAATAGAAGAAGAGGAAGAAATAGAAGAAGAACAAAAGAAGAAGAAACAGAAGAAGTACCAGAAGAAACAGAAGAAGAATAGAAGAAGACAGAGAAATGGAAGAAGAAAAGGAAGAATTAGAAGAAGAAATACAAGAAGAAAAAGAAAAAGAAGGAGCAGGAGGAGAAGAAGAAGGAGGAGGAAGTAGAAGAAGAAGGAGAAGAGGTAAAAGAAGAAGAGGAGGCAGAATAAGAAGAGGAGGTAGAAGAAGAAGAAATGGAAGTAGAAGAAGAAATAGAAGAAGAAGAAATGGAAGAAGAAATAGAAGAAGAAATAGGAGAAGAAGAAAAAGAAGAAGATGAAAGAGAAAATGAAATATAAAAAGAAATTGAAGAAGAAGGGAAGAACAAAAGAAGAAGAAATAGAAGATGAAACAGAAGAAGAAATAGAAGTAGAAACAGAAGAGGAAGAAACAGAAGAAACAGAAGGAGAAGAAGAAATAGAAGAAATAGAAGAGGAAATAGAAGAAGGAGAAAAAGAAGAAGAAACAGAAGAGGAATAAATAGAAGAAGAAATGAAGAAGTAGAAGACAGAACATGAAACAGAAGAAGAAATAGAAGAAGAAAAAGAAGAATTAGAAGAAGAAATAGAAGAAGAAGAAAAAGAAGAAGAAACAGAAGAGGAAAAAATAGAAGAAGAAGAACAGAAGAAAAAGGAAGAAGAAGAAACAGAAGAAAAAATAGAGGACGAAACAGAAGAAGAAATAGAAGGAGACACAGGAGAAGAAACAGAAGAAGAAACAAGAGGAATAAATAGAAGAAGAACAGAAGGAGAAACAGAAGATGAAATAGAAGAAGAAGAAATAGAAGAAGAAAAAGAAGAAGAAAAAGAAGAATTGGAAGAATTAGAAGATTAAATAGAAGAAACAGAAGAAGAAACAGAAGAGGAAGAAATAGAAGAAGAAGAACAGAAGAAGAACAGAAGAAGAACGGAAGAGGAAGTAACAGAAGAAACAGAAAAAGAAGAATTAGAAGAATTAGAAGAAGAAACAGAGGAAACAGAAGAAGAAACTGAAGAAGAAATAGAAGAGGCTAGAAGAAGAAACAGAAGAAGCAGAAGAGGAAGAAATAGAAGAAGAACAAAAGCAGAAGAAACAGAAGAAGAAGAAGAAATATAAGAAAAAGAAGAATTAGAAGAAGAATCAGTAAAAGAAATAGAAGAAACAGAAGAAGAAGCAGAAGAAGAAATAGAAGAAGAAGGAAGAGAAGAAGAAGAATAGAAGAAGAAACAGAAGAAGAAATAAAAGAAGACACAGGAGAAGAAACAGAAGAAGAAACAGAAGAGGAATAAATAGAAGAAGAAACAGAAGAAGAAGAAATAGAAGAAGAAATAGAAGAAGAAGAAGAAGTAGATGAAGAAGAAGAGGATTAAAAGAAGGATTAGAAGAAGAAATAGAAAAAGAAAAAGAAGAAGAACAGAAAAAGAAGAAACGGAAGGAGAAGAAGGAGTAGGAGAAGGAGAAGAAGAAGAAGAAGAAGAGGAAGAAACAGAAGATAGAAGAAGAAAAAGAAGAAACAGAAGAAGAACTAGAAAAAGAAATAGAAGAACAGGAGAAGAAACAGAAGAAAAAGAAGAGGAAGAAATAGAAGAAGAAGAACAGAAGAAGAAGAAACAGAAGAAGAAACAGAAGAAGAAGAAGATAGAAGAAGATAGAAGAAGAAACAGAAGAGGAAGTAACAGAAGAAACAGAAGAAGAAGAAGAATTAGAAGAAGAAAGAAGAAAAAGAAGAAGAAACAGAAGAGGAAGAAATAGAAGAAGAAACAGAAGAAGAAATAGAAGACAGAAGATGAAACAGAAGAAGAAATAGAAGAAATAGAAGAAGAAGAACAGAAAAAGTGGAAAAAGAAGAAGAGGAAGAAGAAAGAAAAAGATAAAGGAGCAGGAGGAAAAGAAGAAGAGGAGGAGTTAGAAGAAGAAGAAGAAATAGAAGAAGAGGAGGTAGAATAAGAAGAGGAGGTAGAAGAAGAAACAGAAGAAGAAATAGTAGAAGACACAGAAGGAGAATTAACAGAAGAAGAAACAGAAGAGGAAGAAATAGGAGAAGAAGAAGAACAGAAGAAGAGGAAAAAGAAGAAAAGAAGAAGAAGAAAGAAGATGAAGGAGCAGGAGGAAAAGAAGAAGAGGAGGAGGTAGAAGAATTAGAAGAGGAAGTAACAGAAGAAACAGAAGAAGAAACAGAAGATACAGAAGAAGAAACTGAAGAAGAAAAAATAGAAGAAGATTGAAGAAGAAACAGAAGAGGAAGAAATAGAAGAAACAGAAGAAGAAACAGAAGATGAAACAGAAGAAGAAATAGAAGTAGAAACAGAAGAGGAAGAAACAGAAGTAGAAGAAGAAATAGAAGAAGGAGAAAAAGAAGAAGAAACAGAAGAGGAAGAAAGAAGTAGACACAGAAGAAGAAGAACGAAGAAGAGACAAGAAACAGAAGAGGAAGAAAGAAGAAGAGACAAGAAACAGAAGAAGAAACAGAAGAAGAAGAGAGAGAAGAAGAAGAAAGAGAAGAAGAAAAAGAAGAATTAGAAGAAGAAGGGAAGAACAAAAGAAGAAAAAATAGAAGAAACAGAAGAAGAAGACATAGAAGAAGACGGAGAAATAGAAGAAGAAAAAGAATTAGAAGAAGAAACAGAAGAAAACGAAGAAGAAACAGGAGACGAAATAAAAAAAAATAGTAGAAGAAAAGAAGAACAGAAGAAGAAATAGAAGAAGAAATGGAAGAAGAAAAAGAAGAATTAGAAGAAGAATTAGAAGAAATAGGAGAAGAAGAAAAAGAAGAAGTAGAAACAAAAGGAAATATAAAAAGAAATAGAAAAAGAAGAACGGAAGAACAGAAGTAGAAAGAAGAAACAGAAGAATAAACAGAAGAAGAAAAAGAAGAAGAAAAAGAAGAATTAGAAGAAGAATTAGAAGAAAAAGAAGAAGAAACAGAAGAGGAAGAAATAGAAGAAGAAGAAGGAGCAGGAGGAGAAGAAGAAGAAGAAGAAGAAGAGGAGGTAGAAGAAGAGGAAGAAGAGGTAAAAGAAGGAGGTAAAGAAAAGGAGGTAGAAGAAGAAGAAGAAATAGAGGAAGAAGAAATAGAAGAAGAAGATATAGAAGACACAGAAGGAGAAGAAAGAGAAGAAGAAACAGAAGAAGAAACAGAAGAAGAAGAAACAGAAGAAGAAGAAATAGAAGTAGAAGAAAAAACAGGAGAGGAAGAAACAAGAAAAAAAGAAATAGAAGAAGAAGAAGAAGAAATAGAAAAAGAAAAAGAAGAAGAGACAAGATGAATAAATAGAAGATGAAACAGAAGAAAGAAGAGGAAAAAGAACAAAAGAAGAAATAGAAAAATAGAAAAAGAAATAGAAGAAGTAGAAGTAGAAGTAGAAGATTCAGAAGAGGAAGAAACAGAAGGAGAAACAGAAGAAATATAATAATAGAAGAAATAGAAGAAGAAAAAGAAGAAGAAACAGAAGAAGAAGAAGAAGAGACGAAGAAATAGAAGTAGAGGAATCAGAAGAGGAAGAAACAGACGAAGAAAAAGAAAAAATATAATAATAAGAAGAAATAGAAGGAGAAATAGAAGAAGAAGAACAGAAGAAGAAACAGAAGAAGAAGAAATAGAAGAAACAGAAGAAGAAATAGAAGAAGAAGAACAGAAGAAGAAACAGAATAAGAAGAAACAGAAAGAAGAAACAGAAGAAAAAGAACTAGAAGACAGAAGATGAAACGGAAGAAGAAATAGAAGAAGAAAAAGAAGAAGGATTAAAAGAAGAAAGAAAACACAGAAGAAACAGAAGAAGAAATAGAAGAAGAAATAGAAGAAGAAAAAGAAGAATTAGAAGAAGAATTAGAAGAAGAAAGAAGAAGAAAAAGAAGAAGAAACAAGAAGAAAAAACAAGAAACAGAAGAAGAAGAAAGAAGAAACAGAAGAAGAAGGAAGAAGAAGAAGAAGGAGAAGGAGGAGAAGAAGAAGAAGAAGAAGAAGAGGAGGTAAAAGAAGAGGAAGAAGAGGTAAAAGAAGGAGGTAAAGAAAAGGAGGTAGAAGAAGAAGAAGAAATAGAGAAAGAAGAAATAGAAGAAGAAGATATAGAAGACACAGAAAGAGAAGAAACAGAAGAAGAAACAGAAGAAGAAGAAACAGAAGCAGAAGAAATAGAAGTAGAAGAAAAAACAGAAGAGGAAGAAACAAGAAGAAAAAGAAGAAATAGAAGAAGAAGAAATAGAAAAAGAAAAAGAAGAAGAGACAAGATGAAGAAATAGAAGATGAAACAGAAGAAAGAAAAGGAAGAAATAGAAAGAGAAGAACAGAAGAAGAAACAGAAAACGAAGAAATAGAAGGATAGAAGAAGAAACAGAAGAGGAAGAAACAGAAGAAGAAACAGAAGAAGAAGAAATAGAAGAAGGAATAGAAGAAGACAGAAAATGAAACAGAAGAAGAAACAGAAGAAGAAACAGAAGAAGAAGAAATAGAAGAAGCAGAACAGAAGAAGAAGAAGAAGAAAGAGAAGAAGAAAGAGAAGAAGAAATAGAAGAAGAAAATAGAAGAAGAACAGAAGAACAGAAGAAGACACAGAAGAAACAGAGGAAGAATAGAAGAAGACAGAGAAATGGAAGAAGAAAAGAAGAAGAGGAGGTAGAATAGAAATAGAAATAGAAGAAAAAGGAGAAGAAGAAACAGAAGACGAAATAAAAAAGAAATAGAAGAAGAACAGAAGAACAGAAGAAGAAGAAACAGAAGAAACAGAAAAGGAAGAAATAGAAAAGCATGAAGAAAAAGAAACAGAAGAAGAATAGAAGAGGAAACAGAAGAAACAGAAGAAGAATAAATAGAAGAAGGAATAGAAGAAGACAGAAGATGAAACAAAAGAAGAAATAAAAGAAGAAACAGAAGAAGAAGAAATATAAGAAGAAATATGAGAAGAAAAAGAATTAGAAGAAGAAGAAATAGGAGAAGAAATAGAAGAAGAAAAAGAAGAGGAAACAGAAGAGGAAGAAATAGAAGAAGCAGAACAGAAGAAGAAGAAAGAGAAGAAGAAACAGAGGAAGAAACAGAAGAAAATAGAAACAGAGGAGGAAGAAACAGAAGAAGAAACAGAAGAAGATAGAAGAAGAAACAGAGGAGGAAGAAACAGAAGAAACAGAATAAGAAGAAGAAATAGAAGAATAAGAGGAAGAAAAATAAGAATTAGAAGAATTAGGAAACTGAAGAAGAAACAGAAGAAGAAGAAACAGAAGAAGAAACAGAAGAAGAAGAAATAGAAGCCAGAAGAAGAAACAGAAGAAGAAAGAGAAGAAGAAATAGAAGACAGAAGATGAAACAGAGGAAGAAATAGAAGAAACAGAAGAATAAGAAATAGAAGACAGAAGATGAAACAGAAGAAGAAACAGAAGAAGAAATAGAAGACAAGATGAAACAGAAGAAGAAATAGAAGAAGAGGAAATAGAAGAGGCTAGAAAAAGAAACAGAAGAGGAAGAAACAGAAGTAGAAACAGAAGAAGAAGAAATAGAAGAAGAAATAGAAGAAATAGGAGAAGAAGAAAAAGAAGAAGAAGAAACAAAAGGAAATATAAAAAGAAATAGAAGATGAACAGAAGAACAGAAGAGAAAAAGAAGAAACAGAAGAAGAAACAGAAGAATAGAAGAAGACAGAGATTAGAAGAAGAAGAAAAAGAAGAAGAAGGAGCAGGAGGAGAAGAAGAAGGAGGAGGAAGAAGAAGAAGAAGGAGAAGAGGTAAAGGAAGCTGAGGTAGATTAAGAAGAGGAGGTAGAAGAAGAAGAAGAAATAGAAGTAGAAGAAGAAAAAAGGAAGAAGAAATGGAAGAAGAAATAGAAGAAGAAACAGAAGAAGAGGTAGAAAAAGAATTAGAAGAAGAAATAGAAGAAGAAAAAGAAGAAGAAACAGAAGAGGAAGAAATAGAACAAGAAATGAAGAAGAAGAAATAGAAGACAGAAGATGAAAAAGAAGAAACAGAAGAAGAAACAGAAGAAGAATAGAAGAGAAATGAAAGAAGAAGAAGAAATAGAAGAAGAAAAAGAATTAGAAGAATTAGAAGATAAATAGAAGAAAGAAGAAGACACAGAAGAGGAAGAAATAGAAGAACAGAAGAACAGAAGAAGAAATAGAAAAAGAAAAAGAAGAAGAACAAAAGAAGAAGAAGAAGAAACAGAAGAAACAGAAGAGGAAGAAATAGAAGAAGAGGAAGAAATAGAAGAAGAACAAAAGAAGAAGAAACAGAAGAAGTACCAGAAGAAACAGAAGAAGAATAGAAGACGACAGAGAAATGGAAGAAGAAAAGGAAGAATTAGAAGAAGAAATACAAGAAGAAAAAGAAAAAGAAGGAGCAGGAGGAGAAGAAGAAGGAGGAGGAAGTAGAAGAAGAAGGAGAAGAGGTAAAAGAAGAAGGGGAGGTAGAATAAGAAGAGGAGGTAGAAGAAGAAGAAATGGAAGTAGAAGAAGAAATAGAAGAAGAAGAAATGGAAGAAGAAATAGAAGAAGAAATAGGAGAAGAAGAAAAAGAAGAAGATGAAAGAGAAAATGAAATATAAAAAGAAATTGAAGAAGAAGGGAAGAACAAAAGAAGAAGAAATAGAAGATGAAACAGAAGAAGAAATAGAAGTAGAAACAGAAGAGGAAGAAACAGAAGAAACAGAAGGAGAAGAAGAAATAGAAGAAATAGAAGAGGAAATAGAAGAAGGAGAAAAAGAAGAAGAAACAGAAGAGGAATAAATAGAAGAAGAAATGAAGAAGTAGAAGACAGAACATGAAACAGAAGAAGAAATAGAAGAAGAAAAAGAAGAATTAGAAGAAGAAATAGAAGAAGAAGAAAAAGAAGAAGAAACAGAAGAGGAAAAAATAGAAGAAGAAGAACAGAAGAAAAAGGAAGAAGAAGAAACAGAAGAAAAAATAGAGGACGAAACAGAAGAAGAAATAGAAGGAGACACAGGAGAAGAAACAGAAGAAGAAACAAGAGGAATAAATAGAAGAAGAACAGAAGGAGAAACAGAAGATGAAATAGAAGAAGAAGAAATAGAAGAAGAAAAAGAAGAAGAAAAAGAAGAATTGGAAGAATTAGAAGATTAAATAGAAGAAACAGAAGAAGAAACAGAAGAGGAAGAAATAGAAGAAGAAGAACAGAAGAAGAACAGAAGAAGAACGGAAGAGGAAGTAACAGAAGAAACAGAAAAAGAAGAATTAGAAGAATTAGAAGAAGAAACAGAGGAAACAGAAGAAGAAACTGAAGAAGAAATAGAAGAGGCTAGAAGAAGAAACAGAAGAAGCAGAAGAGGAAGAAATAGAAGAAGAACAAAAGCAGAAGAAACAGAAGAAGAAGAAGAAATATAAGAAAAAGAAGAATTAGAAGAAGAATCAGTAAAAGAAATAGAAGAAACAGAAGAAGAAGCAGAAGAAGAAATAGAAGAAGAAGGAAGAGAAGAAGAAGAATAGAAGAAGAAACAGAAGAAGAAATAAAAGAAGACACAGGAGAAGAAACAGAAGAAGAAACAGAAGAGGAATAAATAGAAGAAGAAACAGAAGAAGAAGAAATAGAAGAAGAAATAGAAGAAGAAGAAGAAGAAGTAGATGAAGAAGAAGAGGATTAAAAGAAGGATTAGAAGAAGAAATAGAAAAAGAAAAAGAAGAAGAACAGAAAAAGAAGAAACGGAAGGAGAAGAAGGAGTAGGAGAAGGAGAAGAAGAAGAAGAAGAAGAGGAAGAAACAGAAGATAGAAGAAGAAAAAGAAGAAACAGAAGAAGAACTAGAAAAAGAAATAGAAGAACAGGAGAAGAAACAGAAGAAAAAGAAGAGGAAGAAATAGAAGAAGAAGAACAGAAGAAGAAGAAACAGAAGAAGAAACAGAAGAAGAAGAAGATAGAAGAAGATAGAAGAAGAAACAGAAGAGGAAGTAACAGAAGAAACAGAAGAAGAAGAATTAGAAGAAGAAAGAAGAAAAAGAAGAAGAAACAGAAGAGGAAGAAATAGAAGAAGAAACAGAAGAAGAAATAGAAGACAGAAGATGAAACAGAAGAAGAAATAGAAGAAATAGAAGAAGAAGAACAGAAAAAGTGGAAAAAGAAGAAGAGGAAGAAGAAAGAAAAAGATAAAGGAGCAGGAGGAAAAGAAGAAGAGGAGGAGTTAGAAGAAGAAGAAGAAATAGAAGAAGAGGAGGTAGAATAAGAAGAGGAGGTAGAAGAAGAAACAGAAGAAGAAATAGTAGAAGACACAGAAGGAGAATTAACAGAAGAAGAAACAGAAGAGGAAGAAATAGGAGAAGAAGAAGAACAGAAGAAGAGGAAAAAGACGAAAAGAAGAAGAAGAAAGAAGATGAAAGAGCAGGAGGAAAAGAAGAAGAGGAGGAGGTAGAAGAATTAGAAGAGGAAGTAACAGAAGAAACAGAAGAAGAAACAGAAGATACAGAAGAAGAAACTGAAGAAGAAAAAATAGAAGAAGATTGAAGAAGAAACAGAAGAGGAAGAAATAGAAGAAACAGAAGAAGAAACAGAAGATGAAACAGAAGAAGAAATAGAAGTAGAAACAGAAGAGGAAGAAACAGAAGTAGAAGAAGAAATAGAAGAAGGAGAAAAAGAAGAAGAAACAGAAGAGGAAGAAAGAAGTAGACACAGAAGAAGAAGAACGAAGAAGAGACAAGAAACAGAAGAGGAAGAAAGAAGAAGAGACAAGAAACAGAAGAAGAAACAGAAGAAGAAGAGAGAGAAGAAGAAGAAAGAGAAGAAGAAAAAGAAGAATTAGAAGAAGAAGGGAAGAACAAAAGAAGAAAAAATAGAAGAAACAGAAGAAGAAGACATAGAAGAAGACGGAGAAATAGAAGAAGAAAAAGAATTAGAAGAAGAAACAGAAGAAAACGAAGAAGAAACAGGAGACGAAATAAAAAAAAAAATAGTAGAAGAAAAGAAGAACAGAAGAAGAAATAGAAGAAGAAATGGAAGAAGAAAAAGAAGAATTAGAAGAAGAATTAGAAGAAATAGGAGAAGAAGAAAAAGAAGAAGTAGAAACAAAAGGAAATATAAAAAGAAATAGAAAAAGAAGAACGGAAGAACAGAAGTAGAAAGAAGAAACAGAAGAATAAACAGAAGAAGAAAAAGAAGAAGAAAAAGAAGAATTAGAAGAAGAATTAGAAGAAAAAGAAGAAGAAACAGAAGAGGAAGAAATAGAAGAAGAAGAAGGAGCAGGAGGAGAAGAAGAAGAAGAAGAAGAAGAGGAGGTAGAAGAAGAGGAAGAAGAGGTAAAAGAAGGAGGTAAAGAAAAGGAGGTAGAAGAAGAAGAAGAAATAGAGGAAGAAGAAATAGAAGAAGAAGATATAGAAGACACAGAAGGAGAAGAAAGAGAAGAAGAAACAGAAGAAGAAACAGAAGAAGAAGAAACAGAAGAAGAAGAAATAGAAGTAGAAGAAAAAACAGGAGAGGAAGAAACAAGAAAAAAAGAAATAGAAGAAGAAGAAGAAGAAATAGAAAAAGAAAAAGAAGAAGAGACAAGATGAATAAATAGAAGATGAAACAGAAGAAAGAAGAGGAAAAAGAACAAAAGAAGAAATAGAAAAATAGAAAAAGAAATAGAAGAAGTAGAAGTAGAAGTAGAAGTAGAAGATTCAGAAGAGGAAGAAACAGAAGGAGAAACAGAAGAAATATAATAATAGAAGAAATAGAAGAAGAAAAAGAAGAAGAAACAGAAGAAGAAGAAGAAGAGACGAAGAAATAGAAGTAGAGGAATCAGAAGAGGAAGAAACAGACGAAGAAACAGAAAAAATATAATAATAAGAAGAAATAGAAGGAGAAATAGAAGAAGAAGAACAGAAGAAGAAACAGAAGAAGAAGAAATAGAAGAAACAGAAGAAGAAATAGAAGAAGAAGAACAGAAGAAGAAACAGAATAAGAAGAAACAGAAAGAAGAAACAGAAGAAAAAGAACTAGAAGACAGAAGATGAAACGGAAGAAGAAATAGAAGAAGAAAAAGAAGAAGGATTAAAAGAAGAAAGAAAACACAGAAGAAACAGAAGAAGAAATAGAAGAAGAAATAGAAGAAGAAAAAGAAGAATTAGAAGAAGAATTAGAAGAAGAAAGAAGAAGAAAAAGAAGAAGAAACAAGAAGAAAAAACAAGAAACAGAAGAAGAAGAAAGAAGAAACAGAAGAAGAAGGAAGAAGAAGAAGAAGGAGAAGGAGGAGAAGAAGAAGAAGAAGAAGAAGAGGAGGTAAAAGAAGAGGAAGAAGAGGTAAAAGAAGGAGGTAAAGAAAAGGAGGTAGAAGAAGAAGAAGAAATAGAGAAAGAAGAAATAGAAGAAGAAGATATAGAAGACACAGAAAGAGAAGAAAGAGAAGAAGAAACAGAAGAAGAAACAGAAGAAGAAGAAACAGAAGAAGAAGAAATAGAAGTAGAAGAAAAAACAGAAGAGGAAGAAACAAGAAGAAAAAGAAGAAATAGAAGAAGAAGAAATAGAAAAAGAAAAAGAAGAAGAGACAAGATGAAGAAATAGAAGATGAAACAGAAGAAAGAAAAGGAAGAAATAGAAAGAGAAGAACAGAAGAAGAAACAGAAAACGAAGAAATAGAAGGATAGAAGAAGAAACAGAAGAGGAAGAAACAGAAGAAGAAACAGAAGAAGAAGAAATAGAAGAAGGAATAGAAGAAGACAGAAAATGAAACAGAAGAAGAAACAGAAGAAGAAACAGAAGATGAAACAGAAGAAGAAATAGAAGAAGCAGAACAGAAGAAGAAGAAGAAGAAAGAGAAGAAGAAAGAGAAGAAGAAAATAGAAGAAGAACAGAAGAACAGAAGAAGACACAGAAGAAACAGAGGAAGAATAGAAGAAGACAGAGAAATGGAAGAAGAAAAGAAGAAGAGGAGGTAGAATAGAAATAGAAATAGAAGAAAAAGGAGAAGAAGAAACAGAAGACGAAATAAAAAAGAAATAGTAGAAGAAGAACAGAAGAACAGAAGAAGAAGAAACAGAAGAAACAGAAAAGGAAGAAATAGAAAAGCATGAAGAAAAAGAAACAGAAGAAGAATAGAAGAGGAAACAGAAGAAACAGAATAAGAATAAATAGAAGAAGGAATAGAAGAAGACAGAAGATGAAACAAAAGAAGAAATAAAAGAAGAAACAGAAGAAGAAGAAATATAAGAAGAAATATGAGAAGAAAAAGAATTAGAAGAAGAAGAAATAGGAGAAGAAATAGAAGAAGAAAAAGAAGAGGAAACAGAAGAGGAAGAAATAGAAGAAGCAGAACAGAAGAAGAAGAAAGAGAAGAAGAAACAGAGGAAGAAACAGAAGAAAATAGAAACAGAGGAGGAAGAAACAGAAGAAGAAACAGAAGAAGATAGAAGAAGAAACAGAGGAGGAAGAAACAGAAGAAACAGAAT
The DNA here is from genome assembly GCF_914725855.1 of Thunnus albacares. Lineage (NCBI taxonomy): Eukaryota > Metazoa > Chordata > Actinopteri > Scombriformes > Scombridae > Thunnus > Thunnus albacares. Next base: position 510,722 of record NC_058113.1, read on the forward strand.
AAGAAGAAGAAATAGAAGAATAAGAGGAAGAAAAATAAGAATTAGAAGAATTAGGAAACTAAAGAAGAAACAGAAGAAGAAGAAACAGAAGAAGAAACAGAAGAAGAAGAAATAGAAGCCAGAAGAAGAAACAGAAGAAGAAAGAGAAGAAGAAATAGAAGACAGAAGATGAAACAGAGGAAGAAATAGAAGAAACAGAAGAAGAAGAAATAGAAGACAGAAGATGAAACAGAAGAAGAAACAGAAGAAGAAATAGAAGACAAGATGAAACAGAAGAAGAAATAGAAGAAGAGGAAATAGAAGAGGCTAGAAAAAGAAACAGAAGAGGAAGAAACAGAAGTAGAAACAGAAGAAGAAGAAATAGAAGAAGAAATAGAAGAAATAGGAGAAGAAGAAAAAGAAGAAGAAGAAACAAAAGGAAATATAAAAAGAAATAGAAGAAGATGAACAGAAGAACAGAAGAGAAAAAGAAGAAACAGAAGAAGAAACAGAAGAATAGAAGAAGACAGAGATTAGAAGAAGAAGAAAAAGAAGAAGAAGGAGCAGGAGGAGAAGAAGAAGGAGGAGGAAGAAGAAGAAGAAGGAGAAGAGGTAAAAGAAGCTGAGGTAGATTAAGAAGAGGAGGTAGAAGAAGAAGAAGAAATAGAAGTAGAAGAAGAAAAAAGGAAGAAGAAATGGAAGAAGAAATAGAAGAAGAAACAGAAGAAGAGGTAGAAAAAGAATTAGAAGAAGAAATAGAAGAAGAAAAAGAAGAAGAAACAGAAGAGGAAGAAATAGAACAAGAAATGAAGAAGAAGAAATAGAAGACAGAAGATGAAAAAGAAGAAACAGAAGAAGAAACAGAAGAAGAATAGAAGAGAAATGAAAGAAGAAGAAGAAATAGAAGAAGAAGAAATAGAAGAAGAAAAAGAATTAGAAGAATTAGAAGATAAATAGAGGAAAGAAGAAGACACAGAAGAGGAAGAAATAGAAGAACAGAAGAACAGAAGAAGAAATAGAAAAAGAAAAAGAAGAAGAACAAAAGAAGAAGAAGAAGAAACAGAAGAAACAGAAGAGGAAGAAATAGAACAAGAAATGAAGAAGAAGAAATAGAAGACAGACGATGAAAAAGAAGAAACAGAAGAAGAAACAGAAGAAGAATAGAGGAGAAATGAAAGAAGAAGAAGAAATAGAAGAAGAAGAAATAGAAGAAGAAAAAGAATTAGAAGAATTAGAAGATAAATAGAAGAAAGAAGAAGACACAGAAGAGGAATAAATAGAAGAACAGAAGAACAGAAGAAGAAATAGAAAAAGAAAAAGAAGAAGAACAAAAGAAGAAGAAGAAGAAACAGAAGAAACAGAAGAGGAAGAAATAGAATAAGAGGAAGAAATAGAAGAAGAACAAAAGAAGAAGAAACAGAAGAAGTACCAGAAGAAACAGAAGAAGAATAGAAGAAGACAGAGAAATGGAAGAAGAAAAGGAAGAATTAGAAGAAGAAATACAAGAAGAAAAAGAAAAAGAAGGAGCAGGAGGAGAAGAAGAAGGAGGAGGAAGTAGAAGAAGAAGGAGAAGAGGTAAAAGAAGAAGAGGAGGCAGAATAAGAAGAGGAGGTAGAAGAAGAAGAAATGGAAGTAGAAGAAGAAATAGAAGAAGAAGAAATGGAAGAAGAAATAGAAGAAGAAATAGGAGAAGAAGAAAAAGAAGAAGATGAAAGAGAAAATGAAATATAAAAAGAAATTGAAGAAGAAGGGAAGAACAAAAGAAGAAGAAATAGAAGATGAAACAGAAGAAGAAATAGAAGTAGAAACAGAAGAGGAAGAAACAGAAGAAACAGAAGGAGAAGAAGAAATAGAAGAAATAGAAGAGGAAATAGAAGAAGGAGAAAAAGAAGAAGAAACAGAAGAGGAATAAATAGAAGAAGAAATGAAGAAGTAGAAGACAGAACATGAAACAGAAGAAGAAATAGAAGAAGAAAAAGAAGAATTAGAAGAAGAAATAGAAGAAGAAGAAAAAGAAGAAGAAACAGAAGAGGAAAAAATAGAAGAAGAAGAACAGAAGAAAAAGGAAGAAGAAGAAACAGAAGAAAAAATAGAGGACGAAACAGAAGAAGAAATAGAAGGAGACACAGGAGAAGAAACAGAAGAAGAAACAAGAGGAATAAATAGAAGAAGAACAGAAGGAGAAACAGAAGATGAAATAGAAGAAGAAGAAATAGAAGAAGAAAAAGAAGAAGAAAAAGAAGAATTGGAAGAATTAGAAGATTAAATAGAAGAAACAGAAGAAGAAACAGAAGAGGAAGAAATAGAAGAAGAAGAACAGAAGAAGAACAGAAGAAGAACGGAAGAGGAAGTAACAGAAGAAACAGAAAAAGAAGAATTAGAAGAATTAGAAGAAGAAACAGAGGAAACAGAAGAAGAAACTGAAGAAGAAATAGAAGAGGCTAGAAGAAGAAACAGAAGAAGCAGAAGAGGAAGAAATAGAAGAAGAACAAAAGCAGAAGAAACAGAAGAAGAAGAAGAAATATAAGAAAAAGAAGAATTAGAAGAAGAATCAGTAAAAGAAATAGAAGAAACAGAAGAAGAAGCAGAAGAAGAAATAGAAGAAGAAGGAAGAGAAGAAGAAGAATAGAAGAAGAAACAGAAGAAGAAATAAAAGAAGACACAGGAGAAGAAACAGAAGAAGAAACAGAAGAGGAAGAAAAAGAAGAAGAAACAGAATAAATAGAAGAAGAAGAAGAAATAGAAGAAGAAAAAGAAGAAGAAACAATAAGAAGAAATAGAAGATGAAACAGAAGAAACAGAAGAAGAGACAGAAGATAGAACAAGAAACAGAAGAGGAAGAAACAGAAGAAGAAATAGAAGAAATATAATAAGAAGAAGAAATAGAAGAAGAAGAAAAAGAAGAAGAAACAAAAGTAGACAGAAGATGAAACAGAAGAAATAGAAGAGGAAGAAATAGAAGAATAATAATTAGAAGAATCAGAAGAAATAGAAGAAGAAACATAAGAGAAAGAAATAGGAGAAGAAGAAGAAGAAGAAGAAGAAGAAGAAAGAAGAGGAAGAAGAAAAAAGAAGAAATAGAAAAATAGAAAAAGAAATAGAAGAAGGAATAGAAGAAGAAAAAGGAGAAGAAACAGAAGAAGAAGAAGAAGAGAAGAAGAAATAGAAGTAGAAGAATCAGAAGAGGAAGAAAAAGAAGAAGAAACAGAAGAAATAGAAGAAGAAGAAGAAATAGAAGAAGAAAAAGAAGAAGAAACAATAAGAAGAAATAGAAGATGAAACAGAAGAAACAGAAGAAGAGACAGAAGATAGAACAAGAAACAGAAGAGGAAGAAACAGAAGAAGAAATAGAAGAATCAGAAGAGGAAGAAACAGAAGAAGAAGAAGAAGAGAAGAAGAAATAGAAGAATCAGAAGAGGAAGAAACAGAAGAAGAAAAAGAAGAAATATAATAAGAAGAAGAAAAAGAAGAAGAAACAAGAAGAAGAAATAGAAGATGAAACAGAAGAAACAGAAGAAGAAATAGAAGATATAACAAGAAACAGAAGAGGAAGAAACAGAAGAAGAAATAGAAGAAGACAGAAGATGAAACACAAGAAAAGAAGAACAAGAGGAAGAAAGAAGAAGAAATAGAAGAAGAAGAAGAAGAAATAGAAGAAGAAAAAGAAGAAGAAAGAAGAAGAAGAAATAGAAGATGAAACAGAAGAAACAGAAGAAGACGTAACAGAAAATAGAAGAAGAAAACAGAAGAGGAAGAAACAGAAGAAGAAATAGAAGAAATAGAAGAAGACAGAAGATGAAACACAAGAAATAGAAGTAATAGAAGAAGAAAAAGAAGAAGAAAGAAGAAGAAAAAGAAGAATTAGAAGAAGAAATAGAAGAAGAAAAAAGAAGAAGAATTAGAAGAAGAATTAGAAGAAGAAATAGAAGAATAAAAAGAAGAAGAAACAGAAGAGGAAGAACTAGAAGAACAGAAGAAACAGACAGAAGAAGAAAGAAAAAGAAATAGAAGAAGAAGAAGAACAGAAGAAGAAGACACAAGAAACAGAAGAAGAAATAAGACAAAGAAGGTGCAGGAGGAGGAGAGGAAGAAGAAGAAGAAGAAGAGGAGGAGGTAGAATAGAAATAGAAATAGAAGAAAAAGGAGAAGAAGAAACAGAAGACGAAATAAAAAAGAAATAGTAGAAGAAGAACAGAAGAACAGAAGAAGAAGAAACAGAAGAAACAGAAAAGGAAGAAATAGAAAAGCATGAAGAAAAAGAAACAGAAGAAGAATAGAAGAGGAAACAGAAGAAACAGAAGAAGAATAAATAGAAGAAGGAATAGAAGAAGACAGAAGATGAAACAAAAGAAGAAATAAAAGAAGAAACAGAAGAAGAAGAAATATAAGAAGAAATATGAGAAGAAAAAGAATTAGAAGAAGAAGAAATAGGAGAAGAAATAGAAGAAGAAAAAGAAGAGGAAACAGAAGAGGAAGAAATAGAAGAAGCAGAACAGAAGAAGAAGAAAGAGAAGAAGAAACAGAGGAAGAAACAGAAGAAAATAGAAACAGAGGAGGAAGAAACAGAAGAAGAAACAGAAGAAGATAGAAGAAGAAACAGAGGAGGAAGAAACAGAAGAAACAGAATAAGAAGAAGAAATAGAAGAATAAGAGGAAGAAAAATAAGAATTAGAAGAATTAGGAAACTGAAGAAGAAACAGAAGAAGAAGAAACAGAAGAAGAAACAGAAGAAGAAGAAATAGAAGCCAGAAGAAGAAACAGAAGAAGAAAGAGAAGAAGAAATAGAAGACAGAAGATGAAACAGAGGAAGAAATAGAAGAAACAGAAGAAGAAGAAATAGAAGACAGAAGATGAAACAGAAGAAGAAACAGAAGAAGAAATAGAAGACAAGATGAAACAGAAGAAGAAATAGAAGAAGAGGAAATAGAAGAGGCTAGAAAAAGAAACAGAAGAGGAAGAAACAGAAGTAGAAACAGAAGAAGAAGAAATAGAAGAAGAAATAGAAGAAATAGGAGAAGAAGAAAAAGAAGAAGAAGAAACAAAAGGAAATATAAAAAGAAATAGAAGAAGATGAACAGAAGAACAGAAGAGAAAAAGAATAAACAGAAGAAGAAACAGAAGAATAGAAGAAGACAGAGATTAGAAGAAGAAGAAAAAGAAGAAGAAGGAGCAGGAGGAGAAGAAGAAGGAGGAGGAAGAAGAAGAAGAAGGAGAAGAGGTAAAAGAAGCTGAGGTAGATTAAGAAGAGGAGGTAGAAGAAGAAGAAGAAATAGAAGTAGAAGAAGAAAAAAGGAAGAAGAAATGGAAGAAGAAATAGAAGAAGAAACAGAAGAAGAGGTAGAAAAAGAACTAGAAGAAGAAATAGAAGAAGAAAAAGAAGAAGAAACAGAAGAGGAAGAAATAGAACAAGAAATGAAGAAGAAGAAATAGAAGACAGAAGATGAAAAAGAAGAAACAGAAGAAGAAACAGAAGAAGAATAGAAGAGAAATGAAAGAAGAAGAAGAAATAGAAGAAGAAGAAATAGAAGAAGAAAAAGAATTAGAAGAATTAGAAGATAAATAGAGGAAAGAAGAAGACACAGAAGAGGAAGAAATAGAAGAACAGAAGAACAGAAGAAGAAATAGAAAAAGAAAAAGAAGAAGAACAAAAGAAGAAGAAGAAGAAACAGAAGAAACAGAAGAGGAAGAAATAGAACAAGAAATGAAGAAGAAGAAATAGAAGACAGAAGATGAAAAAGAAGAAACAGAAGAAGAAACAGAAGAAGAATAGAGGAGAAATGAAAGAAGAAGAAGAAATAGAAGAAGAAGAAATAGAAGAAGAAAAAGAATTAGAAGAATTAGAAGATAAATAGAAGAAAGAAGAAGACACAGAAGAGGAATAAATCGAAGAACAGAAGAACAGAAGAAGAAATAGAAAAAGAAAAAGAAGAAGAACAAAAGAAGAAGAAGAAGAAACAGAAGAAACAGAAGAGGAAGAAATAGAAGAAGAGGAAGAAATAGAAGAAGAACAAAAGAAGAAGAAACAGAAGAAGTACCAGAAGAAACAGAAGAAGAATAGAAGAAGACAGAGAAATGGAAGAAGAAAAGGAAGAATTAGAAGAAGAAATACAAGAAGAAAAAGAAGAAGAAGGAGCAGGAGGAGAAGAAGAAGGAGGAGGAAGTAGAAGAAGAAGGAGAAGAGGTAAAAGAAGAAGAGGAGGCAGAATAAGAAGAGGAGGTAGAAGAAGAAGAAATGGAAGTAGAAGAAGAAATAGAAGAAGAAGAAATGGAAGAAGAAATAGAAGAAGAAATAGGAGAAGACGAAAAAGAAGAAGATGAAAGAGAAAATGAAATATAAAAAGAAATTGAAGAAGAAGGGAAGAACAAAAGAAGAAGAAATAGAAGATGAAACAGAAGAAGAAATAGAAGTAGAAACAGAAGAGGAAGAAACAGAAGAAACAGAAGGAGAAGAAGAAATAGAAGAAATAGAAGAGGAAATAGAAGAAGGAGAAAAAGAAGAAGAAACAGAAGAGGAATAAATAGAAGAAGAAATGAAGAAGTAGAAGACAGAACATGAAACAGAAGAAGAAATAGAAGAAGAAGAAGAAGAATTAGAAGAAGAAATAGAAGAAGAAGAAAAAGAAGAAGAAACAGAAGAGGAAAAAATAGAAGAAGAAGAACAGAAGAAAAAGGAAGAAGAAGAAACAGAAGAAAAAATAGAGGACGAAACAGAAGAAGAAATAGAAGGAGACACAGGAGAAGAAACAGAAGAAGAAACAAGAGGAATAAATAGAAGAAGAACAGAAGGAGAAACAGAAGATGAAATAGAAGAAGAAGAAATAGAAGAAGAAAAAGAAGAAGAAAAAGAAGAATTGGAAGAATTAGAAGATTAAATAGAAGAAACAGAAGAAGAAACAGAAGAGGAAGAAATAGAAGAAGAAGAACAGAAGAAGAACAGAAGAAGAACGGAAGAGGAAGTAACAGAAGAAACAGAAAAAGAAGAATTAGAAGAATTAGAAGAAGAAACAGAGGAAACAGAAGAAGAAACTGAAGAAGAAATAGAAGAGGCTAGAAGAAGAAACAGAAGAAGCAGAAGAGGAAGAAATAGAAGAAGAACAAAAGCAGAAGAAACAGAAGAAGAAGAAGAAATATAAGAAAAAGAAGAATTAGAAGAAGAATCAGTAAAAGAAATAGAAGAAACAGAAGAAGAAGCAGAAGAAGAAATAGAAGAAGAAGGAAGAGAAGAAGAAGAATAGAAGAAGAAACAGAAGAAGAAATAAAAGAAGACACAGGAGAAGAAACAGAAGAAGAAACAGAAGAGGAAGAAAAAGAAGAAGAAACAGAATAAATAGAAGAAGAAGAAGAAATAGAAGAAGAAAAAGAAGAAGAAACAATAAGAAGAAATAGAAGATGAAACAGAAGAAACAGAAGAAGAGACAGAAGATAGAACAAGAAACAGAAGAGGAAGAAACAGAAGAAGAAATAGAAGAAATATAATAATAAGAAGAAATAGAAGAAGAAGAAACAGAAGAAGAAACAAAAGTAGACAGAAGATGAAACAGAAGAAATAGAAGAGGAAGAAATAGAAGAATAATAATTAGAAGAATCAGAAGAAATAGAAGAAGAAACATAAGAGAAAGAAATAGGAGAAGAAGAAGAAGAAGAAGAAGAAGAAGAAAGAAGAGGAAGAAGAAAAAAGAAGAAATAGAAAAATAGAAAAAGAAATAGAAGAAGGAATAGAAGAAGAAAAAGTAGAAGAAACAGAAGAAGAAGAAGAAGAGAAGAAGAAATAGAAGTAGAAGAATCAGAAGAGGAAGAAAAAGAAGAAGAAACAGAAGAAATAGAAGAAGAAGAAGAAATAGAAGAAGAAAAAGAAGAAGAAACAATAAGAAGAAATAGAAGATGAAACAGAAGAAACAGAAGAAGAGACAGAAGATAGAACAAGAAACAGAAGAGGAAGAAACAGAAGAAGAAATAGAAGAAATATAATAAGAAGAAGAAATAGAAGAATCAGAAGAGGAAGAAACAGAAGAAGAAGAAGAAGAGAAGAAGAAATAGAAGAATCAGAAGAGGAAGAAACAGAAGAAGAAAAAGAAGAAATATAATAAGAAGAAGAAAAAGAAGAAGAAACAAGAAGAAGAAATAGAAGATGAAACAGAAGAAACAGAAGAAGAAATAGAAGATATAACAAGAAACAGAAGAGGAAGAAACAGAAGAAGAAATAGAAGAAGACAGAAGATGAAACACAAGAAAAGAAGAAGAACAAGAGGAAGAAAGAAGAAGAAATAGAAGAAGAAGAAGAAGAAATAGAAGAAGAAAAAGAAGAAGAAAGAAGAAGAAGAAATAGAAGATGAAACAGAAGAAACAGAAGAAGACGTAACAGAAAATAGAAGAAGAAAACAGAAGAGGAAGAAACAGAAGAAGAAATAGAAGAAATAGAAGAAGACAGAAGATGAAACACAAGAAATAGAAGTAATAGAAGAAGAAAAAGAAGAAGAAAGAAGAAGAAAAAGAAGAATTAGAAGAAGAAATAGAAGAAGAAAAAAGAAGAAGAATTAGAAGAAGAATTAGAAGAAGAAATAGAAGAATAAAAAGAAGAAGAAACAGAAGAGGAAGAACTAGAAGAACAGAAGAAACAGACAGAAGAAGAAAGAAAAAGAAATAGAAGAAGAAGAAGAACAGAAGAAGAAGACACAAGAAACAGAAGAAGAAATAAGACAAAGAAGGTGCAGGAGGAGGAGAGGAAGAAGAAGAAGAAGAAGAGGAGGAGGTAGAAGAAGAGGAAGAAGAGGTAAAAGAAGGAGGTAAAGAAAAGGAGGTAGAAGAAGAAGAAGAAATAGAGGAAGAAGAAATAGAAGAAGAAGATATAGAAGAAGAAACAGAAAAAGAAGAAATAGAAGACACAGAAGGAGAAGAAAGAAGAAGAAGAAACAGAAGAAACAGAAGAAGAAGAAACAGAAGAAGAAATAGAAGAAGACAGAAGATTAAAATGAAGAATAATAGAAGAAGGAATAAAAGAAGAAAAAGAAGAGGAATCAGAAGAATTAGAAGAAGAAATAGAAGAAAAAGAAGAAGAAACAGAAGAAGAAATAGAAGAAGAAGAACAGAAGAAGAAACAGAAGAGGAAGCAACAGAAAGAAGAAAGAGAAGAAAAAGAACTAGAGGAGAGAAGATGAAACGGAAGAAAGAGAAGAAGAAAGAGAAGAAGAAACAAGATGAAGAAATAGAAGATGAAACAGAAGAAAGAAGAGGATGAAGAAATAGAAATATAGAAAAAGAAATAGAAGAAGGAATAGAAGAAGAAAAAGAAGAAGAAAAAACAGAAGAAGAAGAAGAAGAAGAAGAGAAGAAGAAATAGAAGTAGAAGAATCAGAAGAGGAAGAAACAGAAGAAGAAACAGAAGAAATAGAAGAAGAAGAAGAAGAAATAGAAGAAGAAAAAGAAGAAGAAAGAAGAAGAAGAAATAGAAGATGAAACAGAAGAAACAGAAGAAGACGTAACAGAAAATAGAAGAAGAAAACAGAAGAGGAAGAAACAGAAGAAGAAATAGAAGAAATATAAGAAGACAGAAGATGAAACACAAGAAATAGAAGTAATAGAAGAAGAAAAAGAAGAAGAAAGAAGAAGAAAAAGAAGAATTAGAGGAAGAAATAGAAGAAGACAAAAGAAGAAGAATTAGAAGAAGAATTAGAAGAAGAAATAGAAGAATAAAAAGAAGAAGAAACAGAAGAGGAAGAACTAGAAGAACAGAAGAAACAGACAGAAGAAGAAAGAAAAAGAAATAGAAGAAGAAGAAGAACAGAAGAAGAAGACACAAGAAACAGAAGAAGAAATAAGACAAAGAAGGTGCAGGAGGAGGAGGAAGAAGAAGAAGAGGAGGAGGTAGAAGAAGAGGAAGAAGAGGTAAAAGAAGGAGGTAAAGAAAAGGAGGTAGAAGAAGAAGAAGAAATAGAGGAAGAAGAAATAGAAGAAGAAGATATAGAAGAAGAAACAGAAAAAGAAGAAATAGAAGACAGAAGGAGAGGAAAGAAGAAGAAGAAACAGAAGAAACAGAAGAAGAAGAAACAGAAGAAGAAACAGAAGAAGACAGAAGATGAAAGAGTAGAAATAGAAGAGGAAGAAATAGAAGAATAATAATTAGAAGAATCAGAAGAAATAGAAGAAGAAACATAAGAGAAAGAAATAGGAGAAGAAGAAGAAGAAGAAGAAGAAAGAAGAGGAAGAAGAAAAAAGAAGAAATAGAAAAATAGAAAAAGAAATAGAAGAAGGAATAGAAGAAGAAAAAGGAGAAGAAACAGAAGAAGAAGAAGAAGAGAAGAAGAAATAGAAGTAGAAGAATCAGAAGAGGAAGAAAAAGAAGAGGAAACAGAAGAAATAGAAGAAGAAGAAGAAATAGAAGAAGAAAAAGAAGAAGAAACAATAAGAAGAAATAGAAGATGAAACAGAAGAAACAGAAGAAGAGACAGAAGATAGAACAAGAAACAGAAGAGGAAGAAACAGAAGAAGAAATAGAAGAAATATAATAAGAAGAAGAAATAGAAGAAGAAGAAACAGAAGAAGAAACAAAAGTAGACAGAAGATGAAACAGAAGAAATAGAAGAGGAAGAAATAGAAGAATAATAATTAGAAGAATCAGAAGAAATAGAAGAAGAAACATAAGAGAAAGAAATAGGAGAAGAAGAAGAAGAAGAAGAAAGAAGAGGAAGAAGAAAAAAGAAGAAATAGAAAAATAGAAAAAGAAATAGAAGAAGGAATAGAAGAAGAAAAAGGAGAAGAAACAGAAGAAGAAGAAGAAGAGAAGAAGAAATAGAAGTAGAAGAATCAGAAGAGGAAGAAAAAGAAGAGGAAACAGAAGAAATAGAAGAAGAAGAAGAAATAGAAGAAGAAAAAGAAGAAGAAACAATAAGAAGAAATAGAAGATGAAACAGAAGAAACAGAAGAAGAGACAGAAGATAGAACAAGAAACAGAAGAGGAAGAAACAGAAGAAGAAATAGAAGAAATATAATAAGAAGAAGAAATAGAAGAATCAGAAGAGGAAGAAACAGAAGAAGAAGAAGAAGAGAAGAAGAAATAGAAGAATCAGAAGAGGAAGAAACAGAAGAAGAAACAGAAGAAATATAATAAGAAGAAGAAAAAGAAGAAGAAACAAGAAGAAGAAATAGAAGATGAAACAGAAGAAACAGAAGAAGAAATAGAAGATATAACAAGAAACAGAAGAGGAAGAAACAGAAGAAGAAATAGAAGAAGACAGAAGATGAAACACAAGAAAAGAAGAAGAACAAGAGGAAGAAAGAAGAAGAAATAGAAGAAGAAGAAGAAGAAATAGAAGAAGAAAAAGAAGAAGAAAGAAGAAGAAGAAATAGAAGATGAAACAGAAGAAACAGAAGAAGACGTAACAGAAAATAGAAGAAGAAAACAGAAGAGGAAGAAACAGAAGAAGAAATAGAAGAAATAGAAGAAGACAGAAGATGAAACACAAGAAATAGAAGTAATAGAAGAAGAAAAAGAAGAAGAAAGAAGAAGAAAAAGAAGAATTAGAAGAAGAAATAGAAGAAGAAAAAAGAAGAAGAATTAGAAGAAGAATTAGAAGAAGAAATAGAAGAATAAAAAGAAGAAGAAACAGAAGAGGAAGAACTAGAAGAACAGAAGAAACAGACAGAAGAAGAAAGAAAAAGAAATAGAAGAAGAAGAAGAACAGAAGAAGAAGACACAAGAAACAGAAGAAGAAATAAGACAAAGAAGGTGCAGGAGGAGGAGAGGAAGAAGAAGAAGAAGAAGAGGAGGAGGTAGAAGAAGAGGAAGAAGAGGTAAAAGAAGGAGGTAAAGAAAAGGAGGTAGAAGAAGAAGAAGAAATAGAGGAAGAAGAAATAGAAGAAGAAGATATAGAAGAAGAAACAGAAAAAGAAGAAATAGAAGACACAGAAGGAGAAGAAAGAAGAAGAAGAAACAGAAGAAACAGAAGAAGAAGAAACAGAAGAAGAAACAGAAGAAGACAGAAGATGAAACAGAAGAATAATAGAAGAAGGAATAAAAGAAGAAAAAGAAGAGGAATCAGAAGAATTAGAAGAAGAAATAGAAGAAAAAGAAGAAGAAACAGAAGAAGAAATAGAAGAAGAAGAACAGAAGAAGAAACAGAAGAGGAAGAAACAGAAAGAAGAAAGAGAAGAAAAAGAACTAGAGGAGAGAAGATGAAACGGAAGAAAGAGAAGAAAGAGAAGAAGAAACAAGATGAAGAAATAGAAGATGAAACAGAAGAAAGAAGAGGATGAAGAAATAGAAATATAGAAAAAGAAATAGAAGAAGGAATAGAAGAAGAAAAAGAAGAAGAAAAAACAGAAGAAGAAGAAGAAGAAGAAGAGAAGAAGAAATAGAAGTAGAAGAATCAGAAGAGGAAGAAACAGAAGAAGAAACAGAAGAAATAGAAGAAGAAGAAGAAGAAATAGAAGAAGAAAAAGAAGAAGAAAGAAGAAGAAGAAATAGAAGATGAAACAGAAGAAACAGAAGAAGACGTAACAGAAAATAGAAGAAGAAAACAGAAGAGGAAGAAACAGAAGAAGAAATAGAAGAAATAGAAGAAGACAGAAGATGAAACACAAGAAATAGAAGTAATAGAAGAAGAAAAAGAAGAAGAAAGAAGAAGAAAAAGAAGAATTAGAGGAAGAAATAGAAGAAGACAAAAGAAGAAGAATTAGAAGAAGAATTAGAAGAAGAAATAGAAGAATAAAAAGAAGAAGAAACAGAAGAGGAAGAACTAGAAGAACAGAAGAAACAGACAGAAGAAGAAGAAGAAAGAAGAGGAAGAAGAAAAAAGAAGAAATAGAAATATAGAAAAAGAAATAGAAGAAGGAATAGAAGAAGAAAAAGGAGAAGAAACAGAAGAAGAAGAAGAAGAGAAGAAGAAATAGAAGTAGAAGAATCAGAAGAGGAAGAAAAAGAAGAAGAAACAGAAGAAATAGAAGAAGAAGAAGAAATAGAAGAAGAAAAAGAAGAAGAAACAATAAGAAGAAATAGAAGATGAAACAGAAGAAACAGAAGAAGAGACAGAAGATAGAACAAGAAACAGAAGAGGAAGAAACAGAAGAAGAAATAGAAGAAATATAATAAGAAGAAGAAATAGAAGAAGAAGAAACAGAAGAAGAAACAAAAGTAGACAGAAGATGAAACAGAAGAAATAGAAGAGGAAGAAATAGAAGAATAATAATTAGAAGAATCAGAAGAAATAGAAGAAGAAACATAAGAGAAAGAAATAGGAGAAGAAGAAGAAGAAGAAGAAGAAGAAAGAAGAGGAAGAAGAAAAAAGAAGAAATAGAAAAATAGAAAAAGAAATAGAAGAAGGAATAGAAGAAGAAAAAGGAGAAGAAACAGAAGAAGAAGAAGAAGAGAAGAAGAAATAGAAGTAGAAGAATCAGAAGAGGAAGAAAAAGAAGAAGAAACAGAATAAATAGAAGAAGAAGAAGAAATAGAAGAAGAAAAAGAAGAAGAAACAATAAGAAGAAATAGAAGATGAAACAGAAGAAACAGAAGAAGAGACAGAAGATAGAACAAGAAACAGAAGAGGAAGAAACAGAAGAAGAAATAGAAGAAATATAATAAGAAGAAGAAATAGAAGAAGAAGAAGAAACAGAAGAAGAAGAAGAAGAGAAGAAGAAATAGAAGAATCAGAAGAGGAAGAAACAGAAGAAGAAACAGAAGAAATATAATAAGAAGAAGAAAAAGAAGAAGAAACAAGAAGAAGAAATAGAAGATGAAACAGAAGAAACAGAAGAAGAAATAGAAGATATAACAAGAAACAGAAGAGGAAGAAACAGAAGAAGAAATAGAAGAAGACAGAAGATGAAACACAAGAAAAGAAGAAGAACAAGAGGAAGAAAGAAGAAGAAATAGAAGAAGAAGAAGAAATAGAAGAAGAAAAAGAAGAAGAAAGAAGAAGAAGAAATAGAAGATGAAACAGAAGAAACAGAAGAAGAGACAGAAGATAGAACAAGAAACAGAAGAGGAAGAAACAGAAGAAGAAATAGAAGAAATATAATAAGAAGAAGAAATAGAAGAAGAAGAAACAGAAGAAGAAACAAAAGTAGACAGAAGATGAAACAGAAGAAATAGAAGAGGAAGAAATAGAAGAATAATAATTAGAAGAATCAGAAGAAATAGAAGAAGAAACATAAGAGAAAGAAATAGGAGAAGAAGAAGAAGAAGAAGAAGAAGAAAGAAGAGGAAGAAGAAAAAAGAAGAAATAGAAAAATAGAAAAAGAAATAGAAGAAGGAATAGAAGAAGAAAAAGGAGAAGAAACAGAAGAAGAAGAAGAAGAGAAGAAGAAATAGAAGAAGAAGAATCAGAAGAGGAAGAAAAAGAAGAAGAAACAGAAGAAATAGAAGAAGAAGAAGAAATAGAAGAAGAAAAAGAAGAAGAAACAATAAGAAGAAATAGAAGATGAAACAGAAGAAACAGAAGAAGAGACAGAAGATAGAACAAGAAACAGAAGAGGAAGAAACAGAAGAAGAAATAGAAGAAATATAATAAGAAGAAGAAATAGAAGAATCAGAAGAGGAAGAAACAGAAGAAGAAGAAGAAGAGAAGAAGAAATAGAAGAATCAGAAGAGGAAGAAACAGAAGAAGAAATAGAAGAAATATAATAAGAAGAAGAAAAAGAAGAAGAAACAAGAAGAAGAAATAGAAGATGAAACAGAAGAAACAGAAGAAGAGACAGAAGATATAACAAGAAACAGAAGAGGAAGAAACAGAAGAAGAAATAGAAGAAGACAGAAGATGAAACACAAGAAAAGAAGAAGAACAAGAGGAAGAAAGAAGAAGAAATAGAAGAAGAAGAAGAAATAGAAGAAGAAAAAGAAGAAGAAAGAAGAAGAAGAAATAGAAGATGAAACAGAAGAAACAGAAGAAGACGTAACAGAAAATAGAAGAAGAAAACAGAAGAGGAAGAAACAGAAGAAGAAATAGAAGAAATAGAAGAAGACAGAAGATGAAACACAAGAAATAGAAGTAATAGAAGAAGAAAAAGAAGAAGAAAGAAGAAGAAAAAGAAGAATTAGAAGAAGAAATAGAAGAAGAAAAAAGAAGAAGAATTAGAAGAAGAATTAGAAGAAGAAATAGAAGAATAAAAAGAAGAAGAAACAGAAGAGGAAGAACTAGAAGAACAGAAGAAACAGACAGAAGAAGAAAGAAAAAGAAATAGAAGAAGAAGAAGAACAGAAGAAGAAGACACAAGAAACAGAAGAAGAAATAAGACAAAGAAGGTGCAGGAGGAGGAGAGGAAGAAGAAGAAGAAGAAGAGGAGGAGGTAGAAGAAGAGGAAGAAGAGGTAAAAGAAGGAGGTAAAGAAAAGGAGGTAGAAGAAGAAGAAGAAATAGAGGAAGAAGAAATAGAAGAAGAAGATATAGAAGAAGAAACAGAAAAAGAAGAAATAGAAGACACAGAAGGAGAAGAAAGAAGAAGAAGAAACAGAAGAAACAGAAGAAGAAGAAACAGAAGAAGAAACAGAAGAAGACAGAAGATGAAACAGAAGAATAATAGAAGAAGGAATAAAAGAAGAAAAAGAAGAGGAATCAGAAGAATTAGAAGAAGAAATAGAAGAAAAAGAAGAAGAAACAGAAGAAGAAATAGAAGAAGAAGAACAGAAGAAGAAACAGAAGAGGAAGAAACAGAAAGAAGAAAGAGAAGAAAAAGAACTAGAGGAGAGAAGATGAAACGGAAGAAAGAGAAGAAAGAGAAGAAGAAACAAGATGAAGAAATAGAAGATGAAACAGAAGAAAGAAGAGGATGAAGAAATAGAAATATAGAAAAAGAAATAGAAGAAGGAATAGAAGAAGAAAAAGAAGAAGAAAAAACAGAAGAAGAAGAAGAAGAAGAGAAGAAGAAATAGAAGTAGAAGAATCAGAAGAGGAAGAAACAGAAGAAGAAACAGAAGAAATAGAAGAAGAAGAAGAAGAAATAGAAGAAGAAAAAGAAGAAGAAAGAAGAAGAAGAAATAGAAGATGAAACAGAAGAAACAGAAGAAGACGTAACAGAAAATAGAAGAAGAAAACAGAAGAGGAAGAAACAGAAGAAGAAATAGAAGAAATAGAAGAAGACAGAAGATGAAACACAAGAAATAGAAGTAATAGAAGAAGAAAAAGAAGAAGAAAGAAGAAGAAAAAGAAGAATTAGAGGAAGAAATAGAAGAAGACAAAAGAAGAAGAATTAGAAGAAGAATTAGAAGAAGAAATAGAAGAATAAAAAGAAGAAGAAACAGAAGAGGAAGAACTAGAAGAACAGAAGAAACAGACAGAAGAAGAAAGAAAAAGAAATAGAAGAAGAAGAAGAACAGAAGAAGAAGACACAAGAAACAGAAGAAGAAATAAGACAAAGAAGGTGCAGGAGGAGGAGGAAGAAGAAGAAGAGGAGGAGGTAGAAGAAGAGGAAGAAGAGGTAAAAGAAGGAGGTAAAGAAAAGGAGGTAGAAGAAGAAGAAGAAATAGAGGAAGAAGAAATAGAAGAAGAAGATATAGAAGAAGAAACAGAAAAAGAAGAAATAGAAGACAGAAGGAGAAGAAAGAAGAAGAAGAAACAGAAGAAACAGAAGAAGAAGAAACAGAAGAAGAAACAGAAGAAGACAGAAGATGAAAGAGTAGAAATAGAAGAGGAAGAAATAGAAGAATAATAATTAGAAGAATCAGAAGAAATAGAAGAAGAAACATAAGAGAAAGAAATAGGAGAAGAAGAAGAAGAAGAAGAAGAAGAAAGAAGAGGAAGAAGAAAAAAGAAGAAATAGAAATATAGAAAAAGAAATAGAAGAAGGAATAGAAGAAGAAAAAGGAGAAGAAACAGAAGAAGAAGAAGAAGAGAAGAAGAAATAGAAGTAGAAGAATCAGAAGAGGAAGAAAAAGAAGAAGAAACAGAAGAAATAGAAGAAGAAGAAGAAATAGAAGAAGAAAAAGAAGAAGAAACAATAAGAAGAAATAGAAGATGAAACAGAAGAAACAGAAGAAGAGACAGAAGATAGAACAAGAAACAGAAGAGGAAGAAACAGAAGAAGAAATAGAAGAAATATAATAAGAAGAAGAAATAGAAGAAGAAGAAACAGAAGAAGAAACAAAAGTAGACAGAAGATGAAACAGAAGAAATAGAAGAGGAAGAAATAGAAGAATAATAATTAGAAGAATCAGAAGAAAAAGAAGAAGAAACAGAAGAAAGAGAAAGAAATAGGAGAAGAAGAAGAAGAAGAAGAAGAAGAAAGAAGAGGAAGAAGAAAAAAGAAGAAATAGAAAAATAGAAAAAGAAATAGAAGAAGGAATAGAAGAAGAAAAAGGAGAAGAAACAGAAGAAGAAGAAGAAGAGAAGAAGAAATAGAAGTAGAAGAATCAGAAGAGGAAGAAAAAGAAGAAGAAACAGAAGAAATAGAAGAAGAAGAAGAAATAGAAGAAGAAAAAGAAGAAGAAACAATAAGAAGAAATAGAAGATGAAACAGAAGAAACAGAAGAAGAGACAGAAGATAGAACAAGAAACAGAAGAGGAAGAAACAGAAGAAGAAATAGAAGAAATATAATAAGAAGAAGAAATAGAAGAATCAGAAGAGGAAGAAACAGAAGAAGAAGAAGAAGAGAAGAAGAAATAGAAGAATCAGAAGAGGAAGAAACAGAAGAAGAAACAGAAGAAATATAATAAGAAGAAGAAATAGAAGAAGAAACAAGAAGAAGAAATAGAAGATGAAACAGAAGAAATAGAAGAAGAAATAGAAGATATAACAAGAAACAGAAGAGGAAGAAACAGAAGAAGAAATAGAAGAAGACAGAAGATGAAACACAAGAAAAGAAGAAGAACAAGAGGAAGAAAGAAGAAGAAATAGAAGAAGAAGAAGAAGAAATAGAAGAAGAAAAAGAAGAAGAAAGAAGAAGAAGAAATAGAAGATGAAACAGAAGAAACAGAAGAAGACGTAACAGAAAATAGAAGAAGAAAACAGAAGAGGAAGAAACAGAAGAAGAAATAGAAGAAATAGAAGAAGACAGAAGATGAAACACAAGAAATAGAAGTAATAGAAGAAGAAAAAGAAGAAGAAAGAAGAAGAAAAAGAAGAATTAGAAGAAGAAATAGAAGAAGAAAAAAGAAGAAGAATTAGAAGAAGAATTAGAAGAAGAAATAGAAGAATAAAAAGAAGAAGAAACAGAAGAGGAAGAACTAGAAGAACAGAAGAAACAGACAGAAGAAGAAAGAAAAAGAAATAGAAGAAGAAGAAGAACAGAAGAAGAAGACACAAGAAACAGAAGAAGAAATAAGACAAAGAAGGTGCAGGAGGAGGAGAGGAAGAAGAAGAAGAAGAAGAGGAGGAGGTAGAAGAAGAGGAAGAAGAGGTAAAAGAAGGAGGTAAAGAAAAGGAGGTAGAAGAAGAAGAAGAAATAGAGGAAGAAGAAATAGAAGAAGAAGATATAGAAGAAGAAACAGAAAAAGAAGAAATAGAAGACACAGAAGGAGAAGAAAGAAGAAGAAGAAACAGAAGAAACAGAAGAAGAAGAAACAGAAGAAGAAACAGAAGAAGACAGAAGATGAAACAGAAGAATAATAGAAGAAGGAATAAAAGAAGAAAAAGAAGAGGAATCAGAAGAATTAGAAGAAGAAATAGAAGAAAAAGAAGAAGAAACAGAAGAAGAAATAGAAGAAGAAGAACAGAAGAAGAAACAGAAGAGGAAGAAACAGAAAGAAGAAAGAGAAGAAAAAGAACTAGAGGAGAGAAGATGAAACGGAAGAAAGAGAAGAAAGAGAAGAAGAAACAAGATGAAGAAATAGAAGATGAAACAGAAGAAAGAAGAGGATGAAG
Source organism: Thunnus albacares (assembly GCF_914725855.1). Taxonomy (NCBI): domain Eukaryota; kingdom Metazoa; phylum Chordata; class Actinopteri; order Scombriformes; family Scombridae; genus Thunnus; species Thunnus albacares. Next base: position 529,486 of record NC_058113.1, read on the forward strand.
AAATAGAAATATAGAAAAAGAAATAGAAGAAGGAATAGAAGAAGAAAAAGAAGAAGAAAAAACAGAAGAAGAAGAAGAAGAAGAGAAGAAGAAATAGAAGTAGAAGAATCAGAAGAGGAAGAAACAGAAGAAGAAACAGAAGAAATAGAAGAAGAAGAAGAAGAAATAGAAGAAGAAAAAGAAGAAGAAAGAAGAAGAAGAAATAGAAGATGAAACAGAAGAAACAGAAGAAGACGTAACAGAAAATAGAAGAAGAAAACAGAAGAGGAAGAAACAGAAGAAGAAATAGAAGAAATAGAAGAAGACAGAAGATGAAACACAAGAAATAGAAGTAATAGAAGAAGAAAAAGAAGAAGAAAGAAGAAGAAAAAGAAGAATTAGAGGAAGAAATAGAAGAAGACAAAAGAAGAAGAATTAGAAGAAGAATTAGAAGAAGAAATAGAAGAATAAAAAGAAGAAGAAACAGAAGAGGAAGAACTAGAAGAACAGAAGAAACAGACAGAAGAAGAAAGAAAAAGAAATAGAAGAAGAAGAAGAACAGAAGAAGAAGACACAAGAAACAGAAGAAGAAATAAGACAAAGAAGGTGCAGGAGGAGGAGGAAGAAGAAGAAGAGGAGGAGGTAGAAGAAGAGGAAGAAGAGGTAAAAGAAGGAGGTAAAGAAAAGGAGGTAGAAGAAGAAGAAGAAATAGAGGAAGAAGAAATAGAAGAAGAAGATATAGAAGAAGAAACAGAAAAAGAAGAAATAGAAGACAGAAGGAGAAGAAAGAAGAAGAAGAAACAGAAGAAACAGAAGAAGAAGAAACAGAAGAAGAAACAGAAGAAGACAGAAGATGAAAGAGTAGAAATAGAAGAGGAAGAAATAGAAGAATAATAATTAGAAGAATCAGAAGAAATAGAAGAAGAAACATAAGAGAAAGAAATAGGAGAAGAAGAAGAAGAAGAAGAAGAAGAAAGAAGAGGAAGAAGAAAAAAGAAGAAATAGAAATATAGAAAAAGAAATAGAAGAAGGAATAGAAGAAGAAAAAGGAGAAGAAACAGAAGAAGAAGAAGAAGAGAAGAAGAAATAGAAGTAGAAGAATCAGAAGAGGAAGAAAAAGAAGAAGAAACAGAAGAAATAGAAGAAGAAGAAGAAATAGAAGAAGAAAAAGAAGAAGAAACAATAAGAAGAAATAGAAGATGAAACAGAAGAAACAGAAGAAGAGACAGAAGATAGAACAAGAAACAGAAGAGGAAGAAACAGAAGAAGAAATAGAAGAAATATAATAAGAAGAAGAAATAGAAGAAGAAGAAACAGAAGAAGAAACAAAAGTAGACAGAAGATGAAACAGAAGAAATAGAAGAGGAAGAAATAGAAGAATAATAATTAGAAGAATCAGAAGAAATAGAAGAAGAAACATAAGAGAAAGAAATAGGAGAAGAAGAAGAAGAAGAAGAAGAAGAAAGAAGAGGAAGAAGAAAAAAGAAGAAATAGAAAAATAGAAAAAGAAATAGAAGAAGGAATAGAAGAAGAAAAAGAAGAAGAAACAGAAGAAGAAGAAGAAGAGAAGAAGAAATAGAAGTAGAAGAATCAGAAGAGGAAGAAAAAGAAGAAGAAACAGAAGAAATAGAAGAAGAAGAAGAAATAGAAGAAGAAAAAGAAGAAGAAACAATAAGAAGAAATAGAAGATGAAACAGAAGAAACAGAAGAAGAGACAGAAGATAGAACAAGAAACAGAAGAGGAAGAAACAGAAGAAGAAATAGAAGAAATATAATAAGAAGAAGAAATAGAAGAAGAAAAAGATGAAGAAACAGAAGAGTAAGAAGAACAAAAGAAATAGAGAAATAGAAAAAGAAATAGAAGAAGAAATAGTAGAAGAAGAAACAGAAGAGGAAGAAATAGTAGAAGAAAAAGAAGAAATAGAAGAAGAAGAAATAGAAGAAGAAAAAGAATAATTAGAAGAACTAGAAGAAGAAGAAACAGAAGAGGAAGAAATAGAAGAATAAGAAGAAGAAGAAGAAGAAGAAGAAGATGAAGAAGAAGAAGAAGAAGAAGAAGAAGAAGAAGAAGAAACAGAAGAGGAAGAAGAACAACAGAAATAGAAAAATAGAAAAAGAAATAGAAGAAGAAATAGAAGAAGAACAAACAGAAGAGGAGGAAATAGAAGAATAAACAGAAGAAATAGAAGAAGAAATAGAAGAAAAAAAGAATAATTAGAAGAACCAGAAGAAGAAGAAACAGAAGAGGAAGAAATAGAAGAAGAAGAAGAAGAAGAAAAAGAAACAGAAGAGGAAGAAGAACAACAGAAATAGAAAAATAGAAAAAGAAATAGAAGAAGAAATAGAAGAAGAACAAACAGAAGAGGAGGAAATAGAAGAATAAACAGAAGAAATAGAAGAAGAAACAGAAGAAGAAATAAGACAAAGAAGGTGCAGGAGGAGGAGAGGAAGAAGAAGAAGAAGAAGAGGAGGAGGTAGAAGAAGAGGAAGAAGAGGTAAAAGAAGGAGGTAAAGAAAAGGAGGTAGAAGAAGAAGAAATAGAGGAAGAAGAAATAGAAGAAGATATAGAAGAAGAAACAGAAAAAGAAGAAATAGAAGACACAGAAGGAGAAGAAAGAAGAAGAAGAAACAGAAGAAACAGAAGAAGAAGAAAGAAGAAGAAAAAGAAGAATTAGAAGAAGAAATAGAAGAAGAAAAAAGAAGAATTAGAAGAAGAATTAGAAGAAGAAATAGAAGAATAAAAAGAAGAAGAAACAGAAGAGGAAGAACTAGAAGAACAGAAGAAACAGACAGAAGAAAGAAAAAGAAATAGAAGAAGAAGAACAGAAGAAGAAGACACAAGAAACAGAAGAAGAAATAAGACAAAGAAGGTGCAGGAGGAGGAGAGGAAGAAGAAGAAGAAGAAGAGGAGGAGGTAGAAGAAGAGGAAGAAGAGGTAAAAGAAGGAGGTAAAGAAAAGGAGGTAGAAGAAGAAGAAGAAATAGAGGAAGAAGAAATAGAAGAAGAAGATATAGAAGAAGAAACAGAAAAAGAAGAAATAGAAGACACAGAAGGAGAAGAAAGAAGAAGAAGAAACAGAAGAAGACAGAAGATGAAACAGAAGAAATAGAAGAGGAAGGAATAGAAGAATAATAATTAGAAGAATCAGAAGAAATAGAAGAAGAAACATAAGAGAAAGAAATAGGAGAAGAAGAAGAAGAAGAAGAAGAAGAAAGAAGAGGAAGAAGAAAAAAGAAGAAATAGAAAAATAGAAAAAGAAATAGAAGAAGGAATAGAAGAAGAAAAAGGAGAAGAAACAGAAGAAGAAGAAGAAGAGAAGAAGAAATAGAAGTAGAAGAATCAGAAGAGGAAGAAAAAGAAGAAGAAACAGAAGAAATAGAAGAAGAAGAAATAGAAGACGAAAAAGAAGAAGAAACAATAAGAAGAAATAGAAGATGAAATAGAAGAAACAGAAGAAGAGACAGAAGATAGAACAAGAAACAGAAGAGGAAGAAACAGAAGAAGAAACAGAAGAAATAGAAGAAGAAGAAGAAGAAATAGAAGAAGAAAAAGAAGAAGAAACAATAAGAAGAAATAGAAGATGAAACAGAAGAAACAGAAGAAGAGACAGAAGATAGAACAAGAAAAAGAAGAGGAAGAAACAGAAGAAGAAATAGAAGAAATATAAGAAGAAGAAGAAATAGAAGAAGAAAAAGAGGAAGAAACAGAAGAAGAAGAAGAAGAGAAGAAGAAATAGAAGAATCAGAAGAGGAAGAAACAGAAGAAACAGAAGAAATATAATAAGAAGAAGAAAAAGAAGAAGAAACAAGAAGAAGAAAAAGAAGAAGAAACAAGAAGAAGAAATAGAAGATGAAACAGAAGAAACAGAAGAAGAAATAGAAGATATAACAAGAAACAGAAGAGGAAGAAACAGAAGAAGAAATAGAAGAAGACAGAACATGAAACACAAGGAAAAGAAGAAGAACAAGAGGAAGAAAGAAGAAGAAATAGAAGAAGAAAAAGAAGAATTAGAAGAAGAAATAGAAGAAGAAATGGAAGAAGAAAAAGAAGAAGATTTAGAAGAATTAGAAGAAGAAATAGAAGAAGAAAAAGAAGAAGAATTAGAAGAAGAATTAGAAGAATTAGAAGAAGAAATAGAAGAAGAAAAAGAAGAAGAATTAGAAGAAGAATTAGAAGAAGAAATAGAAGAATAAAAAGAAGAAGAAACAGAAGAGGAAGAAATAGAAGAACAGAAGAAACAGAAGAAATAGAAGAAGAAATAGAAGAAGAAAAAGAAGAAGAATTAGAAGAAGAATTAGAAGAAGAAAAAGAAGAAGAAACAGAAGAGGAAGAAATAGAAGAAGAAGAAATAGAAGAAGAAAAAGAAACAATATGAAGAAATAGAAGATGAAACTGAAGATAAAACAGAAGAAGAAATAGAAGATTGAAGAAGAAATAGAAGAGGAAGAAAGAGAAGAAGAAATAGAAGAAATAAAGAAGAAATAGAAGAAGAAAAACAATAATTAGAAGAATCAGAAAAAATAGAATAAGAAACAAAAGAGCAATAAATAGAAGAAGAAGAAGAAGAAACAGAAGAGTAAGAAGAACAAAAGAAATAGAGAAATAGAAAAGGAAATAGAAGAAGAAATAGTAGAAGAAGAAATAGAAGAGGAAGAAATAGTAGAAGAAACAGAAGAAATAGAAGAAGAAGAAATAGAAGAAGAAAAAGAATAATTAGAAGAACCAGAAGAAGAAGAAACAGAAGAGGAAGAAATAGAAGAAGAAGAAGAAGAAGAAGATGAAGAAGAAGAAGAAGAAGAAGAAACAGAAGAGGAAGAAGAACAACAGAAATGGAAAATAGAAAAAGAAATAGAAGAAGAAATAGAAGAAGATAGAAGATGAAACACAAGAAAAGAAGAAGAACAAGAGTAAGAAAGAAGAAGAAATAGAAGAAGAAAAAGAAGAATTAGAAGAAGAAATAGAAGAAGAAATGGAAGAAGAAAAAGAAGAAGAATTAGAAGAAGAATTAGAAGAAGAAATAGAAGAAGATAAAGAAGAAGAATTAGAAGAAGAATTAGAAGAAGAAATAGAAGAATAAAAAGGAGAAGAAACAGAAGAGGAAGAAATAGAAGAACAGAAGAAACAGAAGAAATAGAAGAAGAAATAGAAGAAGAAAAAGAAGAAGAATTAGAAGAAGAATTAGAAGAAGAAAAAGAAGAAGAAACAGAAGAGGAAGAAATAGAAGAAGAACAGATGAAACAGAAGAAATAGAAGATGAAACTGAAGATAAAACAGAAGAAGAAATAGAAGATTGAAGAAGAAACAGAAGAGGAAGAAATAGAAGAAGAAATAGAAGAAATAGAAGAAGAGAGATGAAACAGAAGAAATAAAGAAGAAATAGAAGAAGAAAAACAATAATTAGAAGAATCAGAAAAAATAGAACAAGAAACAAAAGAGCAATAAATAGAAGAAGAAGAAGAAGAAGAAGAAGAAGAAACAGAAGAGTAAGAAGAACAAAAGAAAGAGAAATAGAAAAAGAAATAGAAGAAGAAATAGTAGAAGAAGAAACAGAAGAGGAAGAAATAGTAGAAGAAACAGAAGAAATAGAAGAAGAAGAAATAGAAGAAGAAAAAGAATAATTAGAAGAATGAGAAGAAGAAGAAACAGAAGAGGAAGAAATAGAAGAAGAAGAAGAAGAAGAAGAAGAAGAAGAAGAAGAAGAAGAAGAAAAAGAAACAGAAGAGGAAGAAGAACAACAGAAGACATAGAGAAATAGAAAAAGAAATAGAAGAAGAAATAGAAGAAGAATTAGAAGAAGAATTTGAAGATGAAACAGAAGAAACAGAAGAAGAAGAAAGAGAAGATAGAACAAGAAAAAGAAGAGGAAGAAACAGAAGAAGAAATAGAAGAAATAGAAGAAGACAGAAGATGAAACACGAGAAATAGAAGAAGAAATCGAAGAAGAAAAAGAATAATTAGAAGAACTAGAAGAAGAAATAGAAGAAGGAGAAGAAACAGAAGAGGAAGAAACAGAAGATGAAATAGAAGAAGAAACAGAAGAGGAAGAAGCAGAAGAAGAAAGAAGAAACAGAAGAAGACAGAAGATGAAACAGAAGAAATAGAAGAAGAAGAAATAGAAGAATAATAATTAGAAGAATCAGAAGAAATAGAAGAAACATAAGAGGAAGAAATAGAAGAAGAAGAAGAAGTAGAAGATGATGAAGAAGAAGAAGAAGAAAGAGAAGAGGAAGAAGAATAAAAGAAGAAAGAAGAGGAAGAAGAACAAAAGAAGAAATAGAAAAATAGAAAAAGAAATAGAAGAAGAAAAAGAAGAAGTAAAAGAAGAAGAAGAAGAGAAGAAAAGAAATAGAAGCAGAAGAATCAGAAGAGGAAGAAACAGAAGAAGGAACAGAAGAAATTGAATTAGAAGAAGAAATAGAAGAAGAAAAAGAAGAAGAATTAGAAGAAGAATTAGAAGAAGAAATAGAAGAATAAAAAGAAGAAGAAACAGAAGAGGAAGAAATAGAAGAACAGAAGAAACAGAAGAAAAAGAAGAAGAAATAGAAGAAGAAAAAGAAGAAGAATTAGAAGAAGAATTAGAAGAAGAAAAAGAAGAAGAAACAGAAGAGGAAGAAATAGAAGAAGAAGAAATAGAAGAAGAAAAAGAAACAATATGAAGAAATAGAAGATGAAACTGAAGATAAAACAGAAGAAGAAATAGAAGATTGAAGAAGAAACAGAAGAGAAAGAAAGAGAAGAAGAAATAGAAGAAATAGAAGAAGAGAGATGAAACAGAAGAAATAAAGAAGAAATAGAAGAAGAAAAACAATAATTAGAAGAATCAGAAAAAATAGAATAAGAAACAAAAGAGCAATAAATAGAAGAAGAAGAAGAAGAAGAAGAAGAAGAAGAAGAAGAAGAAACAGAAGAGTAAGAAGAACAAAAGAAATAGAGAAATAGAAAAAGAAATAGAAGAAGAAATAGTAGAAGAAGAAACAGAAGAGGAAGAAATAGTAGAAGAAACAGAAGAAATAGAAGAAGAAGAAATAGAAGAAGAAAAAGAATAATTAGAAGAACTAGAAGAAGAAGAAACAGAAGAGGAAGAAATAGAAGAATAAGAAGAAGAAGAAGAAGAAGAAGAAGAAGATGAAGAAGAAGAAGAAGAAGAAGAAACAGAAGAGGAAGAAGAACAACAGAAATAGAAAAATAGAAAAAGAAATAGAAGAAGAAATAGAACAAACAGAAGAGGAGGAAATAGAATAAACAGAAGAAATAGAAGAAGAAATAGAAGAAGAAATAGAAGAAGAAAAAGAATAATTAGAAGAACCAGAAGAAGAAGAAACAGAAGAGGAAGAAATAGAAGAAGAAGAAGAAGAAGAAGAAGAAGAAGAAGAAGAAGAAGAAAAAGAAACAGAAGAGGAAGAAGAACAACAGAAATAGAAAAATAGAAAAAGAAATAGAAGAAGAAATAGAAGAAGAACAAACAGAAGAGGAGGAAATAGAAGAATACACAGAAGAAATAGAAGAAGAAATAGAAGAAGAAAAAGAATAATTAGAAGAACCAGAAGAAGAAGAAACAGAAGAGGAAGAAATAGAAGAAGAAGAAGAAGAAGAAGAAGAAGAAGAAGAAGAATTAGAAGAAGAATTTGAAGATGAAACAGAAGAAACAGAAGAAGAAATAGAAGAAATAGAAGAAGACAGAAGATGAAACACGAGAAATAGAAGAAGAAATAGAAGAAGAAAAAGAATAATTAGAAGAACCAGAAGAAGAAGAAACAGAAGAGGAAGAAATAGAAGAAGAAGAAGAAGAAGAAGAAGAAGAAGAAGAAGAAGAAGAAGAAGAAGAAGAAAAAGAAACAGAAGAGGAAGAAGAACAACAGAAATAGAAAAATAGAAAAAGAAATAGAAGAAGAAATAGAAGAAGAACAAACAGAAGAGGAGGAAATAGAAGAATACACAGAAGAAATAGAAGAAGAAATAGAAGAAGAAAAAGAATAATTAGAAGAACCAGAAGAAGAAGAAACAGAAGAGGAAGAAATAGAAGAAGAAGAAGAAGAAGAAGAAGAAGAAGAATTAGAAGAAGAATTTGAAGATGAAACAGAAGAAACAGAAGAAGAAATAGAAGAAATAGAAGAAGACAGAAGATGAAACACGAGAAATAGAAGAAGAAATAGAAGAAGAAAAAGAATAATTAGAAGAACCAGAAGAAGAAGAAACAGAAGAGGAAGAAATAGAAGAAGAAGAAGAAGAAGAAGAAGAAGAAGAAGAAGAAGAAGAAGAAGAAGAAGAAGAAGAAGAAGAAAAAGAAACAGAAGAGGAAGAAGAACAACAGAAATAGAAAAATAGAAAAAGAAATAGAAGAAGAAATAGAAGAAGAACAAACAGAAGAGGAGGAAATAGAAGAATACACAGAAGAAATAGAAGAAGAAATAGAAGAAGAAAAAGAATAATTAGAAGAACCAGAAGAAGAAGAAACAGAAGAGGAAGAAATAGAAGAAGAAGAAGAAGAAGAAGAAGAAGAAGAATTAGAAGAAGAATTTGAAGATGAAACAGAAGAAACAGAAGAAGAAATAGAAGAAATAGAAGAAGACAGAAGATGAAACACGAGAAATAGAAGAAGAAATAGAAGAAGAAAAAGAATAATTAGAAGAACCAGAAGAAGAAATAGAAGAAGGAGAAGAAACAGAAGAGGAAGAAATAGAAGATGAAACAGAAGAAGAAACAGAAGAGGAAGAAATAGAAGAAGAAAGAAGAAACAGAAGAAGACAGAAGATGAAACAGAAGAAATAGAAGAAGAAGAAATAGAAGAATAATAATTAGAAGAATCAGAAGAAATAGAAGAAACATAAGAGGAAGAAATAGAAGAAGAAGAAGAAGAAGTAGAAGATGATGAAGAAGAAGAAACAGAAAGAGAAGAGGAAGAAGAACAGAAGAAACAGAAGAAATAGAAGAAGAAATAGAAGAAGAAAAAGAAGAAGAAATTGAAGATGAAACCAAAGAAACAGAAGAAGAAGAAACAGAAGATAGAAGAAGAAACAGAAGAGGAAGAAACAGAAGAAGAAATAGAAGAAATAGAAGAAGACAGAAGATGAAACACAAGAAATAGAAGAATTAGAAGAATTAGAAGAAGAAATAGAAGAAGAAAAAAGAAGAAGAATTAGAAGAAGAATTAGAAGAATAAAAAGAAGAAGAAACAGAAGAGGAGGAACTAGAAGAAGAACAGAAGAAACAGACAGAAGAAGAAAGAAAAAGAAATAGAAGAAGAAGAAGAACAGAAGAAGAAGACACAAGAAACAGAAGAAGAAATAAGACAAAGAAGGTGCAGGAGGAGGAGAAGAAGAAGAAGAAGAAGAGGAGGAGGTAGAAGAAGAGGAAGAAGAGGTAAAAGAAGGGGGTAGAGTAAGAAAAGGAGGTAGAAGAAGAATAAATAGAGGAAGAAGAAGAAATAGAAGAAGATATAGAAGAAGAAATAGAAAAAGAAGAAATAGAAGACACAGAAGGAGAAGAAGCAGAAGAAGAAAAAACAGAGGAAGAAACAGAAGAAGAAGAAATAGAAGTAGAAGAAGAAACAGAAGAGGAAGAAACAAGAAGAAACAGAAGAAACAGAAGAAACAGAAGACAAAGAAGAAATAGAAGAAGAAAAAGAAACAAGATGAAGAAATAGAAGATGAAAATGAAGATAAAGCAGAAGAAGAAATAGAAGAAATAGAAGAAGAAAGATGAAACAGAAGAAATAAAGAAGAAATAGAAGAAGGAAAATAATAATTAGAAGAATCAGAAGAAATAGAAGAAGAAACAAAAGAGCAATAAATAGAAGAAGAAGAAGAAGAAGAAACAGAAGAGGAAGAAGAACAAAAGAAATAGAAAAATAGAAAAAGAAATAGAAGAAGAAATAGAAGAAGAAAAAGAAGAAGAACAAACAGAAGAGGAAGAAATCGAAGAAGAAACAGAAGAAATAGAAGATAGAAGAAGAACCCGAAGAGGAAAATACAGAAGAAGAAATAGAAGGACAGAAGATGAAACACAAGAAATAGAAGAAGAAGAAAAAGAATAATTAGAAGAATCAGAGGAAGAAATAGAAGATGAAGAAAAAGAAGAGGAAGAAATAGAAGAAGAAAAAGAAGAAGAAGAAATAGAAGAAGAAGAAGAAGAAGAAGAAGAAGAAGAAGAAGAAGAAGAAGAAGAAGAAGAAACAGAAGAGGAAGAACAAAAGAAGAAATAGAAAAATAGAAAAAGAAATAGAAGAAGAAACAAGAGGAAGAAATAGAAGAAGAAGAAACAGAAGAAGAAGAAACAGAAAATATAACAAGAAACAGAAGAGGAAGAAACAGAAGAAGAAATAGAAGAAGACAGAAGATGAAACACAAGAAAAAGAAGAAGAACAAGAGGAAGAAAGAAGAAGAAATCGAAGAAGAAAAAGAAGAATTAGCAGAAGAAATAGAAGAAATAGAACAAGAAATAGAAGAAGAAAAAGAAGAAGAAACAGAAGAAGAAATAGAAGAAGAACAGAAGAAGAAACAGAAGAAGAAACAGAAAGAAGAAAGAGAAGAAAAAGAACTAGAAGAGAGATGAAACGGAAGAAGAAATAGAGGAAGAAAAAGAAGAAGACACAAGATGAAAAAATAGAAGATAAAACAGAAGAAAGAAGAGGAAGAAGAAATAGAAATATAGAAAAAGAAATAGAAGAAGGAATAGAAGAAGAAAAAGAAGAAGAAAAAACAGAAGAAGAAGAAGAAGAAGAAGAAGAAGAGAAGAAGAAATAGAAGTAGAAGAATCAGAAGAGGAAGAAACAGAAGAAGAAATAGAAGAAATAGAAGAAGAAGAAGAAATAGAAGAAGAAAAAGAAGAAGAAACAATAAGAAGAAACAGAAGAAGAAATAGAAGAAATACAAGAAGACAGAAGATGAAACAGAAGAAATAGAAGAAGAAATAGAAGAAGAAAAAGAATAATTAGAAGAACCAGAAGAAATAGAAGAAGGAGAAGAAACAGAAGAGGAAGAAATAGAAGAAGAAGAAGCAGAAGAAGAAGAAGCAGAAGAAGAAGAAGGAATAGACGTAGAAGAAAAAACAGAAGAGGAAGAAAAAAGAAGAAACAGAAGAAATAGAAGAAATAGAAAAAGAAAAAGAAGAAGGAACAAGATGAAGAAATAGAACATGAAACAGAAGAAGACAGAAGATGAAACAGAAGAAATAGAAGAAGAAGAAGAAACAAGACGAAGAAATAGAAGAAGAAGAAGAAGAACAGAGGAAGAAGAAATAGAAGAAGAAACAGAAGAGGAAGAAACAAGAAGAAGAGAAGAAATAGAAGATAGAAGAAGAAACAGAAGAGGAAGAAACAGAAGAAGAAATAGAAGAAATAGAAGAAGACAGAAGATGAAACAGAAGAAATAGAAGAACAAGAAATAGAAGAAGAAAAAGAATAATTACAAGAATCAGAAGAAGAAATAGAAGAAGAAGATGAAACAGAGAGGAAGAAATAGAAGAAGAAGAGGAAGAAACAGAAGAGGAAGAAGAACAAAAGAAGAAATAGAAAAATAGAAAAAGAAATTGAAGAAGACATAGAAGAAAAATTAGAAAAATTAGAAGAAGAATTAGAAAGAAGAAACAGAAGAGGAAAGAAGAAGAAGGAGCAGGAGAAGAAGAAGAAGAAGAAGAAGAAGAAGAAGAAGAAGAAGAAGAAGAAGAAGAAGAAGAGGTAGAAGAAGATGAGGACGAGGTAAAAGAAGGAGGTAGAGTAAGAAAAGGAGGTAGAAGTAGTAGAAGAAATATAGGAAGAAGAAGAAATAGAAGAAGATATAGAAGAAGAAATAGAAGACAGAAGGAGAAGAAACAGAAGAAGAAGAGACAGAAGAAGAAACAGAAGAAGAAATAGATGTAGAAGAAGAAACAGAAGAGGAAAAAACAGAAGAAATGGGAGAAGAAGAAGAAATAGAAGAAGAAAAAGAATAACAAGATGAAGAAATAGAAGATGAAACTGAAGAAGAAACAGAAGAAGAAGAAATAGAAGATAGAAGAAGAAACAGGTGGAAGAAACAGAAGACGAAATAGAAGAAATAGAAGAAGACAGAAGATGAAACAGAAGAAATAGAAGAAGAAAAAGAATAATTAGATGAATCAGAAGAAATAGAAGAAGAAACAGAAGAGGTAGAAGTAGAAGAAGAAAAAGAATAATTAGATGAATCAGAAGAAATAGAAGAAGAAACAGAAGAGGTAGAAGTAGAAGAAGAAGAAGAAGAAGAAGAAGAACAGAAGAGGAAGAAGAACAAAAGAAAAAATAGAAAAATAGAAAAAGAAATAGAAGAAGAAATAGAAGAAGAAATAGAAGAAGAAGAAGAACAGAAGAAGAAGAAATAGAAGAAGAAACAGAAGAGGAAGAAATAGAAGAAGAAAAAGAATAATTACAAGAATCAGAAGAAGAAATAGAAGAAGATGAAGAAACAGAGAGGAAGAAATAGAAGACGAAGAGGAAGAAACAGAAGAGGAAGAAGAACAACAGAAATAGAAAAATAGAAAAAGAAATAGAAGAAGAAATAGAAGAAGAACAAACAGAAGAGGAGGAAATAGAAGAATACACAGAAGAAATAGAAGAAGAAATAGAAGAAGAAAAAGAATAATTAGAAGAACCAGAAGAAGAAGAAACAGAAGAGGAAGAAATAGAAGAAGAAGAAGAAGAAGAAGAAGAAGAAGAATTAGAAGAAGAATTTGAAGATGAAACAGAAGAAACAGAAGAAGAAATAGAAGAAATAGAAGAAGACAGAAGATGAAACACGAGAAATAGAAGAAGAAATAGAAGAAGAAAAAGAATAATTAGAAGAACCAGAAGAAGAAATAGAAGAAGGAGAAGAAACAGAAGAGGAAGAAATAGAAGATGAAACAGAAGAAGAAACAGAAGAGGAAGAAATAGAAGAAGAAAGAAGAAACAGAAGAAGACAGAAGATGAAACAGAAGAAATAGAAGAAGAAGAAATAGAAGAATAATAATTAGAAGAATCAGAAGAAATAGAAGAAACATAAGAGGAAGAAATAGAAGAAGAAGAAGAAGAAGTAGAAGATGATGAAGAAGAAGAAACAGAAAGAGAAGAGGAAGAAGAATAAAAGAAGAAAGAAGAGGAAGAAGAACAAAAGAAGAAATAGAAAAATAGAAAAAGAAATAGAAGTAGAAAAAGAAGAAGTAAAAGAAGAAGAAACAGAAGAGGAAGAAATAGAAGAACAGAAGAAACAGAAGAAATAGAAGAAGAAATAGAAGAAGAAAAAGAAGAAGAAATTGAAGATGAAACCAAAGAAACAGAAGAAGAAGAAACAGAAGATAGAAGAAGAAACAGAAGAGGAAGAAACAGAAGAAGAAATAGAAGAAATAGAAGAAGACAGAAGATGAAACACAAGAAATAGAAGAATTAGAAGAATTAGAAGAAGAAATAGAAGAAGAAAAAAGAAGAAGAATTAGAAGAAGAATTAGAAGAATAAAAAGAAGAAGAAACAGAAGAGGAGGAACTAGAAGAAGAACAGAAGAAACAGACAGAAGAAGAAAGAAAAAGAAATAGAAGAAGAAGAAGAACAGAAGAAGAAGACACAAGAAACAGAAGAAGAAATAAGACAAAGAAGGTGCAGGAGGAGGAGAAGAAGAAGAAGAAGAAGAGGAGGAGGTAGAAGAAGAGGAAGAAGAGGTAAAAGAAGGGGGTAGAGTAAGAAAAGGAGGTAGAAGAAGAATAAATAGAGGAAGAGGAAGAAATAGAAGAAGATATAGAAGAAGAAATAGAAAAAGAAGAAATAGAAGACACAGAAGGAGAAGAAGCAGAAGAAGAAAAAACAGAGGAAGAAACAGAAGAAGAAGAAATAGAAGTAGAAGAAGAAACAGAAGAGGAAGAAACAAGAAGAAACAGAAGAAACAGAAGAAACAGAAGACAAAGAAGAAATAGAAGAAGAAAAAGAAACAAGATGAAGAAATAGAAGATGAAAATGAAGATAAAGCAGAAGAAGAAATAGAAGAAATAGAAGAAGAAAGATGAAACAGAAGAAATAAAGAAGAAATAGAAGAAGGAAAATAATAATTAGAAGAATCAGAAGAAATAGAAGAAGAAACAAAAGAGCAATAAATAGAAGAAGAAGAAGAAGAAGAAACAGAAGAGGAAGAAGAACAAAAGAAATAGAAAAATAGAAAAAGAAATAGAAGAAGAAATAGAAGAAGAAAAAGAAGAAGAACAAACAGAAGAGGAAGAAATCGAAGAAGAAACAGAAGAAATAGAAGATAGAAGAAGAACCCGAAGAGGAAAATACAGAAGAAGAAATAGAAGGACAGAAGATGAAACACAAGAAATAGAAGAAGAAGAAAAAGAATAATTAGAAGAATCAGAGGAAGAAATAGAAGATGAAGAAAAAGAAGAGGAAGAAATAGAAGAAGAAAAAGAAGAAGAAGAAATAGAAGAAGAAGAAGAAGAAGAAGAAGAAGAAGAAGAAGAAGAAGAAGAAGAAGAAGAAGAAGAAGAAGAAACAGAAGAGGAAGAACAAAAGAAGAAATAGAAAAATAGAAAAAGAAATAGAAGAAGAAACAAGAGGAAGAAATAGAAGAAGAGGAAACAGAAGAAGAAGAAACAGAAAATATAACAAGAAACAGAAGAGGAAGAAACAGAAGAAGAAATAGAAGAAGACAGAAGATGAAACACAAGAAAAAGAAGAAGAACAAGAGGAAGAAAGAAGAAGAAATCGAAGAAGAAAAAGAAGAATTAGCAGAAGAAATAGAAGAAATAGAACAAGAAATAGAAGAAGAAAAAGAAGAAGAAACAGAAGAAGAAATAGAAGAAGAACAGAAGAAGAAACAGAAGAAGAAACAGAAAGAAGAAAGAGAAGAAAAAGAACTAGAAGAGAGATGAAACGGAAGAAGAAATAGAGGAAGAAAAAGAAGAAGACACAAGATGAAAAAATAGAAGATAAAACAGAAGAAAGAAGAGGAAGAAGAAATAGAAATATAGAAAAAGAAATAGAAGAAGGAATAGAAGAAGAAAAAGAAGAAGAAAAAACAGAAGAAGAAGAAGAAGAAGAAGAAGAAGAGAAGAAGAAATAGAAGTAGAAGAATCAGAAGAGGAAGAAACAGAAGAAGAAATAGAAGAAATAGAAGAAGAAGAAGAAATAGAAGAAGAAAAAGAAGAAGAAACAATAAGAAGAAACAGAAGAAGAAATAGAAGAAATACAAGAAGACAGAAGATGAAACAGAAGAAATAGAAGAAGAAATAGAAGAAGAAAAAGAATAATTAGAAGAACCAGAAGAAATAGAAGAAGGAGAAGAAACAGAAGAGGAAGAAATAGAAGAAGAAGAAGCAGAAGAAGAAGAAGCAGAAGAAGAAGAAGGAATAGACGTAGAAGAAAAAACAGAAGAGGAAGAAAAAAGAAGAAACAGAAGAAATAGAAGAAATAGAAAAAGAAAAAGAAGAAGGAACAAGATGAAGAAATAGAACATGAAACAGAAGAAGACAGAAGATGAAACAGAAGAAATAGAAGAAGAAGAAGAAACAAGACGAAGAAATAGAAGAAGAAGAAGAAGAACAGAGGAAGAAGAAATAGAAGAAGAAACAGAAGAGGAAGAAACAAGAAGAAGAGAAGAAATAGAAGATAGAAGAAGAAACAGAAGAGGAAGAAACAGAAGAAGAAATAGAAGAAATAGAAGAAGACAGAAGATGAAACAGAAGAAATAGAAGAACAAGAAATAGAAGAAGAAAAAGAATAATTACAAGAATCAGAAGAAGAAATAGAAGAAGAAGATGAAACAGAGAGGAAGAAATAGAAGAAGAAGAGGAAGAAACAGAAGAGGAAGAAGAACAAAAGAAGAAATAGAAAAATAGAAAAAGAAATTGAAGAAGACATAGAAGAAAAATTAGAAAAATTAGAAGAAGAATTAGAAAGAAGAAACAGAAGAGGAAAGAAGAAGAAGGAGCAGGAGAAGAAGAAGAAGAAGAAGAAGAAGAAGAAGAAGAAGAAGAAGAAGAAGAAGAAGAGGTAGAAGAAGATGAGGACGAGGTAAAAGAAGGAGGTAGAGTAAGAAAAGGAGGTAGAAGTAGTAGAAGAAATATAGGAAGAAGAAGAAATAGAAGAAGATATAGAAGAAGAAATAGAAGACAGAAGGAGAAGAAACAGAAGAAGAAGAGACAGAAGAAGAAACAGAAGAAGAAATAGATGTAGAAGAAGAAACAGAAGAGGAAAAAACAGAAGAAATAGGAGAAGAAGAAGAAATAGAAGAAGAAAAAGAATAACAAGATGAAGAAATAGAAGATGAAACTGAAGAAGAAACAGAAGAAGAAGAAATAGAAGATAGAAGAAGAAACAGGTGGAAGAAACAGAAGACGAAATAGAAGAAATAGAAGAAGACAGAAGATGAAACAGAAGAAATAGAAGAAGAAAAAGAATAATTAGATGAATCAGAAGAAATAGAAGAAGAAACAGAAGAGGTAGAAGTAGAAGAAGAAAAAGAATAATTAGATGAATCAGAAGAAATAGAAGAAGAAACAGAAGAGGTAGAAGTAGAAGAAGAAGAAGAAGAAGAAGAAGAACAGAAGAGGAAGAAGAACAAAAGAAAAAATAGAAAAATAGAAAAAGAAATAGAAGAAGAAATAGAAGAAGAAATAGAAGAAGAAGAAGAACAGAAGAAGAAGAAATAGAAGAAGAAACAGAAGAGGAAGAAATAGAAGAAGAAAAAGAATAATTACAAGAATCAGAAGAAGAAATAGAAGAAGATGAAGAAACAGAGAGGAAGAAATAGAAGACGAAGAGGAAGAAACAGAAGAGGAAGAAGAACAAAAGAAGAAATAGAAAAATAGAAAAAGAAATTGAAGAAGACAGAAGAAAAAAGAATTAGAAGAAGAATTAGAAAGAAGAAACAGAAGAGGAAATAAGAAGAAGGAGCAGGAGAAGAAGAAGAAGAAGAAGAAGAAGAAGAGGAGGAGGTAGAAGAAGAGGAAGAGGAGGTAAAAGAAGGAGGTAGAGTAAGAAAATGAGGTAGAAGAAGAAGAAATATAGGAAGAAGAAGAAATAGAAGAAGATATAGATGAAGAAACAGAAAAAGAAGAAATAGAAGACACAGAAGGAGAAGAAACAGAAGAAGAGACAGAAGAAGAAACAGAAGAAGAAGAAATAGACGTAGGAGAAGAAACAGAAGAGGAAGAAACAGAAGAAATAGGAGAAGAAGAAGAAATAGAAGAAGAAAAAGAAGAAGAAACAAGATGAAGAAATAGAAGATGACTGAAGAACAAACAGAAGAAGAAGAAATAGACGATAGAAGAAACAGAAGTGGAAGAAATAGAAGAAACAGAAGAAGAAAAAGAAGAAGAAACAGAAGAGGAAGAAATAGAGGAAGAAGATAGAAGAAGAAACAGTCTCCCAACCTCAATGTTGGCTGCTTCAATTTGGTCTGCAGACTCTGGTTCCTCCAGGAGGAACTTCAGAGTGGTATTTATTACCTCCTGATGACTGGTGCAGTGCTCTGCTGGAGCTCTAAGAGCTCTCCTGGCTTTGCATCCCCTGAAGAGACAGGAGGAATGCGAGATCCACCAAAATATTTCAGCAGCTTGCTGAACAGTGACGGTAGATATGTTTGCACAGCCTTCTCTGCTTTTGGTCGGAAGACTGTAACAAACATCTGAAGGCCCTCCAGTGTGACCTTACTGTTCAGCAGCTGTGAAAGCCGCTTCTCCTCGTCCAGCTCCTCCTAATAAAAAAATACTGTTATTTTCTACAACTGTTACATGTTTGTAAAAAAGCTGTAATATAATATGTCAGTTTTCTATCAGTGTATGAGTCAAATAAATGGTCAGTTTGACTCACTCCCCCACAAAGTTCCTTCCTGTCAGCAGCCAGGTCTTCATCTGTGTGAGAGTTACATGATCAGGGACTTGATCCTGCTGCTTCAGGAGCATGAACTGCCTGAGCATTATTTTCTGCAAGACAGATTCAGCGAACAATCAGCTCACAGAAACACCATATTATACTCAAATGTAACATTAAATTGAACAGTGCACCTTCACATTTGACAGTGACTTACTTCTGCTTGGTAGCGGCATCGCTCTTCTTCAGAGAAAGAGGATGGTCTCATTTGTTGGACTCGTTTAAAGACAGTGTTGGCGTCCATTTTTAAGAGATGTCAGTTTTCCACAGAGAGAAAAAAAACAATCAATCAGTAAAGTAACCAATCAGTAAACAGGTTTGTCAAATGCAATGAACGAATACGTCAGTTCAGAGGGTTTGGACAGCTGAGCGATTAGATACCAAATGAGTGAGAATGTGCTTGAGTTCTTCAAGTTAAGAACATTCAGAATGTAGATGTGTGTGACATCATCAACATTCTTGATGTATCAAAAGACGGAACTGCTGATATGCAAATGAGGGAACTGAGCTTAACCCCACCCACTGCATTATTTTGAAAAATGCTAAAAAGTGGTCAAGAAGCTGAAGGGTGGGGGTGGGGGGTGTGTGGGGGGGGGGGGGGGGGGGGGGGGGGGGGGGTCTACATTTTCTTCACCTCGATAGCAAATAATATTGAGTTCAAAATGTATATTGTAGCACCATGCCCTTCACCACAAGATACTATATTCACCAGCATTCACATACCACAGTATTAAGTCATAACTTTAGACTTTTTAGTGTCTGAAAACACTTTTCACAAAAATATAAAGACTTATGAGTTCATTTCTGGGTATCGCTTACCGTTTGTAATTGGTTGCCTAGCTTTTGAAAGTGTGGATGATGCCCTTAACTGGCCAGAACCTTTCAATGCTAAATTGGATTGCAACCAAATTTGGGAATGTTGTACATAAAGCCACACTGCATCAGTGTGTAACATTTGATATAATTCTACCCATAGTAAAGTAATTATAACATGATATTTCTTCAATTCTGTCGTCTTTAATAAAATGATACTTGTTACAAAAGTAGAATAAGAAGATAGAAGAAGAGAGAAGACACAGAAGAGGAAGAAACAGAAGAAAAAGAAGAAGATGGAATAGAAGAAGAAAAAGAAGAAGAAACAGAAGGGGAAGAAATAGAAGAAGAATAAATGAAGAAGAAGAAACAGAAGAAGAAGAAATAGAAGAATAGAAGAATAAGAAGAAACAGAAGAAGAAAAAGAAGAATTAGAAGAAGAAATAGAAGAACAAATAGAAGAAAAAGAAATAGAAGAACGGAAGAAGAGAAGAGGAAACAGAGTAAACAGAAGAAGAAGAAATAGAAGAAGATGAAGAAATAGAAGAAGAAAAAGAAGAAGAAAAAATAGAAGAAGAAATAGAAGAAAATAGAAGAAGAACGGAAGAACAGAAGAAGAAGAAACAGAAGAAGAATAGAAGAAGACAGAGAAATGGAAGAAGAAAAGGAAGAATTAGAAGAAGAAATAGAATAAGAAAAAGAAGAAGAAGGAGCAGGAGGAGAAGAAGAAGGAGGAGGAAGTAGAAGTAGAAGAAGAAGAGGAGGTAGAATAGAAATAGAAATAGAAGAACAAGGAGAAGAAGAAACAGAAGACGAAATAAAAAAGAAATAGTAGAAGAAGAGCAGAAGAACAGAAGAAGAAGAAACAGAAGAAACAGAAAAGGAAGAAAAAGAAAAGCAAGAAGAAAAAGAAATAGAAGAAGAATAGAAGACGAAACAGAAGAAGAAACAGAAGAAGAAGAAATAGAAGAAGGAATGGAAGAAGACAGAAGATGAAACAAAAGAAGAAGTAAAAGAAGAAACAGAAGAAGAAGAAATATAAGAAGAAATATAAGAAAAAAAGAATTAGAAGAAGAAGAAATAGGAGAAGAAATAGAAGAAGAAAAAGGAGAGGAAACAGAAGAGGAAGAAATAGAAGAAGCAGAACAGAAGAGGAAGAAAGAGAAGAAGAAAGAAGAAGGATTAAAAGAAGAAAGAAAACACAGAAGAAACAGAAGAAGAAATAGAAGAAGAAATAGAAGAAGAAAAAGAAGAATTAGAAGAAGAATTAGAA
The DNA here is from genome assembly GCF_914725855.1 of Thunnus albacares. NCBI lineage: Eukaryota > Metazoa > Chordata > Actinopteri > Scombriformes > Scombridae > Thunnus > Thunnus albacares. The sequence continues at coordinate 549,397 of NC_058113.1, forward strand.
GAAGAAAGAAGAAGAAAAAGAAGAAGAAACAGAAGAAGAAGAAACAAGAAACAGAAGAGGAAGAAAGGAGAAGAAACAAGAAACAGAAGAAGAAGAAAGAAGAAGAAGAAGGAGGTAGAAGAAGAGGAAGAGGAGGTAAAAGAAAGAGGTAAAGAAAAGGAGGTAGAAGAAGAAGAAGAAATAGAGTAAGAAGAAATAGAAGAAGAAGATATAGAAGACACAGAAGGAGAAGAAAGAGAAGAAGAAGAAATAGAAGAAGAAACAGAAGAAGAAGAAATAGAAGTAGAAGAAAAAACAGAAGAGGAAGAAACAAGAAGAAAAAGAAGCAATAGAAGAAGAAGAAATTAAAAAAGAAAAAGAAGAAGAGACAAGATGAAGAAATAGAAGATGAAACAGAAGAAAGAAGAGGAAGAAGAACAAATGACGAAATAGAAAAATAGAAAAAGAAATAGAAGAAGGAATAGAAGAAGAAAAAGAGGAAGAAGCAGAAGAAGAAGAGAAGAAGAAATAGAAGTAGAAGAATCAGAAGAGGAAGAAACAGAAGAAGAAACAGAAGAAATATAATAAGAAGAATAAATAGAAGAAGAAAAAGAAGAAGAAACAGAAGAAGAAGAAGAGAAGAAGAAATAGAAGTAGAAGAATCAGAAGAGGAAGAAACAGAAGAAGAAACAGAAGAAATATAATAAGAAGAAGAAATAGAAGAAGAAAAAGAAGAAGAAACAAGAAGAAGAAATAGAAGATGAAACAGAAGAAACAGAAGAAGAAGAAACAGAAGATAGAACAAGAAACAGAAGAGGAAGAAACAGAAGAAGAAATAGAAGAAATAGAAGAAGACAGAAGATGAAACACAAGAAATAGAATAAGAAATAGAAGAAGAAAAAGAATAATTAGAAGAACCAGAAGAATTAGAAGAAGGAGAAGAAACAGAAGAGGAAGAAATAGAAGAAGAAGAAGAAGAAGAAGAAACAGAAGAGGAAGAAGAGCAAAAGGAGACGTAAAAAATAGAAAAAGAAATAGAAGAAATAGAAGAAGAAATAGAAGAAGAAATAGAAGAAACAGAAGAAGAAACAGAAGAAGAAACAGAAGAAGAAATAGAAGAAGAAGAACAGAAGAAGAAACAGAAGAAGAAGAAATAGAAAGAAGAAACAGAAGAAGAAATAGAAGAAGAACAGAAGAAGAAACAGAAGAAGAAGAAACAGAAAGAAGAAACAGAAGAAAAAGAACTAGAAGACAGAAGATGAAACGGAAGAAGAAATAGAAGAAGAAATAGAAGAAGAAAAAGAAGAAGGATTAAAAGAAGAAAGAAAACACAGAAGAATAAACAGAAGAAGAAATAGAAGAAGAAATAGAAGAAAAAAAGAAAAATTAGAAGAAGAATTAGGAGAAGAAATAGAAGAAGAAAAAGAAGAAGAAGAAGAAACAAGAAACAGAAGAAGAAGAAAGAAGAAACAGAAGAGGAAGAAATAGAAGAAGAAGAATTCGATTTACATGGAATTTACATGGTGCGGTCTACACATGACATACAATTAGTGGGTGTTCTCTAGTGCCACATAGTGGACATAGGAAGTGATATTTAACTCCTTTGTGCAATGTACAGTTAGAGCCCATGCTTGAAGACATCCACATGCCTGAAATAAAAGCCCTTTGACTGCACCAGATCCTGACATGCACAAAAGTATTATTATTACTAGTCATATTTTTATTGTTATAATTGTTGTCATTGTTATTATTGGTATTATTCTGCTTCTCTGCCCCCCCTCTTTCTCTCTGAACCCAACCGGTCACGGCAGATGGCTGCCCACCTAGAGCCTGGTTCTGTTTGAGATTTCTTCCCGTTAAAGGGATGTTTTTCCTTGCCGCTTTCGCCAAGTGCTTGCTCATGGGGGAATTGTTGGACCTAGACCTGCTCTATGTGAAAAGTTCCCTGAGATGACTCTTGTTATGATTTGGCGTTATATAAATAAATTGAACTGAATTGAATTCAAAGCATCTTGGAAAGAACGTAAAACAAGGAAGTTAAGACATCAGTTGAAAAACATTTATCCTTTACAGTGTTTTCCCTATAATTGTACAGGCCTGGCAGGCTCCCAGGCCAACAAGAACACCTGCCAAAAAACATTTTTTAATGCCCAAAATAACACCATTCATTTGGAAATCAATAGCATTTGGGGTCCTCAGTGCAGCGCTGTTCTGAAACATGAGTTTGACATCATCATTTGCTTGGAGTCACCTTTCTGTTCACCTAACAAATGTAAGTCCATTATTAGCTGTATTTAAGCACTCAATTCACCTATCAACCTTTTGAAAAAAGTTTTAGTACATAAAGCCCTCAATGCGTGAACATATTTCTTCATTTCAATGTTTGGTTGCTGATTAATTTGTTGTGTTCACAGGTATTTAGCTGAGATTAATCACCCATCGAGGTCAAGGAAAAGTAGTAGTACTTTTTGACCGCAGCCGCAGATTGACAAGGTTGACAAGGCTGGTCAGGCTGGTTGACCAGGGCAGGTCAGGCTGATTGACCAAAACAGGCTAGTCGGCCAGCCTTGTCGATCTAAGCTGTTTCTTTCAGCAGGGTGTATTCTGCAGTCTAATGTTAACTGGTACAGTTAGCAAGCTGTAGGATGTCAGAAAGTCCAATATATCCATCTGCCAACTTTACACCAAGCAAAAACAGACAAGAAAACAAGCACTCTTAAAAAGGAAATCCTTTAAAGTAAAAAAAGAAAAGAAAGGTAACGTAGTTAATCCAAAAAGCTGTTGGGTCCCAAACCAGCTGCAGTGAAGATCTATATATACATTTTTGGAAAAGACTGGAGAATATGGTACCCATTCCGATTCACAGTCCAATTCAGAAGGTGTCGGTAATGCACCAACAAGCTGTTTGCCAACGGCCAAAAACATCAGAGGAAGAAGAAGAAGAAGAAGAATACGCAGCTAACAGAAGAGTTATTTTATGAAAACAAGAGGAAAACTTAAAGGATCCTTGCTGGTAATGTAACCCACGCATACTGGAGCCTCTCTATGCACCCTGGACTCAATTATAATAATAATAATAATAAACTTTATTTATATAGCATTTTTCAAAAACAAGTTTACAAAGTGCTTCACAGACATAAAACAAAATACACAATGCATTTACAAAAATTACAAAATTCAAGTCTGGATCAAAGATTAGACCCAGATTTCTGGCCTCATGGGTGCACTGCAAACCCTGGAAAACTTTCAAAAGTTTAAAAGTTTCTGTGCTATGATGGGTGCGAAAACTAGACTGAAACTTTTCAAAGAGAGAGCGGTCATTCATAAAATAAATAAGCTGAGAGTAAACCACTTTCTCCAGCACTTTGGCAAGAAAAGGTAATTTGGATACGAGTCTAAAATTATTCAGATTAGTGGTGTCAAGATTTGATTCTTCCAGAAGGGGGTTTAAAAATCGGAGGTACAATCCCTGAAGATAAAGATTTGTTAGAAATTTGTTAGAAATTGCTAAAATATCTGAGGATAAAAAGGCAGAAACCGCTTATAAAAATCTAGTGGGTAAGACATCAGAGGGAGAAGTAGAAGATTTCATGCCATTGATCATCCTCAGTAAATCTGACTGGGATATCAGATAAAAAGAATTAAAAAACTGATACACCTCACAGTGTGGTAAAATAAGCAGAGATGGTATGATTTGGGCTCTAATGTTGGAAACTTTATTGAAAAAAGAACAAAAACTCTCACACCTTTCAATTGAAGAGACTTCTATGGAATTGGGAGGGCGGTGGATAAGGGAGTTAATGGTCCTGAAAAGTAACTTGGGGTTGTGAGGATTTGCGGCAATGAGAGAGGAATTTTGATCTTTCGTCTTTTATAGTGTAATTAAACTCTTTCTTTTAAACGCTTCCTTTTAAAAGCTCTTTCATGGCATTAAAATCACATCTTAATTTGGAAACTTTCCATTTCCGTTCAGCATGCCTACATGCCCTTCTAATGCTCTGGAGTATGACCATGTTGATGAGTAGAGCCAGCCCCCCCCCCCCCCGTCCAGTTAATCTAGGACTATTCCAAAATGTATATCTGGGGGGACATGCCTCAATGAGAGGGACATCGATGTCTGCCCAAGTTTCAACCAGAGAGATAAAATCTAAATCATTAGAAGAAATAAAATCATTGACAATAAAAGACTTATTGGTGATAGACCTTAAATTGACTGAGTCTTACTAGAAATTAGGTCAGATGGGGACCCTTTTGTGCCTGCCAGTTCATTTTTTGGGTAGCCTTGCTGTATAACGCACTGGAATAGTTGACACCAGTGAAGGGGAATCAGAAACACCATGATCATTCAGAGGATAGCTAGCTGCAGAGTTCAGGCATAAACCTATGGAATGTGGGGAAATAGAAGAGGGGGCTATAATATCAGGTACGTGCCCCCGTGTGTAGGCGACTGAAGTGACCCACTCCATGGCCGAGAGAGGGGATAGGTTCAGAGACAAAAGCGTGGCAGTCCTGAGACTCCAGGACTTTCAACAGGTGAATGAAGTCCAGCTTTAGCAGTTCCAACTGCTGTTTCATGATGTCATTCACTCCCACATGGACTACAGTACAATCCAACTACGGATGGTCCCATCTTATGTCTGGGATTCTGCTGGTAATATCCAGTGGATTTGGATTTAGTGAATTAACCGACACCCTGGAGTTCCTTCGTGGAGCCGGAGTGACTGCCGGGGGGAAGGCAGGCTTCCTCCAGGGTGCCGGACCAGCTGATTATCCTGCGGTGTCCACAGATAGGGGAGACTGGGGGCATTCCTTAAGTGGAGGACACTCCTGTTTATCCAGGGCATTAAACCTGTTGGTCAGCTGGATGTCCCGGGATGGTAAGAAGGCACGAACCTATCCAGTTGCCTCTCTCTCAGCTTCGCTAAACTTCTTCTGTAAACTTTTTGTGAATGATATTGGACTTATTGGAGAGTGATGGGATGGGGAGGTGGTCGGCTCACCCCCCTGCCAACTCTGCTATGAGGCCAGTCCAGGTTTTCAAATGTAGACATCAGATTAAACATCAAGCAAGACCACTTGTACATCCATTTCAACATCGAAGGAAACGGTCTTGGCCACATGTATCTTCAGGGGATCCTAACCGCCCGGATGGCGGCCTTTTCTCCCTGCTGAGGTCATAAGGAGGTTCTGGATGCACCGGGCCAGTGCTGAGGGGCTTAAGAGAAGTTTCTACCCTTGGGCCACCGGGATCCTGGATGGGATTGCTGCATAGGACTGTCAAAAACTGCTTTAAGTTCAAAGCAGTGTTTAATCAGCAAAAAGACCTGGGCTGTGTTTCATGGAGTGCTTTTCGGACTACTGTTGGTACTCACTGCTGTATTGCCTATACATGTCTATCTGGCCAGAGCAATCAACGTTGATGGAAAACAGCTGGGATACTGAATGATTGAGCTTGGGACAAATGCTGGCTCATGGCCAGTTGACGCTCCTACAGTGAGTGTTCATCATAACTTACTGGGATATTTTGCAATCTATTCCTCTGTCCTGCGGCATGGATGAGCCCAGGTACTAGAATGAATCACCAATCCAGTGGACTGGTCATCTGCCACCCCATTTCAGAGCGCTGCAGAACTTCGGTGCTGATTTGTTCCTGAGTGTGTCTGGGACTCCTCTGGTGCCAGTTATGAGTGAGCAGCAACTTTCTGAGCTGGGCTTCTCCCTTAACAGACTAAACTTTGTTAACACCAGGCATGATGTCTCAATGAATAACTTTTCACTACTGGGCTGTGAAGACCTTGATAGGTCCAGTGTCTCTCTCACAAAACCTGCTGCTGACACCACTGTGTGTCGAAACCCTGCAGGAGGCAGAGGTTATTGAAAACCTTCCAAACTGTCAATCATACAAAAGTCTTATGGGACCCAAAGCTGAAACTGAGGGGGCTGTTTGGTGGACATTTTAACATCAGAGGCATTACTAAAAAGATCAATCAGCTAACTCATCTTCTGTCTGACTCAAATCTGGACTTTCTGTCTGACTGAAACATGGTTGAAACAAATAACTCCTGCGAGTGTGTTCACGGTGTCCAGATACCAATGTTTCAAAAGAGACAGACCTGATGGAAGAGGAGAAGGGGTGCTTTTTAATGTGAGAGACAACATCAAATGTGAGCGTGTGGTTTACAATGCGGGTAACACTTTAGAATATGTTGGGATAAAAATAATGTTATCCCAACAAATGTCTTTTAACATCATAGGTGTCTATAGGCCCCTTTCTGCAGATGACACTTTCTATGATCAACTCACAGGAGTCTTGAAAGAGTGCAAACTCAACAAAGAATTATCACTTATGGGTGATTTTAATGTGAACTGGGAGGATAAATTGAAGAGGAAAAAAACTAAAAATGATCACAGAGAAATTCCAACTAGAACAACTGGTAAAAGGCCCAACTAGGATTGCAAAATGCTCTAGTACACAAATTGACCTGATATTTACTAACAAACAAGAAAGAATAACTAAAAGTTATAATTTAATCAGTGGCTTATCAGATCATAACCTAACCCTATGTGCGAGAAAACTGACTAAAAATAGATTTAGGACCACGGCAACTAAGACAATGATCCTTCAATGCATACCCAGAGCTAAGTGAGATGAATTTGTCAGTTAAATTAACAGCTTGAACTGGGATGATGGTCTGTCCTCTGATGACCTGGACTACGGCTATGATACTTTTACTCACAGAATCAACTCTGTGAGGGAAAGATTTAATTTGAGGATAAAGATAAAATCTAAAAATAAAAACAATTTTATGTTGTTTAATGAAAATTTGTGGAAACTAATGAAATCTAGAGATGCTGCACTAAGGAAGGCAATTAAAACTAGAAGAGACACTGACATGCTGATCTATAAAGGTTTAAAGAACAAAGTTATCCAAGAGCTAAGAGAAGCTAAATCTCGTTTTTATCTCAATATATTGAATGAGGCAAAAGGCAACAGTAAATTAATCTGGAAAAACGTTGATAATCTCACAAGGAGGGACCAATTTTTTTAGGAGATTTTAAACTCAAAGTACAAGGAAAATTAAATGAAGATCATCTTACTGTTGCTTCTGTCTTTAATAATTTTTTATGTGAGTCTGTACATGACTTAGGAAAAAAATTACAAAAAGGAAACTAGATTTTCAATCAATCAACCAATCAATTTTTATTTATATAGCACCAAATCACAACAAGTCATCTCAGGGCACTTTTCACATAGAGCAGGTCAAGACCATACTCTTTAATTTACAGAGACCCAACGATTCCCCCATGAGCAAGCACTTGGCAACAGCGGAAAAACTCCCCTTTAACGGGTAGAAACCTCAAGCAGAACCTGGCTCTTGGTGCCATCTGCTTTAACTGGTTAGGTTGAGAGAGAGAAAGAAAGAGGGAAGGGGATGGGGGGAGGGGGGGAGTTACTGAATAACAACAAACATAACAATAACAAAAACAATAACAGCAGCAACAGCAGTAGCCAGGGAAGGATGCCAACAGGACTGCAATGGTCCCCTAGCAGTCTGGGCCTATAGCAGCATAACTACGGGCTGATCCAAGGTGAGCCTGGTCGGCCCTAACTATAAGCTTTATCAAAAAGGAAAGTTTTAAGCCTACTCTTAAACATAGAGAGGGTGTCTGCACCCCGGACCGAATCTTGAAGATGGTTCCACAAGAGAGGAGCCTGATTGATTGATTGATTGATAGCTGAAGGCTCTACCTCCCATTCTACTTTTAGACTGTAGGAACCACCAGTAAGCCTGCATTCTGGGAGCGCAGTGTTCTAGTGGGATAATACGGTACTATGAGCTCTTCAAGATACGATGGTGCCTGACCATTAAGGGCTTTGTAAGTTAGGAGAAGGATTTTAAATTCTATTCTAGATTTTAGAGGAAGCCAATGTAGCGAAGCTAAAATGGGAGAAATGTGATCTCTTTTTCTAGTTTTAGTCAGTACACATGCAGCTGCATTCTGGACCAGCTGGAGAGTCTTTAGAGACTTGTTAGAGCACACTGATAATAAGGAATTGCAATAATCCAGCCCAGAAGTAACAAGTCATCCAGGTCTTTATGTCCTTAAGGCATGCTTGGAGTTCGTTTAACTGATTGATTTCATCAGGCTTCATTGATAAATATAATTGGGTATCATCTGCATAACAATGAAAATTTATGGAGCGTTTCCTAATAATATTACCTAAAGGAAGCATATACAAGGTGAATAGAATTGTTCCAAGTACAGAACCTTGTGGAACTCCATGTCTAACTTTTGCCTTCACGGAGGATTCATCATTAACATGTACAAACTGAAATCGGTCTGATAAATAGGGCTTAAACCAGCTTAATGCAGTTCCTTTAATGCCAATTGAATGTTCCAATCTCTGCAAAAGGATTCGATGGTCAATTGTGTCGAATGCGGCACTAAGATCTAACAGGACAAGTATAGAGACAAATCCTTTGTCCGATGCAGTAAGGAGGTCATTTGTGACTTTCACCAGTGCTGTCTCTGTGCCATGATGCGCTCTAAATCCTGACTGAAAATCCTCAAATAAACTATTGTTATGTAGAAAGTCACATAACTGATTAGAGACTTCTTTCTCAAGGATCTTAGAGAGAAATGGAAGGTTAGATATAGGTCTATAATTGGCTAAAATGCTTGAATCAAGAGTAGGCTTCTTAAGAAGAGGTTTAATTACAGCTACTTTAAAGGACTGTGGTAAATACCCTGTTACTAAAGACAGATTGATCATATCTAGTAAAGAAGTGCTAACTAAGGGTAAGGCTTCCTTAAGCAACCTAGTTGGGATGGGGTCTAAGAGACAGGTTGATGGTTTAGCTGAGCAAATCATTGAAGTTAGTTCAGAAAAGTTGAGTGGAGAAAAACAGTCCGAATATATGTCAGGATTTACAGCTGTTTCTAAGGTGCCTGTGTTTGGGGAGAAAACGGTGCCTGTTGAGGGCAGGTGGTGGTTAATTTTGTCTCTAATAGTTAGAATTTTATCATTAAAGAAGCTCATAAAGTCATTACTACTGGGAGCTATAAGAATACATGGATCAATAGAGTTATGACTCTTCGTCAGCCTGGCCAAAGTGCTGAAAACCTAGGGCTGTTTTTATTCTCTTCTATTAATGCTTAGTAATAGGCGACTCTGGCATTACAGAGGGCCTTCCTTTATGTTTTAAGACTATCTTGCCAGACTAAGTGAGATTCTTCCACTTTGGTGGAACACCAAATCCTTTCGAATTTTCGCAATGTTTGCTTTAATTTGCAGGTTTGGGAGTTATACCATGGAGTTAACCTCTTATGTTTTATTATTTTCCTTTTTAAGGGGGCGATGGAGTTGAGTGTTATTCGAAATGAGCCTGCAGCACTATCAACAAGATTATCAATTTGGGAGGGACTAAAATTAACATAAGAGTCCTCTGTAGTATTAAGACAGAGGACATTGTAAAACAGACGTCTGTAAAACTGTTAACAGGACACCTCGAACTGCAAACAACGTCAGTTGTGACTCTTTCTATTATGAACTATTGATTCATGGAGGTTTTATATTTGTAAAACTTTCCTCAAGCGTAGAAAAGTGATTTAAAATCCGTTACGTCATCACAATGTAAAGTCTATGGGCCGACCGGGGGAAACACTACCGCGCACATTCAGTGGGCCGCACAACGCGGAAGCAAACCCGGAAGCTAGAAACATTTTTTGGCGTATGACAAGCAGGCAAGCAGTTCTTATTGGACTGAACGGGCGCCATTTTTGGTCCGGTATCCAGTTCTTATAATACATCCATGAGGAGGAGGCTCTTGTCTGAAGCCAGAAGAAGCCGGTGTTTGACGTTGCCTGACGTTGACTCTGACACGTCACGGAGGTCATACAGGAGGAAAGATGGCGAGCACCTATGATAGTTTCAACTTGTAAGTCTTGTGAAACAATATAGTAACATCACATCGCTTTGATTTGTGTTGCTACAGAATGAAATAGCGAGGAGTGTTTGTAAGGATTTCATATGAACAGTCTGAACGGTACATCAGCTAAACATGTCAACGCTGCATCGTGTTACTGTCCTGCAGCTAACGCTACGTTTGCTTCCACACAGTTTATGATAGCATGGCATGGTTCACATTACTTTATTTAACGGGATCCTGTTCTTCTGAGTGAAGCTAGGTTTCAGGAGACTTAATGAATGGAAGTCTGCACAACAACTCAGTTTCGATGCATTTGCAGTGCTAAACAGTGACCAGCTGCTTCAGCAGTGTCACATTAGCTGAAATAGCTAACGTTAATATGTATTTCCTGTCAGTTCTGTGTTACCTCCTTCCAGCTGTCTCTGGCTCATGATCACATTATTTTGTTTGATTGATGTGATTACAAAAACGGCTTTGGTTTCTGTCAACCTGCTTTTGAAACAGCTCTTGTCTTTGTCTGACCAGGCGCACCACACCAGAAAAATTTTACATAGAGGCTTGTGATGATGGCTCTGTGGATGTCCTGGCTATTGACAGGGTGTCAACTGAGATGACTCTCACAGGTAAGCACAGGTTAGGTGACTGAGCTCCAGTACATGTGTAGTAAGAACATGCTGATCAGATATAAAGACACTGCTCCATGCTCAAAGTAGTGTAACAGTGGTCAGCTCAGCTGCATGTAAAGAAACTGTAAAGGTACGTATGTTCCTCCAGACAACCTAAAATGTATAGATAAAGGTACAGTAACATGGCTGGATTGGCCTGTTTGGGGGCCTGGGGCAAAAATGAACTGTTGGGCCTCTATTATGCCTGTTCTTCCCCCCTTGGTGCAGTGTGTCTCATGCTGTGCTGTAGTTTGATTAAACACAAGCTCAGTGAGGAATATGCAACATGTCACAAAAGCACAACATCAGCAGTTTGGGGAATAACATGTTACAAAGTAACAACACTGATCAGCAGAAACAATGAAGGTCATCAAACTGGATTTTGATGTTAGGTTTGAGTTGCTCAGTTGTTCATCCAGCATTGCAGTTTTCCCACTCCAATCGCAGATGTACACAGGCAGATTATGAGACAATGGGCCACTGGGCACAGGCATGTTAGAGTCCTGACAGACTGAAAGACTGATGCAGTCACAATTTGAAGGTGAATCAGAACTCTCAGGTGCTGCCATTGGTTCAAAAACTGCAGCTGAACATCAGTATATAGTTCACGCAGGAAGTGAAGAGAGGCTGACTCTTGTCCAAAGTTTCCTGCCGTACTCGTCTGCTCAGATACTATACAGGACACTGTACAACATCAAAGAAGCGGAGCAGAGGAAGCGGTTAGCAGTAAGGTGTCAATCTGGCAGTAAATGTACAGTACAGGATACAATGTGTCAGTTAATAAATACTGCAGCTTCTCAAGACCAAGAAAAGTCATGTCTGTTTTTTCCCCAACTGCCGGAAAAGTGAAGGGGGTTAACCCTGAAGCTAGCAACAATGGATTAGCCTAACCTGACGACACTAAACAGAGAAATAGAGAATGGAGAAATGTGTTCCGCCCCACCCCCCTGGCACCGCATCCAGGCCAAAGCAGTCAACCTAGGGGAAACACTGCTTTTGCTCTTAAACTCTCGGACTGGGAGAGAGTTCTGCGTAATATTGTTTTATAGGTATAAAGCCTCCTCATGCATGCTGACACATGCTGGGATTGTCACAATTCTGATTAATTGTGTTTGTCCTTTAGTGAGTAAAAATGCCAGACATGTACTAGATCTAGTTATTCAGTTATGTGAGGACTTTGCTTGCTTTTCTCTGTTTCATCTGATTTTTAGCTCATATTAAAAAAGTTTTAAGGCATCACTTTAGTCTCTGACAACTCTTTATCAAAGTTTATCAGGAGTGCAAATAGACAATTAATTAATAAAATAATTTAGAGATTCATCAATAACAAAAATAGTGCCATTAGCTCCAGCTGTAGTTCAGATGTTTCTACAGCCGTTTGTCTTTAGAGCACACTGTCACTAACCAGTGTTATGTTCCCTCTATGGTCCTCAGTGAGGAGGGACATCCCTGCATCTGCTGAGACCAGGCCGATTTGTGGACTCATGGGGACCATACGTTTGGTGGCAGGTAGGTTCAGTATGTAATGCAGGAAGTTTATGTTTCAGCAAGACCTGGGAAGTATGGGAACCATCAGCTATTAGAGAACTGAGGGATTCTAGCTATGTATAGCTATACTAGTGCTCTGCTGTGCATTGTCATTTCCAATCACCTGTATATTAGGTGTGTACCTGGTTGTCATCACAAAGAAGAAGAAGGTGGGGGATCTGCTGGGCCACGCTGTGTGGAAGGCTCTGGACTTTGACATAATCTCCTATAAGAAGACAATACTACACCTGACAGACAACCAGGTAGACCTTCTGTCTTTTACTGCTATGGCTCCTGATTGTACTTGTGGCAGGGAAAGTCTCTACCTGATAATCTCCTGGCTTTCAGTGGGGCCTCAAAATGCAACGTTTGTCTGTCCATCATCCAAAAGCTCTGCTTCTGAACACCTTTTCTACAGGTGTTGTATTCACGTGTACCCAAAGCTAAAAACTCTGCTCCGCTATCTCACTCTTTATAGCCAAAACTCTTTAGTTTTGGCTATAAATTACATGGTTCCAAACCTATAAATTAAATTGCTACAAATGAAGACTACACAATGAAGAATGCTCAGCTGAGTTTTCACATGCTCAGACAGTCCAACTATATTAGACACCAGGAGCAGCTCTTCATCCATGAACTCAATAAGGCTGTTTTATTGAAGTTGGGTCACATTAAATGTTTCAAGGTGAAAATATAGTAGGGTTGAGCACTACAGTTGAAAGCAATATCAACAATATAATAAATGTTTGCCAGTACTGATATACGTATTTTACAGTATGGCAAATATATGCAAAATCACACATAAGATAATCAAATAAATGTCAAATGTGATTTACTGTTATGTATTATATCAGACAGAACTCGTCACACAAAACATTTTCTAAAATGATTATGCCATATGAGCATATCATCATGATTCAGTAGTGATTTAGCAGAAATGACTAACCTTCATTGTGTAATAATCCAGAATATAATGAGAATGTTTAATTTACAAATTCACAATACCTGTTTGTTGCAGTGTTTCTGCCTGATACACACTAGCCACATTTCCATCAATGTATTTTTATGCTGTATGGTCCCTGCATGTTTTGAAGGCAGACAGTACAAGCCTCAAACAACAGACCTGGGGCCTGTTTCAGAAAGTGGGTTTAGTGAAAACTCTGAGTTTGTTCACCCTGAGATGAGGGATGAGGGAACTGGGTTTTCAGTTCCAGAAAGAGAGCTAACTTAAACTTGGGGTCAGTTACTGCAGTAACTGACTCTGAAGCTAACCTGCTCGCTGGCAGGTTTTCTTCAACAAACCTTAAGTTTCTCTCTGTCTCCTCCCTCTTACAGAGCCCAAGGTGCTGTTTCATTTCCTCATTCATTCGATCCATATGAAAGTGCATTAATTAGCAGAGGTTTACTATCTGTCAGAATCTAAATCCTGGTTGGATATTAGTTTGTTACTCAGGACTATCTAAAGTTATCGCTGTTTCTTCTTTTTTTAACAGCATTTTTTTTTTCTCTTACATTCAAATGTTACACAGCCTGAATTCACACAACACAGGTTTCAGTTTGTTAGAGCAGCTCTTGCACTGAAATGTTTATCGCACATAATGTGTTATCTCAGTTTAAATTTAAACAATCAGTATGAAGTTTTAGACACATAGGATCAATGAATATCACACTGATGGAACATAATTCCTATAATATTGGAGATTATATGTTAATATGCTTAGTGAGCAGGATTTTGATGAAGCTGCAGAATGTAGTTTGAAAGTGAGATTGTTAAATAGGGAGCATAATCTTAACATGTTTTAACAGCATTTCAGTGACAATGTTTGAATTTACTACATTTGTTGAAGTAGCTGAAATAAAGTCACTGAATGCTGCTGAGCCGAGATACAAATGGATGTCTAAAAATTTAGAATATTCTGTATTTTAACCTCGACACCTTTTCAAGTGCAAATCACCAAACACATTATTACTGGATCAGACTGTGAGCTTACAGTCATGTCTCTATGTCTTTGATCTATATATGTTTTAAATCTTTGACTATATTTTCATCTTCAGTTCTGCCTCCTGTGTTTTGTCCGTCGGATTAAAGTTGAACAAATATATTGAAAATGTAATGTAGCTGCACCCTGATACACAGTCAGTCAGATTCCACTTTATCATCATTAAGGAAATGTAAGGTCGGTAAATGATGAATTAATGGACAACACTGAATAAAACCTTATTCTGTTAACTTATTGACACTTTTCCCGCTCTGACTCAGGCTCTTTTTTTAAAAAGGTAAATGTGCAGCGTCCGCACACACATGCATTAATATCTCTCGCCACTGGATTAAAATGGAGACTCTGCCTTTTATTTACCTGTTGCCATAGTGACTCGTAGTATCTGAGCTCCATTGATGATGGCTTTTTTCTTTGAACATACTCAGAGTTGATTGAACTGACTCTGATCAGCTGTTCTGAAACTGAAAACTCTGAGTTTCTCATCTTGGGTTCATCAACTCAGAGTTCAGGGTTAGACTCAGAGTTTGCTTAACTTGCTTTCTGAAACAGGCCCCAGCTCTTTCTTCAACTCCCCAGGAATTCTTGCCAATAACACAAAAGTGAGAGTTCCAAACTCCTCACTGACCAGACCATCTAAACAACATTCTGCAAACAGAAAGGATCAGATAAGGAACCCCTGGTCCCCATGGTCACTAAACCAGACCACTGACCCAAACCACCTTAGCCAATGGTGAGGATAAAAGACCCTCACCATTGGCTATCATAACTCACCTCCAAGAGCCAGTAACACAGAGATGAACTGGCACCAACTTTAATCCCACTGTGAAGAACACCAGACAGCTTGCAAGTCAACACCATCAACAACAGGGAGAACTTGCTGCGCAACATGTCCCAGTGACATACAGACACTTACCAGAACACAATTAATATTATATGTTGATATGTGTGTATATCATATATGTGTTATCATGTGCTTCAGTTAGACTTTTATTCCACTGCGTTTAAGCCAAGAAATTTACCACTAACATAATTCCATCATCCTTGATAACACTAACATCTTGTTTAGTACCATTCTGCTTGTTTCACTCCCAGAATACTAAAGCTACTGTCAAAAATGCAAAATTAGAAAATTAGGAATCATGCAATTGCTAAATTGTAAATACTTTGATTTAAAAGAATAACCGCATTCAGGAATTGTACCCGCCTGTCCGTGGACAGGAGGGGACTGATTCCCTGGGATGGGTCAGGATGCACCTTCGGGGCAGGCAGACCGAAACTTTAAAAACAGTCTCTTATCTGAGACTTCAGGCTGGTATTTCTTGCTGGTTTCTTCTTGCTTTTTGCCATGCTGGTGGAAAGCTTGCATTTTGCTAGTCTGAAGATGTGATTCAGAACAAAAGGAAGTGAAACCTCAGAAGCTAGAGTCATGAGTTAAGGATCAAGACTAGGAGAGCCTAAACCAGGAGCTCTCTTCCAATGGGAACTTTTAAATCTGGACTGGCCGGCTTACTCATCATTACAAGATCCAGAGTCCAGCTTCTCACCCCAGCACATCAAACTCCATTTTCCGCAAAAAGCCAGGAGCAAGCAAGTTATCTGCAAAACCTTAATCAACTTGCGTAAGCCCTAGTGCTCTCATAATTTGTAACTTCAACTGGCAACTCAGAACTTAGCTCTTGTACTGTTGATTTGACTCCATCTGATCAGGTCTCTCATATAAACTACACAATAGATAACTCTGCATCATTCATTTCATTCATTCACTAGCCATCCCTTTCACTTAGGTGTCTTGTTTGTAAAATGTTGTAGTGTTTAGTACTTGTTGCTGTAGTATTAGTAATAAATGTGTATGTAACTAAAGGGAACTTGTTGGTGTTTCCTTGTGTTTGCTCAGTCACTTAAACTTAAAAGACCTATACCCTCACAAAATCATAATTATGATTAATAGCAATCATAATTCTAACTGACCTCCCTTGTGTGGCCAACAAGGAGGACTATTTCCCAATTATGTCTACTTTTATATGAGTTATGTTGCTGGATGAATAATTTCATGTTAGAGTTCGGTACAATAATAACTCCCCTTAAAATCATAAAAACTCTTTGAGTGCACATATTCCTACACATTTTGAAGTACGCATTAGAAAAGATTGATAGAAATGGCAAAATTCAAAAAAACCTCAAAAAAATTCTCAAAGTTTTTACGCTCTCTTGTGGTGGTTTTTGCCTTTTTCAGAAAAGTGTTAATGCAATAAATGGTAGATGGAAACACCTTCATCAAGTAAGTTTTAATGTAGCGAACATTTTACTCACATGACTGATGTCTCCTCTGTATGAGCCTATGGTATGAGTGTGATTGTGTTTCCTTTTGATACTGTATATGTTGACAGTTTGAATTAAAGATTATAAAGATAGCCATATTTCCATCATGTTTTCTATTTTATCATTCACCGTTTGAGGTTTGACTGGCACTTGTGTATTTTGTTGCACCCTCTTCTGCAGTGGTATTATGGCACCTGACTGGAGAATTAGCGCACCAACTGCTGCTCATCTCTATGAACCAACTCCTGATATTCGCATAACAGTAGTGGATGGAAATGTGCATGAATTCACATTTTCTGAAAATACGGTTAAAATTTGCAATATATTTGCTTCTGGCTGACTGCCTGGTTATCACTGTGACTCAAATGCTCACAGACAATCAAAATTTGTATTGTTTGTAAACAGACTTCTTGACCTGGGGACAAAATAATCTCCACTCAGATGTTCACTTGCTAGCTTTTCGGGAACTTTCAACTGCATCTCACAGTCTTTATCAGGGAATAAAACTCGCTCAGGTGTCATCAAATGATCTAAATATGAAAGTCACATGATACAGGTGGCTGCATATGGGGGGGAGATGGTAACCTCTCTCTGTTCAAAGATGGTCTCTGTCATCAGATGTAAATGTTCTTCTTGACCTTTCTCTGATCATCCACCGACTCCTGGTGAAAAAGCAGAGAATCCGTGTGAACTACACAGCAGACTGCAGTCTCAGCTAACAATGTGAAGCAGGGTGACAGCTGTCTCATAAATGGGTCCAACGCAGGTCCAATACACTTTGAGTGGACCTGTGTCATATGTGCATCTGCTGTCTGTTTTCTTTATCTCTCATCTTTGTCTCTTGTTTCAGATGCAGGACAACAAGACTTTCCTGTCCATGATCAAAAATGTGCTTCATACAGATGGCTTCTACTTTGCAACAGACTATGACCTGACCCACACTCTGCAGCGCCTGGCCAACACCAGCCCAGAATTTCAGGAGATGAGCCTTCTAGAGAGGGTAAGGGGAGCACCTCATACATAACACATAAACAATTGAATAGTTACTTCAATTTTAATGTACATACAAGTAGAAACATCTCCTATCTCAACTAATAATTCCAAATGTACCATTGTATTTCTTATATCTAGAAACACTTTATTTTAAGTATTTTGTGACCTAGCCCATGTATTTGGCTATGCATTAACATGGTAACTGTCCGTGTTCTAGGCAGATCAGCGTTTTGTCTGGAACGGCCACCTGTTGAGGGAATTCATTGCACAGCCAGAGGTAAGACAAAACTTCTCTTCTCTTTCATAGCATTTGTTTTGACTTCTAACTATTGGATATGTGGAGCTGTCTTCGGGTTCAGCTGCCTTCTCCATAGGAAGGATACTTGACTTGAATTGGAGGAGCTGTGGCCATTTTTATGTTTTCCAAATACAGACAATCAGACAATCATGCTCACTTTCCGCAGTAATTGGCTGAGTTTGTGGAGGAGTGAAAGTGGGCAGGGTTTGATGGTTGGTTCTCTCTCAAGCTTCCTCTTGAGCAGGAATGTCTTTCGAGGAGAGACTTAATTGTGTGACATTTTCCTCATTTGAGCAGTTCACTGCTTCTATCTGTGACAGCACACTTTTGCATCTAGACGTGTTTGGACGACACATGGTATAAATTATTTGTTTCAAGCATCCCCAGTCCTTAATACAGTTAGATAGAATGATTACTGAACCTTTTAGCTTTGTCAGTTCCATGTCACACATGCACAAGTATGATACTATTGTCAAGTCAGGTCAGATTTTTTTATATAGCACTAATTCACAACAGAAGTTATCTCAGGGCACTTTTCACATAGAGCAGTTCTAGACTGTACTCTTAAATTGCACTTGGTGACAGTGGCAAGGAAACACTCCCCTTTAACATGAAGAAACCTCAAACAGAACCGCACTCAAGGTGGGCAGCCATCTGCCTTGCCCCGTTGAGTTGAAAGAGAAAGTGGGAGAGAGATACACAGACAACAATAATAACAAAAACAACAATAATAATAGAAATATGACTAATAATAATAGTAGTAGCAGTGGGCAAGCTGGACCAAGGGGACAGTAGGTAGTCTGCAGCCCCAGGCAGCAGGCGGTCCACAACCGAAGGTCACCTGTGAGACGAGAAAGCACAAAACTCTGTGCAAGATGTCAAGTTAGTAATATGCATCAATGGTACATGAATGTGTGCAGATGGAGAAGAAAAGGGAGAGAGAGGAGCTCAGTGGATCATTGGAAGTCCCTTGGCAGTGTAGGCCTATAGCAGCATAACTAGGGGCTGGTCTATGGCAGCTTGTGATGGCCCTAGCTAAGCTTTATGAAAAGTTTTAAGCCTACTCTTAAAGGTGTCTGCCTCCCAGACTGAAAGATGGTTCCACAGGAGAGGAGCCTGATATCCGGAGGCTCTGCCTCCCATTCTACTTTTGGAGACTCTTGGAACCACAAGTAAGCCTGCATTCTGGGAGCGCAGTGTTCTAGTGAGGTAATAGGGTACTATGAGTTTATTAAGATATGATGTTGCCTGACCATTGAGGTTTTGTAGGTGAGTATAATAATTTTAAATTCCATTCTGTTTTTTTGGATTATTTGGATTATTGCGATGATTATTAAGTATACAATATATTTAAGTGCCTAGGCAAAAAAACTCCTTTCAGCTGATGGTGCCACTACTTAAGGCCCTTCTCAGACTTTCCCAAGGGTGGTATCTGCAGTAATTGGTGGAGGGGGCTAGCTGTCACTCTTGAAGATAAGCTTGTCCACCAATATGGGATTCCCCCTATCTCACAGTAGTACACTTAAAAGAATTCTGTGAACAAGAGCTTTAGGTTGCTTGTATAACCCTGGTGCTGTAGGGCGGGGCAATATGACCAAAATCTCATATCCCGATATAGGTTATTTCATATCCAGATAATGATATCTATACCGATATAGCACATTTTAATTCACTGAATAAATAGTTGGTCCATCCCCTCTGGGTCCCCTTGCTGGCATAAAGCCGCTTCCGTGTGTTTTACATAGCATGCAAGTGTTCGGGATTCAGAGGTGTGATGGAGATCGGACTGATCAGAGCTGTAAACTCTGCCATGAGGGAGGACAAAGACGTTACTAGGAGGAGGGGAGGACATTTCTCTTCGTTTGATAACATTAAAAGTTAAGTTAGACTTTTTTTGTTGGCTTCCCGACTCATTATAAAAAAGACGAGAGAAAAAGAGTGAGAGAGCAGCTGTGGTCAAGTGAGCTAGGGAGTGCTGGTAGTGAGAAAGCCGGTGAATCAGATCAATAAAATGTTATTTTTCAGATTTTTTTCACAGTGGTTACGCTCTAAAGCAAAAACACGCCCACACCCCAACACACCTCCGCTCAACACTGCGGCTGTAGCAGAGACTCTCATACACTAAGCTGAAATTAAAAGAGCGTACATAAATTTGGTAAATAACACAAATAAAGACAGTCTCTAGAGACAGACAGCGGCAGAGAGTTGACAACAACTTAACTCGTTATGTTACTGTAAGTGCAATAAAAGCTGCGTGAGTAACAAGCCAAGAAGAGTAATTTATTAATGTAATCTGTGCAAAAGATGGACAGACTGCAAATGACAAAAAAATTACTGTAAAGAGTGGGATTTGCGTCACAACGATATAAACGATAGAGCAATAAATTAAACGATAGATTTTTGATAGACGATTTTTCTCTCGTCACATAATATATATCGTCATATCGCACAGCCCTATGGTGCTGTGAGTATCATGATTTAGATGTCTCATCAGAACAGCCTTTTTTCAGGGATGTAACCGTAGACTGTAAAAAAAAATATGGACATAGTCACCGTAATGTCACCCATGGGTTTGTGAACTGCTGTTTTGAAGCCTTGAGTTTAGCGATTTGACTATTGCCAAATTGGATTGGACCATCTCCATGTTTGATATTCCTGAAGTGACCATATTTGGACGAGAGGGTGGAGTTGACCATAGTGCTAGCTGCTAGATTGGTTAGCACAGTGCATTTACAATCTATGCTTAACAGTGATAATGCTAATGTTAATTTCCAGCAAAATGGAGTGGACAAATGCCAGCAAAAAACAGGTTAAAACCATTAAAACAAAATGTCCTAACCGGAAAAACTGAACATCTGACTCCTTAGAGGGTCATTTATCACAACCAAATGCTGAACAATACTTTTTTAGGCGACCAAAATGTTACAATTAACTTTCGTAAACTGAAAACACACTGTGAAATATCAATAGCTACGCCTATACTTTGTAAGTCTGGGGTTATGCCACAGTTATGTTACATAATCAACGTTGTTGCTGTGGTAGCAACTTGTCAATCACAACGTAGCCACGCCCTAAAGCATATGCTACTTTATTGTCTGTTTCACTCTAAATTGGGCCATAATTTACAAAATGAACATCATGATGCATTGAAGAATACTTGATACTAGTGATTGAGACCATAAACTCATCAGGAAAGTGTTTCATGAGGTAATAAATCAAGTGAGAAGTAGGGTCATTTTCTCATAGACTTCCATACAATCTTACTTCTTTTTGTAGCTAGTGGAGTCCCCCTGCTGGCCTTTACAAAGAATGCAGGTTTAAGGCACTTCCACATTGGCTTCACCTTTCAGACTGGGTGTTACCCGCTTGAGTGTAACTCATAGATATATACACATATAGGCCATATTACCTTACTATTACATTGCATTAAACAGAGGTATTTTGGTGTGAAAACATCATTTATGATAGACAAAGTATTCTGTATTACACAAAAGGTGTAGCAGTGGATAAACCTCTTCCCACAATATACTTGCATGCATTCAGAGGGGCTACTGCCCAGGACCAATATGGTGGCATGTACAATACCAGTCAAACTCTTGAATGAGAAAGTGTGTCCAAACTTTTGACAGGCTATCTGACTGTGAGACATCCCATTTTCCTAGGTAACCTAAAGTTTTCTTTCAGAAGAATTGTACACAGAATGCTAAACCTGCATCAGTAAAGCATTTCATAATCTAACACTGCTTTCATCTTACAGTTACACAAGTTTGTGTATCCTGTTGTCCATGGCTGTATCCTTTCCTATTGTTGTCTGACTGCCACTGTTTATTCCTCCTCTCAGAAAGTGTTTAGTGTAAGACCTTTAATGTTGGGCCCATCTCAACATGTTATCTGTCTGAAGCATTAAATAATTGAATAAGGTGTGTCTGGTTTATTGAAACCTTTATGGCTTTATATTTAGATTTATGACTTTTAAAATTGTCCCATGTGCTTTATATTATTAAATGTGTTGACAGAGGAATGTTGTCTTGTGCTTTACCAGGATGACTGTTAATTCCCTAGATGAGGAAAAACAAGTCTACAGCACAGTGTACAAAGGAACTATAGTATTATAAAGATTTTATGACACTGATCCAACAGAACAAAGACTTTGAATCAGCTGGCCTCAGGTATGTTTGGCAGCAGTTAAAGCATATCAGTAAATGTATAGTAGAATAATATTTTGTTTATCTTTAAAGCACATTACAGTGCATAGGACTTTTTGTATATATTCTTATTTGTTACTGTGTGTAGTGCTGACTCTCAACTTCCATGCCAGTTCTGGTTTCTTAACACATTTGTTGACTAGTCATTATCATGAAGTCAAGCTGCATCAATGGAAAGGTGTTTGATTGGAGTATTATCTCCAGGAGGAGCTGTTTCAGAGCTGGTGTCCGCTACCATGTCCGAGGTAACACTGCTGTCCACTCAGCTGACCCCTCATGTCCACTGGTTGCGACTGCATCACATTCCGATTGCTCACGTGTCCATCACAGCTCACACGTCCACTGGACATATTTCTGAAGTGTCTTCAGTCTGTTTTTCAACAGACACATTTCCAATATTGTTCAGTGATGATTTGCCAATATTTTTTGTGTTCTACAAACAAATTGAGAACACATTTGCAGCTCATTTATGACAGAAAAACTAGTTATGTTATACGTATAGAAAGAGAAAATCAGTGACAAATGAAATGCATAGATACATATTAGTTTCATGGCAGTTGACAGTAAATGTAGGCATTTATATGCATTCATGTGTGAATTTCATGACGTGCAAAAATTGACTCAATGTGTAAAGATAGTCTAGTAGAGAGAAGAGCATTACATGATCTGCGATTAGGATGTTCCACCGATGTATTCAATGGCACTGGCACACTGGCTGGAATGACAGCAGATTGTCTCCAGCAGCTGCTGTGAAGTTTTTCAACACAAGACCAGAACGATATGCAGCCACATCCAGTGGACATTAAGTCAATGAAAAGCTGTCACTGGGACTTTCAAGCCATCACATTTCTAACTTTTCAAACAGTTATTTGTCTTTTTGTCTAAAGGCATTGATTCAGAAGGGCATGCTGCTAACTATGTGGAAACAGAACAGATAGTGCAGTACAACAGTGCCAAGGCTTCATTTGTTCAGGTGAGCAAAAGCAATAATGCTGCAGGACAGATTTTGTGTGATGTTCTTACTGGCCATAAGGAAGAAATGAATCATCATTCAATTCAGTGGAGGAACAGTAAGTCCAAAATTCTCAATCTTAACACCACACACTGTAAATACTATACAGCATTAACCCTCAAAATAAAATTCTTCTTAAATTAATTTTACATTATGTATACCTACCACTTTCATGCACAGTTTCCTCACAGTCCACATTCCTGTTGTGGCCCAGTGATGAGATCTACATTAGAATGTAGACTCCAACATGGACTTGGCTATATGACTGTGACAGTTGTAATGGAGTACAAAAAATGAGTGTATGAAAGCTGGATTAAGTTATTTTTATGCATTATACTGCTTTTCTTCACAGACAAGAGGCTCCATCCCCTTCTACTGGTCCCAAAGGCCCAATCTCAAGTACAAGCCAAAGCCACAGATCAGCAAAACAGTCAACCATGTAAGCTGTCTTTACACTTACATTAGACACGTTTATTTATCTTCATTTTCTCATGCAGTTTTCCTATTTTCTCTGTTTATCTCTTTAGTTGGATGGATTCCAGAGACACTTTGACTCACAGATTATTCTCTATGGAAGACAAGTCATTTTGAACCTGGTAAGATGGAAAAACTTTATTATTTATCACATCTATTGATTCTATCTTTATTACTTTCACTTTATGAAAGCAGTGTGCCAATATGACAATGTAGGATACTCATTTATAATTGTTTGCAGTATTTTTAGATAAGTACACTGACAGCCAAATTTACTTAGAAAATGAAATTGTGCAAATGTGCCATACAAATGTGCCCTGGGATTCCCTCATTTGAGTGAATGAGAGCTCATAGATGCGATTCAGAAGTGGGATTTCTATTAGATCATAAGATCAGAAAATAAATGATATGTGGTCTTCATTGCAAAATATAGACTTTGGTTGTGGTTCAACTCCACCAGCGATAAACCGGGGCTATTACCCAAAAAATATGATGATATAATCTTTAGCATATAAATATTAATTAGGGAGCATTAAGCGTGTTCATGGAAAATGAAAAGGAGAAGACAAAAGGGTCGGAGCAGCCTATATTAACTGTAATACACATTTCTTTTCCCCACCACAACCTTGTGTCTCTTGTACATCCCATTTGCACTCTGTTTACCCCTGCTTTTTAGAGGCAGGGAATTTTCTGGCCCTGAGTTCTTTTCATCCTTTTTTCACAGATCAACCAAAATGGCTCAGAAAAGCCACTGGAGCTAGCATTTGACAAGATGGTGACCAGCTTGGGAAATGGCATGATCAAGTAAGATTACTACCATCACCACCATCTTTTACCCCTCACATATGGCATTTCTCTTTCAGTTCCTAAAGGCTTGCTTTTCTGTAGGTACATAGCGTTTGACTTCCATAAGGAATGCAGTCGGATGAGGTGGCACCGGCTGCAGATCTTATTGGACATGGTTGCTGAAATGCAGGATGAGTTTGGGTCAGTGTGTTTTCTGCGTTGTGTGTGTGCCAATATGTCTCTTCATACCCAACATCAGAAGTAATGTTGTGTATGTGGATGCAGGTATTTCCTGGTGGATGCAGATGGGAAGGTGCTGTCAAACCAGGAGGGGACATTTCGCAGTAACTGCATGGACTGTCTGGACCGTACCAATGTCATCCAGAGCTTGCTGGCCCGATGCTCGCTGCAGTCACAGCTACGGGTAGGATGCAAGCGGGTAGCTCCCGGTCTTAAAAGTGAAGCCAATGCGGAAGTGCCTTAAACTGGCATTCTTTCTAATGACCAGCAGGGGGCTACAAAAAGAAGTGAGATCGTATCGAAGTCTATGAGAAAATGACCCTACTTCTCACTTGATTTATTATTTCAGTAAACACTTTCCTAATGAGTTCATGGTCTCAAGCACTAGTATTAAGTCTTCTTCAATACATCATGATGTTCATTTTATAAATTATGGTCCCATTTAGAATAAAATAGATGTTGTGATTGACAAGTCGCTACCACTGCGACAACATTGATTATGTAATGTAACCATGGTGTAACCTCAGATTCACAGAGTATAGGTGTAGCTGCTGCTATTTCAGTGTGTTTTCAGTGAAGAAAATGACAGTAAACTAAATCTTGAATGACCATTTCCCCAAATAAACCGTAACACACACAACAATGGCAGCAGCACCAGAATAATATCAGTTGGCATGGTTGCTGTTATTAGATTTTAAGAACTTACCCTTTGATGATCGCATTAACGAAAGTTACTTGAAAACAAAATCCTGGAATTGAAAAAAGCCTTGGTTTTCTGCACCAAATTAGCTCTGGTCTAGGTCTTCCTTTGCAGATTAACTCCAACTTTTCATTAAAAGTTAATCTTGAAAAAGTGTCCACTCCATTTCAGTACGCCAGTGCACCCTTTCATCTAATGGCGAAGGCTGGGAATACTGTTTAAATGGAGTGTAATCTCTCAGCCAGTGGCAGCAACTACATAATTGTCAGCTGACAAAACAAACAGCAATGTCGACCTACAGGGCAAGGCTAAGTTAGCTTTCCTAACTGACATAATTGCCAGCATGGACAGTAATGCTCACAATATGATTTTATGTAAGCCTGAATGACATTCATCAGTTCTCTGTCTCATCAATCTCCCTTGACTTGTGTTTGTATGGGCCATGTAGTCATGGTGATGTAAACACTGCTCTCGCCCCTGAAATTTGGCAGTGGGTCTGGTGTATCTGCTGGCTACGATAACTCTCCAATGGTGTACAGACTCTGCCTACCCAGCGCACCACAGGTGCACCAGCGTGGTAATGGTGCAGACCGAGTCACAGCACACAGAGGGCTGAATTTGTCCTAAAGTAGTGACAACAAGCCCGTTTAGAGGGAAGTTATGGTTATGATTGGTCAACTTTACTATCATTTGAATTAGTGGGCCCTCTGTATGTATGTACATTATAACTGGACCACCAATCACAGAGCTGAAAGCAGTATTTTCTCCCCAGCAACTGTGGAGATGCAAAATCCTGATAATCCTGACAAAAGGGGCTTCTTTCATGAATCAGTCACATTCCAACACAAACTTAATAGGCAGGTTTGAATAGTTTATTTCCTCAGAAATGTTTTGTGAGTCCTGTCACCAGATTGTAAATGCACAGTGTTAACTGAGCCACTTCTGGCTCCAAAAAGCAAACATGGCGATGGTCAAATCCAAGATGGTGATGGTCAAATCTCCAAACTCGTGCCTTCAAAACAGCAGTTCATGAACAAATCACACAGGAGGTGGACACAATAATAAAAAAAAAAAAAATGAACAATGGTCGTTGAACTGTTGGTAATTTGTTCTCCATAGAGAACAGTGGCTGTGCTCAGCTTGAGTTACAATTCCAGTGGTGATATGTTTTCACCATGAGGAAGAAGTATAAAACACAGAAATGTCTCTAACCACTCCTGCAGCCTTGTCCACTTTACCACACTTTGTAACTGAATGAAGGAAAACAGTATTTGTGTTAAAAAGATACTCAGCAGCAGACTGGTAAGTATGACATGACTCTGATGTTCTACTAATAAAATTAGTGCTGTGGAAATGTACATCATACTGAGTTCATTTATAACAGGTAAACAGCTAATGGATTGGATCAGAAAACATGGAGGCTTCTTACTAAATTATGATGAGATGAACTCTTAAGTCAGGTGAAAATTGGAATAAAGGCATGTTTCAAATATAAACCTGTTTTAAATAAAGTCCTGGTTCTCTGTGAGGGTCACTATTTATTATGAGTGTAACGGTTCTGAAACTGAGACCGAAAAGGTGACACAAATGTCCACGATCCTGAGACAAGAGACAGGGTTTCGTCATAGGAGTCGCAGTCTCCCCCGGTGGTCAAACTCTCATTACGTTACTAATGTAACAAAGCTCACACAACCCCTGCGAAATAACTTGTTTCACTATTAGAATTTGATCCATTCGGTCCAATAAAATTTGGAAAGTCTATAAGAGCCGCATAATTAAATTATTTTATCCCCATTCAAGTTAGCATAGGGCTAACCGGAAGTTAGCTGTCTCTTTTGGTGGCAATCTTTGGTGAAGATTGCCATAATTACTGGTAACACAGTAACAAAAAATTAACAGAGAAAACGGAAGCAGATCAGAAAACAAGGAGGCTTTGTACTAAATTCCGAGCAAATATACTAATCAAAAAGAGGGAATTAGAAATATAGGCCTCTCTTTAATATAAGCCTGCTTCCAATAAAGGCCTGAGACGGTATTGGAGGAAATACGGTAATTTAGTTTTACTAATCTGCCTTCATAGTGTTTTTTCTCATTACCCCCCCCCCCCCCCCCCCCCCCCCCCCCCACCTCAAAAAAACACAGGTGTGAACCAAACCGTGGCTCAAAAATCTTGGTTTGTACTGAACCGTGGATTTGGAAAATTGTTATACCTATACTATTATGAATTTACAGTATGTGAAAAATGTACCAAACGACTCTCACCAGAAAATATTTCTCAGCTTTTGACAAAGGAGTCGAATAGTTCATTTTGGACTTACCTCTCAACTCAAATGTGTGTGTGCCTGCAGAAAATGGGAGTCCTCCACATGAGCCAGCAGATTGAAGAGCAGGCAGACTTTGAGAAGATGTACAAAAACGGTGGGCTCTCCCTCACACAACAATAACCTCAGTAGTTTCTTTGAAAGGACTCCTGGCACAGCCACATTTCAGGTCATGGATGCTAATATGATCTGTTTCCTCTTGTTCTAATTCTTTTATATTCTGTCCCTCTCCTTGTTTCATTCACATGCAGCTTGGGCAGATAATGCAGATGCCTGTGCCAAGCAGTATGCTGGTACTGGTGCCTTGAAGACTGACTTCACCAGGTCAGTTTTTACACAGCAAACAGCTATCCTACAGTTAAACATACACTATCTACCTGCTAATGACAGAAGAGTTGGAGATGTTGTCCAGACGCTGATATAGCTTAACAAATAATGTCCAGATTCCTATAAGATGTGCTGTGGATATCATGGTTCATACGAAATGAATCCTGAGATTTTTGGTGATCCAGCTGGAAAAACATATAAACAAGAAATACCAAAATCAAATGGGGGTTTGTTCCGTCCAAGTTCATTTGCAACTTTTCTGCTTGAAATTGACACTGCCATCTTTCGAGCCATTTTCCAATTTGATTGTGCCCTGACCAGTCACTATTGGCATAATGTATCGAGCCTCTTAGACCCAGTTTTTGCTTCAACCAGAGCAAGCTGTAGTGTGAAGTTAGTGTAAAATAAGCAGGTTTACAGGGAATAATAGTCAATATTGAGGATATATGTCAAGATTATGATTGTACAGTGTTACGCTGACATTTTGGCCTGAGTGTAGTGTAAATTGAAAACTCATGAAGTGTCCAGAATGGAGTGGGTTATTTATTCTCTGAAGAGCATGTTCTGATGTAATCCATTAGATTTTGATTATTTTGTATGGTGTATAAGAGGAAAGCTCAGGGATCACAAAATTCATTTGATTCATCATGTGGGGACATTAGTGATTTATTTATTTATTTATTTATTTTTGTGGTTCAACTACATGTTGATCTTTCAGGACAGGGAAGAGGACTCAGTGGGGGCTGCTGATGGACGGCTGGAACTCTGTGATCCGATATTACAAAAACAACTTCTCTGATGGTTTTAGACAGGTGGGTCCAAACCTTCAAAGTACCTGTGTGGATTAGTGATCAGTGCTTTATAGTTATATTAATACAATGAATATATAAAGTATTAGGGGCATGTTAGCCAGTGCAAGGTTAAATAAACCTTGGATTGAAAGGACAGGGCTGCTGTTGGGGTGACTTCACCATCCCAACATGGTCCACATGGTAACCAAACTAGTCCACCATATTAAGTTGCCATTTTGAGGCTCTACAGGGCACTATGATAAAATCAGGGAGTGTATCTTTGAAGTCAGTACTCAGATTTTCTGTTGTAATTGTTTGTTGTTTTCTGCAACAACCTCTATAGAGCTACTTCATGGTTCAACTTTGACCAACCAACAGTTTTTCAATGCACTGCAGGACTTCACTGAACATTTCAGGGGGGTTTACGTTCCAAAAGTACAGGAACTTTGGGGACGTGGTTTGTAGGGCTGGCCACCGCTGATTGGTTAAACACAGAAACTGTGGCTGCTTCAACTTGTGTACCACTTCATTCATAAAACAAGGAGGTGCTCTAGTCAAGGGGAGGACTTTTCTCATTGTTTAATGTTAAAAGTAAAGTTAGGTTTTGTTGTTAACTTCCAGACTTCAAAAAGAGTGAGAGAGCAAGGGAGAGTGCGAGCGATTCATGGCGGTTACATTCTAAAGATCAGACAGATGCAGCTGATTCAGAACGCTGCTGCTCAAGTCCACTATGACCAAGAAACTGGATCATTTCACTCCAGTTCTCAGATCTTTACACTGGCTTCCTGTCTGTCAAAGAATTGATTTTAGAATACTGTTGGTTTATAAAGCACTGAGTGGTTTAGGGCCAAAATACATTTCTCATCTTCTGCCGCTTTATGAACCTTCCAGACCTCTCAGGTGGTCTGGGACAGATCGTCTTTCTGTCCCCAGAGTCAAAGCTAAACATGGAGAAGCAGCATTCAGGTTTTATACAAAACGTTTCTGGAATAAATTCCCAGATCCCAGATCAGCTGCAACTTTCAGTTCTTTTAAATCAAAGCTGTAGACTTTTCTGTTTGCCGCTGCCTTTTATTAAATCAAATAATTAGTAATTTCTTACACTGCACTGTAACTTTTATTCTCATATTTTATACTAGTCTTATTCTATTTTAGCTTGTTTTTGTTTTCTATTCTCTTAGCTCTTTAATGACTGTTTTTAATTGTACTTAAATGTCCTTTTATGGTATTTATTTTGCACTTTATCTCAATGCTTTAATGTTTTATGTTAAGTATTTTGAATTGCCCTGTTGCTGAAATGTGCTATACAAATGAACTTGCCTTGCCTTAAGAAGAAATAAATAACTGTCAAACACTCAGCAGATGATTTACTGTGGAGACAGACGCTCTTAAGTTTCAGTTTTATTTTCCTCCTCTGCATTTCTCTTTCTCATTCATACATCCAACTCAAACATCAGTCATCAGAACTGATTTGAGTA
The DNA here is from genome assembly GCF_914725855.1 of Thunnus albacares. Lineage (NCBI taxonomy): Eukaryota > Metazoa > Chordata > Actinopteri > Scombriformes > Scombridae > Thunnus > Thunnus albacares. The sequence continues at coordinate 579,444 of NC_058113.1, forward strand.
TCAGAAGTATTTAATATCATCAATGCAGAAAGTAAATGTTGGAAGAGTTTGAACCACATGGTTGGTTTAAATGCAGGACTCCATCGATCTGTTCCTGGGGAACTATGCTGTGGATGAAGCTGATTGGACCACTCCACTGCATGACCTAAAAGACTGGAAGTTTCTGACGGTAAGAAGGGCTCAAGAAGATAGATTAGTATGTTTTTCTTTGTCCCATGTCTTTAATGTGATCAGTTGTCTTTTCTTTTTCTAGTTGCCTATCATCATGGTGGTAGCGTTCTCCATGTGTATCATCTGCCTGCTAATGGCTGGTAAGTTAAACTGGAAATGAATAAACTCTAATAAACAGGCATTTTTACAGATAACAACATAACAGCATCAGGGGTTAATTATCCTAAAGGTTAATTCATATCAGACTCAAAAAATGTATGAACTCATTACTATTTTTGGAAAGTTCCCTCAATACTCATTATGACTTTCTGTTCCACATCAGGTGACACATGGACGGAGACTCTGGCATATGTCCTGTTCTGGGGAATAGCGAGTGTGGTGACGAGTGGCCTCATCCTCTTTAATGGACGGGACTTCGTAGATGCTCCCAAGCTGGTCCAGAAGGAGAAGCTGGACTGAATGTGTGTGTGTGGAAAGCAGCTAGGCCCTGGTGAGCTCACCACCTCATCATCTCCCTCTTCATCACTTTACCCCCACCATCAGTATCAACAGGCCTGGAGCCTTTACTAGCAGAGAGGGTGGAGTGGTGGAGGGTGGGTAGCAGGGTTGGCCTTGTGTACAAGAAAGGTGGAAAGACAGAGACTGGAAGTGCACAGGCCTGCTGCTGTCCACACTGCAGCGACACTCATGTGGACAGGACTGTCTGTCCATAGGTTTTTCTGTACACTGAACCTCTGGAGTTTGCTCTAACTGGATGTCATCGTTCTTGATTTCAGAGGAATTCTGTGGGACCTATGTAAGATTTCACATGTCCCACTGCATTCCCTGAATGGGATGCATTGGGATCAGATTCAGAACAGCTGCTGTGATGTCACAGGACAGCTGTAAATGAATTACAGTATGTACTGTTAATTTGCCTTTTTTCTTTTTCTTCTGGTTTGCCGTTGCCAAGATTTGGTTATCTATGTACAGTAGCTCTGTCCTAAGTCAGACGCTACCTATCTGCTTCTGACGACCAGGAATGGGTCGATAAGGCTCAGAGAAGTACTGCCGTATTTAGCCAGAATTAAAATAACAACAGTGTATCATTGGAAATCCTCAGTATCCTGGAATGTATAACTGGAAAACTGCATTTGAGCAGTCTTTATCACTTCATTTTGTCATATATAGGAAATATATTAGGTGACCAAGTTGTATTAATAACATGTAATGTGAAGGCATTTGCGATGAGGTGGTCATCAGTCACTGGTAGACCCATCATATGAAGTGGATCAATGAAAAAGCCATTGCAGAATGTAAATCATACTGTGAAGGCAGGTATAAACTCCACTGTTTGTTCCTATTAGTAGCCTTTTCAGCAATACATGTACAGCTTTTAGAATATTTGGATTAGGGATGCAAATTTTAAGCAATTTCTTTAAATGATAGTCAGCCACATTTACAATAAATAGTCAATTAATCGTTCACAATTTACAAAATACAGTGGATGTTCTTCTGTGATAAAATGTTTGTTTTTTTATCTACTGACATGACCTATATTCAATGCAAAATCAGAGTACATTGGAAATTTAAGATTTGATTAAGCAAACAGTTATTTATAAATTACCTAATACAAAATAGTGATTTTGTTTAAAATTGCTGCCACTCCTGTCTCACGCTATTCAATGATTTGCCAGACAAAATGTACAACAGCAAAGTATTAAACACAGCAAACAGTGGCACAACTTCCAGCTTCCAGCAACATAAATGTGTGTTGGACATATCTAACAATTCAAGCAAATGTTTTATATAACAAATGTTATTTACTGTTGAAAGCAGAAGTTTTGTAGCCCTCAACTGTAATAGGCACCCTTATGGGCAGTCCACTCACACACCTGTACCTCAGCTCATTAAACAGTAAGAGGCACAACTCGATACTTTAGTAAATCTACAGTACATTTTCTGATAGTTACTCCACACGTCCCTCGTCTATTCACCAATAACCTGGAAACATGTCATGCCAGTCAATCATCATGTGTTAAAGTGTATCATTACAACTCATAGGCTACTGTAAATCTAGGTATCATGGAACTCACCAATTGGAGTTTACACCTATTTATTTTCCACAAAAAGTAAATTTGTGTGCAGAAAAATAATTTGTCTTCTCTGTTTACTTAATTTGTGAATGACTTGTGGGCATGAATAAGCAGAACATATCGTTAAACAATATTGTTAACAAAGTTTTAACATTAATGTATTTCCTACATAATAATGTTGGTTATCACATTGTCCTTGTCCTGTCAACCCTCTTGAATACAGATGTGATGCTACACTGGACGTTGTTACTGGTCAGTAACAGAAAATCTGATCTAAATGACTGATTGATTTAATGGGTTTTTGTTTTGTGGATATACCTCAGATTTTTGCCTGTTAAATGATGTTATTCTGGTGGTAAGAATGTTCAACTTTTTGAGTTGATGAGGAGCACATCATTAACTTTTGTCTCTTAAAAAGTAGATTTATGTATCTTTATTAATATGATCCCGAAGAATGATCTCCGGATGGTGATACCTGCAGTGTACAATCTGATTTGCAGTTCAGTGTGTGGAGGTACCCATTCATCGCTGTACCACCACTGCAACACAGATGGTTGGTAATGTGTATTTGTTATTTTTCCATAGTATTTATGCATAAATTCTTTCATTCACTTTGTGATCGAGAGCAACAAGACAGCAACACCTGTATGGAGAAGCATAAAACTGCCCTAAGTCGTAGCTCATGAGGTGCAGGTCCAGGCCACAAGGCTTCAGTCCTCTGAAGGTTACTATAGGAGGCAACACCTGGATTGGGGCATTTGGACTATAATATTCCCCCTTACTCTTGAGTGGGAACTCTGCAGTGTTGTCCTCTGTCATTCTGGTCTTGTAGGGTTCAGTAGCCATTTGGTTGTGACAGCATGCAGTGGTCCATGTAGTTTCTGAGCCAAGCTTCATTTTCTATCTCCATCAGTTGTTTAAGAGGTGTTTAGATTGTTACATGGAGTCTGGCTTTGTAAGGAGTGGCTGAAACCAAACAGTTTTTTGGTATTTACTGTATGGTTGTTATATCTATGTATTGTGGATTATGGTATAATGCTAAAAACAGTACATTTAGCATGTTGGAGACTCTGTATTCTGCTGTAGAGAAATATGAATCAGGTTTTCAACAATGTCAGTGCCATATAACTATAGTAATTGAGTAAATTATATATTCATATTCTTATGAGTTACGTAAAGGAAATTTCCTCAGCACTTTTGATTGGTCTATTTCTGGAAAAATAGTAATATCAGATTTTGGGAGCAAAGACATTCAGCTTGTTTTAGCTTTTAATGTGAATGTGTTTATGAGTATGTCTGACATGTTGATTAAAAGTTTTTTGGTAATTTCCCCATATTATCTGAGTGTAACTACTCTGAAATAATATATTAGGTGAGGATCCTAATTTTCACTGTGCATCTTTGAGAAGTAGTTCTCTATATTAACAGTACACTTCATATATGACTATACTACATATGTGATCTATTCCAGTAAAAGCTACTATACACATTTAAAAGGTTTAAAATGTCAAATCAGTTAAGTGTCAAGAATGAAGATTATGGTTTCAGGCCCTCTGGGTAAATCTTAGAAATCTTCATTCTACAGGATCATTTGGTGTTTGTCTTAAATATCGAATATGAAGGATCAGTCTGGTGTCATTCTATATTTTGTTTTTGTCAACAAATCATGAAAAAACCCTAAATCAACAATGTCTTAGTCTCTCAATACTTACTGACTTTCCTATTCAATTCAACTCAGTTTTATTTATATAGTGCCAAATCATAACAAAATTTTTCTCAGGTTATTTTTCACATAGAGTGGGTTTAGACCATACTCTTTAATTTACAGAGACCCGACAGCTCCCCCATGAGCAGCACTTGGCGACAGCTGCAAGGAAAAACTCCCCTTTAACGGGAAGAAACCTTACGCAGAACCGGGCTCTAGGTGGGCGGCCATCTGCCTTGACCATTTGGGTTGAGAGAGAAAGAAGGAAGTAGGGAGGGGGAGAGGAGGGAGAGACACAGACAAGCATAATAATAACAATAATAACAATACCAACAATAATAATAGAGATATGACTAGTAATAATAATAACAATAATAGCCTCTTCCCTAACTTCCGTGTCTGAGCCCCAAGTCCATTGGTTCCTTCTGAAGACATGAGTCTTTAAAAACAGATCACAAATACGTAGTTTCACTTATAAAAAATTCTCAAATAACTCAAACAGGAGGAAATAGTGCATTTGTTGAAGCCTGTTTTCAACAGCAGCATTCACATTTGGTGTGCTAGTACGTATTTCTGGTAGCGGGACGGTGTGTGTGGGATTAAGTAAAATAAATAAATAAATGAACTACAGTGTATGTGTTCATGGTAATGATGGAACATGTCACCCAGTCTGACACTGTGACTCATTGATGTGTTTTTAATAGTTTCTGGACAACAATGGAGCTCTATGACACAGAGGAATAAGATATATCAGGCTTTGATTCACAATACTTAAGTAGTAGTAAGTAGATCAGTTCATTGTTGGTTTGGGTCTTTACAGAGGATTTGTTAACAACAAGAAAAATATAAAATCACCAGACTGATCCTTTAATGACAGTACAACCATTATTAAAATGGATAATTCAGGAGGAGCTGTGCATTTATCCAAAAATAAAACACAATGCATTGAGTGTTTTGTAACAAATATAAAATATATATATTGTTTACTCATACTTGTTGGCAATATGTTATATTTAAAGGTTAACATTATGTACATTATACTAGATAACAGAGAGAGACCTGGCAAGCAGCACTTTAATATGTCAATTTTCAAATATGAGAGCACCAAAGAGACCACTTGTGTGAGCACAAACAGTGGAAGTGTCAGCCAAACAGTTTCATATAAAAAAAGCACAATAATGGAATATGCCATGGGTGAAAAAAAAAACCCCGAACACAGCTAAAAGGATCAGAATTGAAGCAAACCAACAGTGTTTCTGTTGAGATCACATCATGTTGGTGTGGAGGAATTTAGACTTTTGACTATACTTTATGTGTGGAGGGAAGCATCAGTTTGCTTCCACTGAGGCACCACTGAACCCTGCTTTGATTGTTGTAGGAGACTGTCTGCATATACTGTATATGTGCTTTCACCCTTCCTCGCATTTTTCTTTACTCACTGCCCCTCCAGACAGCTTTGCTTTTGCTTGTCTTTTATCCATTAGGCCAGACTGCTGCCTTAATGAGGGAACATTTGTCTGACTGTATATAATCATTTACAGCTGCTCCTTTAAGCTCCTCTTTATTGTCATTATGACCTCTGCAGTATGACCTCTACAGAACTGAGAACTGAATGTAAAAAGGTATTATGTAATTATATGAGTGCTTATCTTGTTGCCTGATGTTTTTGTCACTAAAAAACTGTCCGGACTGCCAATGGCATGCTTCCTTTGACAGCTGTAGTAGTGCAGTAATAAACTGAGCAGATGATTACTGTAATGTCCTAGTTTTTCTTTGTCCTCTGTTGTCATCATGATGTGGAAAATTGTCAGCTCAGAGGTAGAGTGTAAGCATTTACTCATACTTAATAAACATTAATTGTTTGGGGTTATTTTTGGCCACATGGGGGCAGAAGAACAAGCTGACAAGCAACATCTGACATATCACCTTGTTATAGTGAATGTGTTGACAAACAAATACCTATTTACACACCCAGCTGCTTACTTACATCAAAATACTTTCCACAGCTGACCAAGAAAGTACCAGTACCTGTACAATGTCAGGAAATCAAAGTCAGTGCTGAAACTGGCACTACTTTCATGAGGATTGGAATTTGGTGTGTTGTTTGATAGTAATGTGAAGTAAATATAGAAATACAGCTGTATGATGCTTTAAAAAGGGCTCTGATATAATATATTTTTCCCAATATGTGCAGAAAAAGTGGAAGGTCACAGACAGAACACCATAAAACTTGTTTCCACACAATTGAACTGTCTCAGTCTCGGCTGGAATGATGTCTGTATGTATGTAAAGCTGACCAGGAATATGAACCCATTATATAATGTTATTTCACACATTTTCTCCATGTCCTTGTATTCTGAAAAGTTTCTGCTCCGGCTTCCTGAAACAATGAGCCAAGTTTCCTGGAGTCCATTTCGGGATCACTTTATGTTCTACCAGATATAAGCTGTTAACAATTATGTTAGTTATCAGATTAACAGCAATGACAGCAGTACTTTGCTCAGCCTTGATCTTACAGTATATGATGCACAATATTGTTTCCTCTGTTTGTGGTTTTATTGTACACTTATTGCTTCTGAGTCTGTTCACTTCTCTGTATCTGTATCAGGTATTTTATGATATTGTTTTTATTCCTTTTATGACATTTATTGTTAATGTTTTTTGAGTCTCTTGAAATTTTTTATCTTTTGTACTTTGTAGCAATGTCTGCTATAAAAACTGTTTATCATTAGACTATTATATGATGCCTGTTTAAATGACCCAGCTGAAGGTTGAGGACCAGTGATCGTGTTGAAGATGGAATCTGAACCCTTACTCCATCAAAAATGAAATAAAGAAATAAATCTTTCTAATTCCATACTTCTCTGAAAATTGCCACCTTATTATGGTTGAGAGGTTTGCTCTCTTCAGTGACTCTGAGCTGTGTTGCTCTGGTCAGTAGTTCCTGGTTGGGTCTCCCAAGGAAAACTGGCCCCTGGTGAAGGGTCAGACTACAAGCCATTTTAAGAACCTTTTTGGAGGGGCACAAAACTACCTTGCTGGGATTAGAGAATGCCAAACCCCTCCTGGAGTCAGGACTAGAGGCTCAGGCAGGCTCATCCTAAAACAGTGACATGGGCAGCCATCTTGTGGGCCCATCACCTGCGAGACTAAACATAAGGATGGTGGGGTGGAACTCCTGAACTTGATTGGCATTCTTTTCTTGGAGGAGGCAGAGTTGGTGGTCTCAGTGGAAGCCTTGTCTCCTTTTTTGGCAGCAATAGCCAAAAAGCTCTGCAGTGACAAGGTGCCAGAGTTGATAAGTTTTGCCCTGATGCAGATGCTGAAAGTTCTGGGTATTGTTTAGCTGTCTTAGAAACCCCTTTGCAGTGTTGATTGGTGGTAGGGAACAATGGTTAAGGACTTGCTGACATAAGTGGTGGTTCTCATTTCAAAAAAAGGGGACTGGAGGGTGTGCTCCACTTACAGTGGTAATGGTATCGCATGACCATCTCCCCCAGGGTATCTTGTGGGAGGTACTGTGCGAGTATGGGTTGGTTGAGCCACTGCAATCCATTCAGTCCTTTAATAACCAGAGAGCTGTCTTTGTATTCTCATCTCAGTGGGAGTAGGTTTCAATCTATGCTTTTTGCAGGTGATGTGGTTCTGCTGGCTTCACCAGATTGTGATTTACAGTGTGCACTGGAGCTATTTGCAGCCAGGTGTGAAGCAGCCCTAAGAGGTGTTCATGATTTCAATAGGGTACCAGAGATAGGCAGGTGATTGACTGCTGGATTAGTGCAAACTTTGGTGGTAAAGACGATGCTGTCTCTCCATTTACCATGAGCTTTGGACCTTGTGGATCTTTAGTTTCAGCCTTTTATATCTGCAATCTTTCAGTTCCAATTTTCTTAACAGGGTGGTTGGACTCAGCCTAGGAGCTCAGACATCTGGAGGAAGCTCCTTCATATTGAAAGAAGCCAACTGACAAGTTTCAGAGGATGTCTCATATCTGCCTCCATGTGGAGCGACACAAGGTTTGGACTTGTGGTTCTCCTGTCTTGGGGGAGTGCAGGAGTTTTGGACCCACTGCATGGACTTCCTTGCAGACCTCAGTAGATCAGAATAAATGGTGTTCTAGGCAGCATTTGTCCTCTACAGGCTCCCCACAGTGTTGTATCCTGTCCCCAAATGTTCATTCTCTACACCAACGACTGCAGAAGTCAGTACAAGGACAGGCGCACTCTTAAATTTGCAGATGACACAGTTGTTGTCTGCCTACTTTGTGGAAATGAGTCATCACGTAAGCCTGTGGTCAGAGATACAGGTTTCCAAAAAGTAGGTGCAACAGGTTCAATTTTTCATTTATCCCATGTGCAATAAGTGCTTTTACAGCTCATGCACTTTATCTTCCTTACCTTTATTCTCCTTGTTGCTGTTTTCCTGTTTTCCTTAACATACATCCTTATTGTCTGAATTGTGTGTATAGTACTGGCACTTTTAATGTCTTCTATTATCTTGTGTTTTTATTGTGTTCATGTTTGAATGATTTTGTGTTTTATGCTGCCCTGCTGCAAAAAGAATTTCCTCTTGTGGGACAATAAAGATCTGAACTGAACTGACTGAACTGAACTGCAACCAATCAGGATGTCTGTTGCTATGGCCCCTGATATTCATCTTGTACTAAAACACTGCCAACTTTGGAAGATATCAGCTTCCTTTAATTATTTACTTTTGTGAAACTCTTCAAATGTGATGCACAGTTAAACCAGCCAATGACAGATATAATTTTCTAATCTTTCTTTTTGTACACCTCCACACCAACCCCCCTGCGCAAGCCACTTGGCTTTTATAGGCAGTAAGACCAGCAATTTATAGTATAGTAGTATAGAGTATACTTCAATGGCTTAATGCATCAATAACTGTGAACCATTCCTCACAAGTGGTACTTTTACTTATGATGTGGTATATTTGACCGGTAATACTCCTTTGCTTATAATACTTAATACCTGTTTACTTATATAAACTGAATGCATGTCTTTTAGTTCACTGTGGCGTTAATTCTTGTACTCATGTAAAGAATCTGAGTACTTTTTCTACCATTGGCAATACCATAATGTTTTGCAGGATTATTTGCTGGGATGGGGATCAGATGATGAGGAAACAACAAGCTTAAAATGCCGGTTCAGATTAGCCTCCGTGAGCAGGAAGAGAGAGACCTGCTGGGTGAGCTGCCACAGGTCAAACCTGCAAGACATGAAGGAATTTCACTCCATTCAATAAAGGACTATATCCAAATGTTGTCATAAAAAGAATAGAATTTTATTAAAGCCTATGGGGGAATTGGGATGCTGCAGCAGCTATCAGTAAAGGGTTTTAGTAGACCAAAAACAGCACATAAACCAAAAATGTGGGTATTACTCATTCATGACTGACAATTTCAAATAAAAAATCATGGTAAGATGTGCATGAAAGCACAAAACAAATACTGACTGTACTTTCTATGTCTGTCGAATCAGCCTAGTTTACTGCAGTTTGACAAAATAATCTCAACTCAAGGTCCACTAACAAATGTTTTACAAAGCTTTCAACTACATATCAGTCTGGAATGGAGTTCTCTCATCAGTATGGAACTATGGTGGGATCAGAGCTCCTGTCTCTGGTCTCGGGCGTCGGACGTGAATATCTTCCTTGGTCTTTCTCTGGCTTTCCACTGAAAACTGGTCCATGACCAAACTGGTCTTTGACATTTTCCCAGTCCCTTGATGTGTGGGTTGATGTTATTGATGTGTTGGATGAAGCCGTTAATACTGGAGCAGTGTGGTTTGGTGAAAGTGTCAGCCATGTACTAATACCAGATGTCAGGCAGAGTCATCAAGGTTTAAAATATCCCACATACAAGTTAGCTTCAAACAGGGGAGAAAATAATAGGAATATTATATGCAGTGATAATTGTAAGCAATTGTTTGATTATTTGTATATTTAACAGGTAGCTCACCAAGGAAAACCTGAGTATATAGGTAAAAGGTACAGTGGGACAGGATCTATTCGCTAGAAAATACACATTTATTATTTCACAGTTTTACTCTGTGGCATAGACCACCGACAAACACACACAGAGTTAGATTACTGCTAATGATAGGTTAGATACAAATGATGACACTTTTCATTAGATTTTAATTTGATATCAAACTAGATTTAATGGCATCTTGTTAATGGCATGCAGTGTCTATGGTAGTCGGAGGTTACTAATAGAACATTTCACCAATGGCACAAAGAAACAAAAGTCATATATTTCTTGAGTGATCATCAGATGACACACATATCTACAGTATGTACACATTTTATATTACATATTTGAGGGCATACAAGCACAGATATCAGTATTAAAATTATATTTGGCACAATAGATCTGCTGCTGGTTCATACAAGTGTCATTATGTGCTCTCTGTTTAAAATACATCTCTTATAGAGGAAGTATGATAGCAGGCGCCAGCCCTTTAAAACAGATATAAACCTAGTTATCAAAAATACTTTATATGTAGGAAAAACTGAATTTGTACAGCCTTCTTACAAAGAGCACACATATAAATCCACTGACCAGACAACTCAAAACAAGCAATTATTAGATGACTATTTAACAACCTACATCTTCAATTCATCAGTCTATTATTAAGTCCAACATCTTATTTTCTCCCCCCCAAAAAATCTGCCAATGTGGTTTGATATTTTTTTGCAAACTTGAATTTTAGAATTTCTTTTTCTAGAATTTGTCAGTAGCCTACTACTGATTTAAACTGCCTCCTTTTCTCATGTTTCAAAATACTGACACTCATTTTTAGAAAATTCCTAAACACAGGGGAAACTGCAATAACAAGTGCTACTAGTCCCAGTAGTGCTGGACTTTCTATAATCCTATTTCTGGACTATAATCCCATTGTGGGATTTTGTATTTCTACAAAAAAACTTGACTTTACCCTGAATTACCCCCCCCCCCCCCCCCCCACACACACACACACACACTGAACATATTAATACATATTAATATTTAAGGCTGAACATGAAACAACTAAGGCATTTTTGCAGTGTATAAGATATGAAAAAAATTACAGACATAAACACTACTTCTCATAACTCATTGAGTAAACTACGTATCTACATACATTCATCATATTATGACCGTCTAGTAAACTAGTGTCATACGACATATTATGACAACCATATTTGCTGTAAATGTTTGGAAATTAAACAAACTATATCTACACTAATAACATGTTCCACAGTTGAACTGTGGAAAATGCGATCTGAATTACTTTCACTCTATGTGGAATGTGAGGAATCTCTTTCAATGTACAGAGTATTGATGTGACTTAAACACTGAGAGAAATTATACAATACATATACATGTAAGAGTATTGTTAAGGCTCATGATTTTTTGTTTTTTAATGGTTTTCACTGAAAAAACCCACATTAAAAAAGGAGCAAAAAGGTTTGACCTGATTTTTATGTGGATTTGATATCCCTGTCTTCAAGTTTTGTGTGTGTGTGTGTGTGAGTGTGTGTGTGTGTGTGTGTGTGTGTGTGTGTGTGTGTGTGTGTGTGTGTGTGTGTGTGTGTGTGTGTGAAAGTGTGGACAAAGACAACTATTTTCCATTGTCCCTTGTTATAAGTGAGAAGTGAAGGAGTGTTGTGTGTTCAACTGGAGGACAGAGATGTGTGCCCAGGAAGGCAAGTGATGGTCAGAGGTTAGTCTCAGTAAATGTGTGCTCTGTCATAACCTGCTCACTAAGCAGATACTGTGCTGACAGTACGCTGCCTCTTGTGATGGCCATGTTTCCTCTTCCTGCAGTACACAGACAGAGCTGTGAGGGGAACACAGCTGACTGACGACACCAGCAGCAGCCCAATGAAGACTTGACCAAAAACAGGATACTCGGTCACCACTGACTTTCCCTGAAAAAACAGGTACAGTTACTGCCTCCAGAAAAAAATCATTTCTTGAATTTGGTTCCCATCAGTCAGTCACTTTGGGCTGCAACCACATAAAGCCATTTATGTGTCTTAGGACTACATTGTGTTTTGAACATTTTGAGACACTGTTCTAGGCTCTGAGGGAACATATCACCAGATAAACAACTTGTTAGTGTCAAAAAAAGAAAAAAGTTTTAAAGCCTGTTCAGGTTTCCTGGATTGGTTGGACAAGTCCTCACTTGACCCACAAACTTAGATCTTAGTTAGCTCACACTGGTGATTTACTGAATCTGGTTGCACAAATCAAATTTAAATTTCTTGTGATGACTTACACCTGTCGGACTCGTTACACAACAAAGAAACATATGGAATGGCAAGAATTTTGCAGAAGAGAAAATAAAAGTAAAATAAATAAATTCTAAACTAAAATAAAATGAAAATACAATGAAGCACTTTAACTCATTAATCAGCAATAATATATAATCAATGTACGCAGCCCATCTAGATCTGTCACATCACCAAAGTCTCTAAGCCAGTACAGTTCCTCACCAATACCAAACACCAATACTTATAACACAAAGCTGCTTGGCTTCTTCACAAATTTAAGTATCAAGTCCACATACGTAAACCATAAAATAGCTTGTTTGTCTGCTTGTTTTTGTTGATGCATACCAGTCAGTGAAGGCTTTCATTGTTGATGTAGACTTTTGTATCAGTGTCAATCTGCTGGCTTAAAGCTACGTCAAAAGCCACAAAAGTAATCATAGCCATTGTCCTGTACATTTTAAAGTTAAACATGGTCTTCTATTACCTAAGGTTATTAATCATATAGCCTTGAGGTAATGTTGTGTAACAATAAGACTGAACTAATGCTCTTTGTACCCTTTCAGTTCTCTATGATGCTGGTTACCATGTTTGAGTATTAAGAAAGAGTCTTGTCTGATCCCTGTCAGCTGATTACAAACAGTCTGATGGCAGGGATTATATTGTTACATACACATTACATATATATATATATATATATAAGGAGTAGCTTTGTGGTATCCTCTTATTGGGCATGACATTTGCTTAGGTGATGTGAGCGTGACACTGGATGTAATATGATATTGAAAGAGATTGAGCTGGCTCACCAGCTCTTTGTTCCATGCTTGGTAGGTGGGTGTCCCTCCCTGGATGTAGTTGATGATGTAGAAGATGAAGAGGGCGATGAGGAGAAGGGGACTAACTCCTGTCCACATGATCTTCCAGTACCAGTGGGGACGATGACCAAGCATGTCTTCTATGTCTTTTTCAAATCTAAAATGAACAGATAAAAGCACAACAATAATCTCATTCTATATAGTTTGCATAAGAGTGCTGATTATTTTATACTTTACACATTTGGCACTAGCCACTAGTAGAGCCAAGACAAAAGCTGACCTGAAGGTAAACAATTGTGGTGACCACCACACATAAATACACAAACCTTTTGATTCCATAGATGTAACTGACAGTTATGACCTCAATTAGTACGATGAAGAGCAGGGAGAAAGTGGCTCCATAGTCGTTGAACATGGTAAACCAGTAATTCCCTGATGTGGTGGTGAAGCCCAGGCCAAGCAGCAAACAGAACAAACACACTAAACCTGCAAGCAAAACACAGTACTCAGTCACAATACCCATTCATTCATTCAATTAGTAACCTTTAACATTCACTACATAGCAACACGTACTATGTGGCAGTGACCTGCAGACAAACCCTGCCGTCTGACCGATATCATAAGGAATTCTCACCTTAATCAAATGCTAGTAAAACTCATGAACGTAAACAGTTTAGTGTCTGGCTGCACAAGTCAAGTCAAATCAATTTTATTAATATAGTCCAATATCACATATCACAAATTTGGCTCAGTGATGGGAGAAAACCGATAAATTCACCTGTTCTGCCAAAAGGAGCATCTCATAAATCCAGACACAAATGCAAGCAATTCCCCCTGATAAACACAGAACCTCTTTATAGATTTTTGGATTCTGTAAGCAACTTTTCGAAAAGTAAATGCTAGTGAGTTCTAGCAGGGACCCCTGGCGGGTGTAGAGTCATTGCACATTTTTCCCCACTAGGGAATCCCAAGTACCAACTTTGAATGCATTCCGCTAACGATCCAAATAAGGGCACGTTCAGAATAAATTGAATCATTCTGACAGAAATTCCTTTCAATTTGAAAGTGGGGGTTGAAAACTTAATCTGGTCACAAGATAAAATCTGTAAAGTAAATATTCTATTATTATTACTATTACTTTCTGTTTTTGTACAAGCTAACTCAGTTGAGTGAAGTCATAAATATTCCTCTAGAGAGACATGTCAGTCCTCCATAGTTTCCCATCTTTGACCAGGTGATCTTTACAAGTTAAGGAAAGACAAAGCTCATATAAATTCAATAACTTTACTAGTATTATATTCTGATGAAACTGATATTACAGCAAAGCTCATATTCAATAGTTTTCCAATTGAGGATAGTTAGATTTGGTGCTGATCTTTAATGTGGAGTGTGTAAACAGGACACATAATCAGATTTTGTTTGTAACCAGAACCAGTATGAATAGCACCAATATGGCTATAGTTTAAAAGGCCTATATAATCCTCTGGGACAGGCTGATGTCCACAAGGATGATGATGGCAAAATGTTCAATCAACATCATCCTGGATCTTACCGTTGAACATCTCATTGCTCATGCGGGATATGACCTTGAAGTCTCGTAGCGGGGTGATGATGGCAGTGATATTGCCCAACATGCTGCCCATTCCCAGCAGCAGAAGCATGAAGAAGTACAGCACTGACCACAGCTGAGACAACGGCATGTTCTTAATGGCTTCACTGTACACTATGAAGGCCAGACCTGTCCCCTCTACTGCCTGAAACAGATGAGACAAAGGAAGAAACACAGACAGAGAGAGTTCATTCATACAAGGGATTATGACTCTGATCTATTTGTTGCATGAGTTTACTGCATTCAGATGGCTTTTACTACAAAGTAAAGGTGACAAATGGCAAGAGTTAGCACACATCACTCAAACCACATTCCGGGACTACTGTCAAGGGACAAATAAGTTAAATTGGTGGTAATTTAATGTCATAATGTTTAATATAATTTTTCTAGAGGGCTGTGTTAACAGCTGTAACAGCTGTTTCTTGCATAAGGCCCATTGTTAGTGGTAAGGCTCTGACAAACAAGAATGAGTGTTAATTCATTCTTCATTCACCAATACTCATAAATTATTCCACTTATTGTAGCTCTCAACAGAAAACTATTATTCACAACTCTACAGAAATGGGGATTCAGACACTTAAAGGTATGCTCTATATACTTTGGCTACCACCACATCGACTGAGATACTATCACAAGTTTCACTTTACAGTGGGGTGCAGGGTGGTGGGTAATGCGGGCTAGAGAAGGCTAAGCCCTCCTTAAATTCAGAGTCGGACTGGCCAATGGCACACTGGGAGAAATCCCCAATCACTATGTGGGTCGCTTGAGCAGCCCATTAAATGAAACTAGAAGAGTGAGTGTGCCACTTTTGTAGTTGGCCCAGCAGCAGCTTCAGCTAGAGTAACCAACCTCAACCAACTCAATGCATTCTGGACAGATACTAAACACCCAATACTGGCATTTTCAAAAAATAATAATTAACAAAGCTGCACAGTATCCTTATTCAGTTCTAAGACCTCACTATTAGTGCCCGTCTACGTTCCCCATGCCACAGTGCTGGTTCTTTGCCCAGGGGTCCTGGTCTGGCCTGGCCAAGACCTTAATACATTGATGTCTTCATTATTTTTGGCCTTGTTCACCTAAGCTGAGTGAGTGGGTATACATGTTTGTACTGTTTGTATATGTTCTATGGATAATAAATAAATATTGTACATGTCTCTGTCATCTATGCATGTATATATGTATGTGTAAGTAGTACATACCTGTGCATGTTGTATATGTGTGCATGTAGGAGGTATTTGCCTGCATGCATTTTTAATTATTTTTTTACATTTTGTTATGGTTTTTGTCAAGGTGGGTTGGATTTGCTTTTTTGCCGACAGTCTACACACAATAACTCATAGTGTGTGTGGCTTTGGTCCATTTTACATGGGGAGTAGCGTGTACGAAGGGTGGGGGTGGTTTCTAGCCCATTGTATATGCATATGTGCATGGTATGTTGTATGTATATATAATTTGTTTCCCATTTTTTTAAAACTGTATTATGTTTTTTATATGTTTTTGACTGATCCAGAACTTTCATCCATTTTGTTACATTATTTGTCTCAATAAAAAATAAATTAAAAAAATCTTGGGTGGACAAAAAGTCTTAATAATAAAGGAGCCACCACTCTTGTTTGCGTTGGCCATTTGTGGATAAATATGTGCACTCACCATCTCTTAATTCTTCTGTCTGAGCCAGTGTTATTATTTTAACCTCGAGTTTCATTAAAACCAAATGAAGGGGCGCCCTGGTGGTGTTTGGGTTTAAGGCACTGACCACAAGCTGTTATTGAGTCCACTCAACATATTTGTTGCACATTATCCCACATGTCTGTTCTGTTTCATGTCATGCCAAATGAATTCTTATTCAGACAAAAAATACAACAAAAGAAGTTTGTCCTTAAACCACCTAATTCCTAGTTAGGTTGTATTGCCTTCTAACAATGAATTTCCTTAACACAGTGCTTTACACTTCTTGCTTCTTCCAGTGCTTTTCTTACATAAATCAATGAAAACTCACTCTATGACAATATATATATATATATATATATATATATATATATATGTGTGTGTGTGTGTGTGTGTGTGTGTGTGTGTGTGTGTTTATTGTATTGTTTTATACATACAGTGTCCAATTCACTCTCTAGGTCACAGTTTTCCAGTTTGTTGGCGAGTTCAGCAAACTGCTGCGGGTATGTTGTGTTTAGTTTCTCAATCCACTCAAAGACATTGTCCAAAGTGATGCTATCCTCTGCTAGACTAAAGGCATTCAGCAGCAGCAAGCGCGTCCTGGAAGAGGAAATAAAATGACTGTTACATGAAGAGTACACTATATTAACCCTGACTTTCACCCATAACATTAAACACTTGCAATTACTTTACTACTTCCTGAGTATAGTTCAGTACCACATCAGTATCTAACCTTAACCCTGTGTCCTGCTACTCTGCATTTAGTGTGCACTCATTTATTCACATGAGCACAAAACGCACGCACCTTTCTAGGCAGTCCTCGTAGTTGACGGTGGCCTTGAACCCATAGATGGCAAAGGTGACAATGCTGGCAAAGATGGAGGTTCCGCTGTTGATAAGGGAAACAACGATGGCCTGGCGCTCAAAGTTGTTGTTGTACTGGTTGTAGCTGGCAAAAGCTATGAGTGACCCGAAACCCAAACCCAGAGAGAAAAAGATCTGAGTGGCTGCATTGATCCATGTAGTTGGGTCAGCAAGCTGTTCCATCTAAAATCAGAAAAAGGCACATGCACATATGGGCACAGGTACACACACACACACACACACACACACACACACACACACACACACACACACACACACACACACACACACACACACGGCACATGTAAGCCCAAAACAATTCTGCAGAGGCTTTTCAGGTGAAAAGCACCTGCTGGATGTCATAGTAAGGCATACATACATAAGCATAATAAGGTGATTCATGCGCTGTTAGGGTTCATAGCCTGTATGTTATTTAAGACAGAAACTGCAAACACTCAGTGGATTATTCTACTTGTAAAATGGGCTCTTGCCACGTTTTGAAAAATAATTTACTAGTGCTTTGGAGCAGAACACTATTTAAATAGAAACTTTATGTTGGAAAATGTCAACAAACTCCACTGTGCAGACATCACAAGAAGCCTAAAAATAATGTATGGCCAGAATCAAGCATCAGAATCAGAATAAGGGTTATTGCCAGGTAAGTTTGCGCATACAAGGAACTTGCCTTGGTGTTGTGGTGCATAACAATCTACAAGGTAAATACCTATACAAAGTAAGAAAAAAAACAAGTACCACAAGTCAAAAACTCATAAATGAAGTAAACAGAACTTTACAATAAGAATATGTAAAATAAATTTAAAACTGAAAAGAGCTGCAGAGTTTGAAATGAAGAGAATGGAAAATGTTTATAGTATAAATAGTATATGCAAATACTAACAAATACGGTATTGCATTAATATAATCCACCATGCTAGATGTAGTGGGTTCACAGATGTGCAGATAATGCTATTTTTACGTCAATGTAATGTGTAGTGTCCATGGGCAGGATAAAGTCCATGTCAGTAGGTGTCTTGTTGATGAGGCCAGCTGCAGTCGTGGTCCTTGCCATGGCATAAACCACATACGGCAAGTATCTTATACTTCTACTATTAATACACAATACAGAGAGTCAGGAGTTTGTAAGGTAAACCCTAGGCTGTAATACTAGGCACCCATATGGCTATTGCCAAATCAACTCAACCTTACCTTGGGTGTGAACATGTATTTGACACCATTGATGGCACCATGAAGAGTGACACCCCGGATCAGGTAGATAAAGAGGACCACATAGGGAAATGTGGCTGTGAAATACACCACCTACAGATGGAGCAAAACAGCATGTTATGGTCAAAGTTCAAATATAAGAGTGAATTCGTGATGATGGAGTGGTTTGTTGGACAACTTCATCAACCAGTCATATCCCCACAATTCGCCCTCTAATCTGGACAAAAGAAAAACACCTGCATGATACACAATTTTTTAAATGTCCATTTTCAGTTAGCTGGTTGGATGTTCAGGGTGTTCAGGTTCATGAAATATGTAAACAATTAGTTTGTACATGATTGTATGACCAAAGACCTTTTATATGATTAACAAATATATATGTTATATTAACCATAGGTGCCTCAGCAATGAAGCAAGTGGAGCAAATGCACCCCCATTATTAATTTAAGGGGAGCAAAGTTGTGGTTTTGATACCCCACTTGAAAAAAAAAAAGAAAAGAAAAGCCCCTGCAATCAGATAATTATATTTAAACAGCCAATATCAATGATCATTTTACTATTTTCAGCAACTGACAAAAATAAGTAATAACAAATCACACATTTTTGAACCACCCTGTCACTGATCATTGCCACTGCATGCTTTGGTTGTCGATCCACACAGGAGTCTGACTATTTACAAAGGTTAGAAACATGCCATTTAGCTTAACTGTGATCACTGACTGAAAATAAACATAGGAAAAGATAGGCTAGCATGTACTGAATGAACCTGCTTGACTCCCACTGACTCCAGCCAAACTTTAAATCAGCTAAAAGTAGGATTGTACTGTCGCCGAAATGCCGAACCGATTGAACATCAATCTAACTCTTAACTAAGCTAACTTTGCTAGCAGCTGAGCTCTGAAACGCTGGGAGCATGTCCGCTGAACATGCTGAAACTGCGCCCCCAACTGAACAGTCAAAGCCTCTGAACTTAACTACACTCAGGCTGAACTCCCTTAAAAATATACAATTTAAAATAGGCCTTGTTTGTGGGTTTAAGACAATCAACATGGATAAAAATAAAGTAACGCTAGGAGCCAGTGTTTAATTTGGCACCTGTTTTGTTGGTAAATGTGGACTTATTTCAGTAAAAATGTGACTTAAATGAGTAGTTAACAAGCAATCCATCACCAATGATAGTTATGTTAAAATGTTGTTTTTATCAGTGAAATTTGGTTACAACATTACTCACTTCTTTGTAAAAGTGATGGCGAAGGGCAAGATATAGCAGCCGCAGGAGTATGTCTGTAGTGACGGCAAAGGCACCGGAGTAGCATCCGCAACGCAGCCTGAGACAGCAAGGGTGAGACTGGACAGAGAGGCAGAGGGCCTACACAGGCACAACTCCAACAGCAGTGCCACATGAGCAGCGGGTGATGAATAATATCTTTTTGGTGGACTGGAGCTTTAACACCGACTCTACCCGTCAAGGGACGCTTCAGCTGGGTTTGAAATAACTCCTTGAACTCCTGTTGACCGAAAATGGCCCCATTCACAAGTAACAGCTAACACTACACCAGCATCTATCATTATGATTATGGGCTGCAACCTCATGATTTTTACGGAAACATGGCTTAACACCAGCGTGCCTGATAGTGCCATTGAGCTACTGGGCTGCTACATCCTCAGGGCAGATACAACAGCTAATGACTCCGGTAAAACCATAGGGGTGTGGGGAACTGTGCATTTATATTAACAAAGCTTGGTGCTCGGACAATGCCGTTAATGAGAGGCACTGCTCTGCTAACCTTGAATATCTCATAGTTAAGTGTAGACCTTTCTATCTTTCCAGAGAGTTTACATGTACTGTTGTGACTGGAGCATACATAAGGATGCTAACGTTAAGCTTGCAATGGAAGTATTGCATGCTGCCACTAATGAACAACAGACTAGACAAACAGCCGATGCCAAGGTGCTCTAGTTCTTATATAGTGTTTGGGGGGGGGGGGCATGATAATCACCCCTCATTTTAGACACGCCCAAAAAACTCTGAACACAGAAATGATGAAAAACAGATTAATGGTCTAACTCCACAATTCAGTACTACATAGTACTAAACACTACACGTGGCTCTTAACATGACTGCTAACTCTCATGCACTGACCATGAGACTCATGCAATTGACACTTCACAAGGCGTCATGCACACATCCATTTTCTCACACAGTAAAAAACAAATTGTCAAAGACAGAGAGAAGGAAAAGAGGTCATTGACAGGGCACGGGCAGAGAAGACAGAGCAGCACAGCGCAACAGCAGCACTATGCAGCAGCAAGATATTCAGACCATCAGGGGGAAAGTGAGAAATATACACAAATCTCTTATGTTGTAATTTATTCACATGCATGCTGCTCAGAGTAATCTCAGTCGGCAACACAGCATCTCTCCCTCCTCTTGCACCATGTAAATGCAGGCAGGAGTGAGAGTAAATTACTATGGTTACGGAGAAGCTCTGTGTCTCTGTTGCTCTGAAACTTTCTTGCAATAGACATTTTAAGATAAATAATGTTTTTATAAATATAATTTTAAATATGAAATAGCCATTCTTCCTGTCCTGATCCACCCAATTATATACTGTTCTTAATGCATTTTAGCACCTTCAATCTAACTAATCTAGACTAGTGCAGGAGGCTGTTTCTTGACTTAATCCAAGAGGTTAGGTGGTGTAGAAATTAGGGATGTGCACAGAGTCCAGTATTTGTATTTGTATCTATATTTGTTGAGGCAGCAAAATTATTTATATATGTATTTGTATTTGATTAAAAGTGGAAATAGGTGTAATGTAATAGGTGCTTTTATTACTCTTTTAATTTTAGGATATTAAAGTGTTTAAAAAAGTGTTTATGAATACACTAGCTTATGAAGTCTCCGGGTCTCGAACTTGAGTCTCCAAGATCATAGATCACTGCGCTGACTACTGAGTTAAACTGAATGCATTACCAACATGCAGACAGACCTCTACTTATTTATACACTTATAACACAGAGACAGCACAGCGTGTAATGTGTAGAGAAGAACTTCGAAGGCGATTCTTGCTTTACACTTTCCATTTACTGCCTATTTTTTACACCCTCACAGGAGAAGGGGAACAACAGCTTATGGGTAGTCCCATGAGAGCACTTTGCTTGTGTCAGTAGCTCAGCTTTATCTCTGGGGAACACCCCCAACTCCGGGAGTGATGTCCAAAGGAAATGTGTGTCATGTAGCAGGTGGATGTGACTCCCCTTGTTGAGACCTTCTGATACACCTAACAGCGGAGCAGATAAGAGAGCCTGAGATAGCGATGTAACCGACCTGCACGCTGGTATTTGACATATTTTATTTTTCTTCCTGAAAACACATCATTTTTGAAATATTTGTACAAAATAAATGTTCATAAAAAATCCACTATTTGTACTTTGCTGAATAAAATATTTGGATTCGGGCACACCCCTAGTAGAAATTCAGGAAATTGTATTTATTATTTTTTCTGGGGGAGGACCCCCAGACCCCTCTGCCAATTATGTATCTTTCCAAGTTTGCTCCCCCATTTTAAAACATAACCCGGCATCCATGATATTTACATTCCAGAAAATATTGATAAAATATATCTGTTATCATATCAAAAGTTTGTTCTGATTTATATATTTAATTATATATTGCCCCCTTTAATTTTTCCCTCTCTTACCTTACCAGTTGACTTCACTCCTCGGACAATGAACAGGTAGGTAATCACCCAGGCAAGCAGGAGGCACAATGCCTGGCCTGTATGAATGCCTCCATTCTCTTCAATAGAAGAGGAGATGTCCAGTGTTTCCCTGTAGAAGAAGTACTGAGTGGGTGTAGCCCTTTGACACTCCTCTATAGGTGCTGTCCGGTTGGAATTGATCGGGCACTCTGCCCAGGGAAGGACTGACTAAAAATGAACACAATACAGTATAGGTTTGTCATCTTAGTGTTCAAATGAGGTCCAATATTTTGTGTATATGTATCTGCTTTTGAAAAAATTCCAGTAATTTGTTAATAAGCAGCTCACTTGAAATGAATGAAAGAGGTACCAGAAACTCCATGCATTGATGATGTTGTAATAGAGACACAGATAGAGGGATGTCACAACACTAGCAAGACCTAAAACAAGAGGATTATACAAAAAATACATTAAAAAGCATTACGAAATGTGTTTCCCATTTTACATATCCTACATTCACCTTTTAATCTGTAATGCTGCCAAGTCATATGTGAGTCAAAGCTCTATGACCTAGAAATCAAGTCCCATTTTTTTGAGTTAGTCCAAAAAATTCAAGTAAAAAGAGAAAGATTCCAGATGAAGGCAACAATGTTTAATTGATTAGCATTAGCAAAGTTTAATATGTTAGCATGCTAACATTGACTAATTGGCACTAAACACTAATTGCAGCTGAGGCTGATGGTAATTTAATTAATTCGCAGGTATTTAGTTATAAAACTAGTACTGGACAAGTACTGGTCCTTGATGAAAAGTCAAGGGATCATCAAAGTCATTATATCTGTTGCAAATGCCATGGCAATTTATCCAATTGTTTGTAGAGTCCATCAACTCTATCAAATAATAATATAAAAAAAAACAATATAACCAAGTCTTTGGAAATCATCGCCTGGGAACCATTAATGTCTGTACAAATTTTGTGCCAATCCACAGATGTTGAGATGCATCACTGAGTACGTGAAAACTTTAACCTGCTGGTGGTGAAAGAGGAAAGGGCTGATCACTGAAGTCAATACAATTTTCACTCTGAACCACAAATGGTGTAATACATATGACTGTATGCTACAGCAGACTCAACATCATGTTTTTTGGTGACCAGTTCAAACAAGATTTGAACTGATGTTGGAGTTTTTAGAGGGCAAATTCAGTGAATAACAATAAAAACAGCAATGATTAAAGTCTCAAAAAGTAAATATAATCTTGTGTGTATGTTCTTTCCTATCTGGTTAAATATTTTACATTACTTTCTACCACTTTTGGACAAACCTTAAAACTCTGGCATCTCTGGCAAGGTAAGCAAATGGTTTCCAACCTTGGAGGTACAACCCCTTGAATTTATTTCGTAACTGCCACGGGTGATCGTTGAACACTCATTGAGTCAGCACTTACCCACACCACCCAAATAAGGACTGATGGCAGTCCAGGCCCTGATGCTACCCAGACGCATCTTCTGACCAATGGCAAGCTCCATGTAGAATAAGGGCACCCCCTCCAGAAACAGCATGATAAAATATGGAATCAAGAACCCCCCTGAAGGTGGAAATAAAAACACAAATAAATCAAAACCTCTGAGTTTCAAGTATAACAATAATAACAATACCTTTTATTTATAGAATGCTTTTCAAGATGCTCAAAGATGCAGTCTGGAGTATTGCCCTACACCAAGAAGCTAGCCTCAGCATTTGTCTAGTCTCTATATGGGGGGTAAAATATTTAGGAGCAAAGAATGCATTTTGTATCCAGCTCCCACAGGTTCTCTAAAAGACTCAGTAAATCACATGTATTATACAATGAGTTACCAATTCATTAGCTAAACCGGTAACACTTTATAATAAGGGTACAAATTATATACTATAAGTAATGCTTAACTAATGCTTGACTCATGATAATTTAATGCATGAATTAATGCAGGATGTCTCATGAATACCTGTTGCTCACCATTAACAAATGATCAAGTCACCGACTTTATGTGATTAGTTCACACTTAATAGATCATTAGTTAAGGAATGTTAATGCACTTCATACATTAATTGATATGTGACCAAATTAGCTGGATTTCTCTTATATAAAAGTTTATTTCTGGACCATACATTTGTTCAGCTTTATATTTCTATGAGAATAGACCCAATCATATTTCTGACACATTTACAACATAGTGGATGGAACATGAGTTGGTAAATGGTAAATGGACTGTACTTGTATAGCGCCTTTCTAGTCTTCGAACCACTCAAAGAGCTTTTTACACTACCTGTCACATTCACCCATTCACACATTCCGCTGAATGAGTACAGGGGCTACCATACATGGTCCCAACCTGCCCATCAGAGGGAACTAACCATTTAAACACATTCATACACAGATGGCAAAGCCATCAGGGGCCATTTGGGGTTCAGTATCTTGCCAAAGGACACTTCGACGTGCAGATTGGAGGAGCCAGTAATCGAACCACTGATCTTTAGTGGACGACCCACTCTACCTTCTGAGCCAAAGCCACAGTTGGGTTTGTTTTTTTTATATATATTTTTTTATTGTATTTGTGTTGTGTTTGTGGAGTGTAGCACGGTAGAGAAAGAGGCGCTAAAACCAAAATCATCTAGCAGGTATATTGGCAAATTAGAGGGGAATGATCAGACATGTTTAAGCTCAACAGAAGTGCTGTGGGCCCACCCAATAAACTCAGTGAGAAAGACACATTAAGTGTTAATCATTACTTAATCATTACTTCACATGAGGTCACCATTACTTACTTGACTTATGTCCCCACAAGTAAAGTCATGTTGTGATTCTCATTTTTAAATGGTTACTTAACGAACATTCACTAATGTTCTAAGTTTTTGCTTCTTTAAATTCTTCACATAGAAATTACTTCATTATCTGTTCACTAATTTGTATCCCCTTGAAAACTGAATATTCAGCAAAAGCCTGTCATCCAAATAAAGTACTTTTTTTAAAAATGATGCAATGATGCATGATTTATTAACAACAAATGTTTATCAACACACAGACACAGACACAGCTGAGTGGCTTGCTGTTTGCTTGTTTATTCAAAGTTTATTAATTTTAAATGTGTCACATGTCCAAATTGCAGCAAAAGAGCGTCTGTCTCCACAGTATATTGCCATGTTGAGTGTTTGATATTTGTTTGTTTGTGCTTCAGAGCATAACCGCCATGAAACAATCAG
The DNA here is from genome assembly GCF_914725855.1 of Thunnus albacares. Lineage (NCBI taxonomy): Eukaryota > Metazoa > Chordata > Actinopteri > Scombriformes > Scombridae > Thunnus > Thunnus albacares. The sequence continues at coordinate 604,795 of NC_058113.1, forward strand.
AAAATAACGTATTTCTGTCATTATCAGGATTTCTCTCTCTGAGAAAGTTTTCCACCGCTGTCCCTCCTCACCAGCCTGTCTCTCTGTCGCTCCCTCATCCTCTCAGCTTTCTCGCCCTCTCTCTCTCTTTTTCTCGTCTTTTTTAAAATGAGTTGGTAAACCCACAACAAAGACTAACATTTAACATTATCAAACAAAGAGAGATGTCCTCCTCTCAGATCTCTCATGGCAGGGTTGTCCAGTTGTGATCCTGACAAAGCAAAGCAAAGCGGCTCACTGATCGCTTGTTTATTCCAAGCTTATTAATATTAAATGTGTCATATGTTCAAGTTGCACCAAATTGCACTCCCTTGTGTCCCCAACAATACACCCACCAAGTGTGAAGTAGATCGGATGAACATAAAACATAAACAACACACAAACATACATACATACATACATAAAGACAGAGACAGAGATTCCTTGCTTTATATAGAGAGACTAGTGCAGTGCCCATTCAAAACATGCTTGTTTGGAACGGGCCAATTTCTCAATACCTAGAGAGAAAAGTGCCTGTCCCCTAAATGCCTCTCATGCAGACTATTGGTAGACACTACAATTTACTGATGCTCCCTAGACGCCTGAGATGCAGGCTATCGGTAGACACTACAATTTACTAATGGAGGGGTCGTCACAATCTGTATATATTTAATTAACTCTTGGCTGTTATATTTTGGTGTTAGTATGACATCCAGTATAATCTCATTGTTGAACTAAACTTAGCACAAAAAGTAAGGAAATTTGTGTTTGGTAGATTATTTCTTTGTTGTAACAATGCTTCTTGGCAATAAATCTTATGCAGTTGGAAAGCCTGTTTATTTCCCTTTTAAATGGTACCACATTTGTAAGGAACATGCATTTGTGGGATGAGCAGCAGAGCTGAGTATGTGGGTTGCACCCATGAAAAATTTGCCAAATCTTCTCTGTCAATGCCAAACAGCTTATTTTGCTGTTGCTATTGGCTCTTGTATTGAGCTGCAAATCAGGTGCCTGATTGGCAGCACCTGCTACAGTGGTCAGTAGGTGTCTGCTCCAAGAATTGCATGCCACTGATCTGGATAGGGCCCATGCGATAGGGCAACTTCAAGCTGGTGTTCTGCAAAACCAAGTTGCGGCATTATTTGGAGTGAGCCCTAGTACCATCTCCAAAGTGAAGGCCAAGTTCCATATATCGGGGAATGTCAGAGATTGGCCGCGAAGTGGGCATCCCAAGAAGACGACACCCCAAGAAGACCATTTCCTCGCCCTGTCAGCACTTAGGTACCATGGGCTGTCTTCTACAGGTTTGCAGTCAAGGTTTGCAGGACGATATTGCTGACAGCTCTCTGCCCAGACAATCTGGAACAGACTGCACGCAGCCAATCTCTGGTCATGATAGGGCTACCAGGAGGCCTGCCATGACTGCCCTTCACCGTCAGGCCCGTTTGCGCTGGTCTCGGCAACACGTGCACTGGAACCTGAACATGTGGAGGAACATTATGCTCAGCAATGAGTCCAGATTCTGCCTATGGCAGTTGGATCATAGGGTCAAAGTGTGGCAAAGACACGGAGAACACTATGCTGATTGCTGCACCGATAGAGTAACATCCTTTGGTGGAGGCAGTGTGATGGTGTGGGGCGGCATCTCCCTCACTGGAAAAATGAGGCATGTCATCATTGGAGGCAATCTCAATGCAGAGATTCTGCAACCATTGGCAATCCCATATCTCCACAGTCTGGGACCGAACTCTATCCTCCAAGATGACAACGCTCACCCCCACAGAGCGGGGTTTATCAGAGACTACCTCCAGAATTTGGGAGTGGAGAGGATGGAATGGCCTGCCAGCAGTCCTGACCTCAACCCCATCGAACACTCAGCTTGGGCGTGCTGTTTGTGCCAGAGTGATCAACACAACCACGTATGTGTTTACCTGTGGTTCATATCTGCAGTTAGTGTTAGCTTAATTGCTAATATTAGTGTAGCCTCTGCAAAGAGTGACCCCTGCTCTAAATGTTGAGACAGAAATAGCTAACCCATTTCAATTTTCAATTCTTGATGTGTGCTTGAGATTGCATTTTTTTCACATGTAGATGATCAGTAATATGTGTTTCCACTATGTCTGTCTCTCCCTAGACGTGTATGTAGGTGTATGATCTTTGGTAGACGCCATTGTGGCAAACAGCCACAAAGCTGATGTATTATCTTATGGGTGTATTCTCTTTGGTAGACGCAATTGTGGTGAACAGACACAACGCCAATGCATGCATCTTGTGCACAAATACTCTTTGGTAGAGGGGGTATGATGCCATTTACAGGCAACCAAATGAAACAGACTGTTACCTTGATTAAAATTACAGATTTCTCTGGGTTTGAAAATTGTTAGAAACATTTGGGATAATTTGAGTACATAGGTCAACAAAATATATAACATAGGTCTAGTTGTTTTTAGACATTTTAAGGCAGAGTAGTTACATATCATAGCTTTAACATATGACATTAAACTGTCATATGTGGTTGGTTTTGACATTGACTGTCAAAAGACCATTGAGACCATTATAATGTCATGAGACCATTATAATTGTATAATGACCTCAACTACAGTGGTACAATTTGAGCTAGACTAGTCCAAATTGTATCATGCCTTTTACTGACTGACCTCTCATTTACATAATAGAGGGGAAGGAAAAAAAAACATTTGTGTCATACATGTACCTTTTGACCTCCTAATTTTCAAATGATTTTATTTTACTTTTTATTTCTGTTGTTTTTATCAGAAGTAATCATTAAACTTAAAGGGGGCCTATTTTGCTCACTTCCAGTTCTGTATTTTTATTCTGGGAGTCTACTAGAGTATCGCTGCATCATTCGCAGTTTAAAAAACTCTTTTTTTATCTTTATGCAGCACCTCAGTTCAGTCTCTGTCTCTTAATAGGCAGTCTTAGCTCCTGTCTCTTTAAGGCCCCCCTCCTGATGAGCCCAATCTGTTCTGATTGACCACAGTGTTGCCAGATGTGAAATAATTATCATATTTGTATGATTATTTTTCCCTCTGTATAATGTACGATCAATGATGCCAAAAGTCCCATAATGTACCATAATTTGATCATTTTGTGACACTTAGTCGTAGTAGTTGTAATCAGTCTAGGCTATCTCATTTTAATTCATTTCCCAACACATCAGGATAGTAAAATATGGATCCTACATCTGTGTTTATGCATCTCTTCTAACATGCTTGTTCATCATCACAACAAGCATGATTGGCTGACTTGCTTATTTGAAGAGAGTTTGCACGAGCTATGCTTTTGATTTCAATGTTGGAACATTTTTATTTGAATGAGTCCTGAAAGACTACCCCCCTCCACGCATCACATAACTATGTCAGCAATTTAAATTTTTTATTAAAACAATGTGGCTAGATTTATAGGTAGTGTCAAAAAGTAATTTGTCTAAATAAATACATGTTTTCTGAAATTACACATTTACACCTATTTGTTCTTTTGATTATGACTTGTGTACAATAATTTTCCTCAAAATACGATAATTTTAAGCCTCTGGTATGATACTAATTGGCCAGCTTTTCAGAAGCCTACTGAGGGGCAGTCGTATCAGAGTCATGTTAAGTTACTGCTGATGATAACATAACATTTCCTGGGTTCCTGTTTCATATTAAAAGCTTTTAAATGACTAAATAATGGGAGACTTTTACTGTGAAGAATTTACAGGAAATGAAACATGCTCCTCACTAAATTCACAGAGCTTTGTTAGTGGTGCTAAACACCAGTTGGAACAAGGAGATATGGAGATATTTGGAGCTATTTGTTTAGCGGTTAGAAAGTTAGAAAGGGGGGGTATAGTACAAGCAGAAACAGCCACAGTGAGGTGTTTGATGAAGAGCTGGAGATGACCAGCACACCTCCAACAGGTTAATTACTTACTTTACTTTGCCGTGCATTGTAATGGAAAAACTCACAGCGTGCCAGCTCCACTCATGTCATGGCTCTGTGTGACTACTCAGAAAACAATGGAAAAATGCCATAATGTTAGCACAGAGCAGTGAACTTGCGTACTGTGTGTGGAGCAGATGACCATATAAGGAAATCCATCACAAGTTGATGTCAGCTTGTTGGATTGTTGGAAACTCAGCGTTCAGAGCAGTCTAAAGCTGGTGCTTCTTGCTCACAGAGATTACTTCTACATACTTTTACCTCATTATTTGACACTTTGGCTGCGTTTAATATGAATATCCGACATTGTATCATTATATATATGACTGAAAATAAGGAAAAACCTAATAGTCCCCTTTAAAGCAGAAAAGTTTAAATTATTTTAGTGATTTTGGCAGTTCTAAAGGTTCATGTGCATACAAAATTATACAAAACCTTTTAAATGTATTTATACATTTATTAGTGCCTAATAATTCAGAAGCATGAGGACAAGGCAACAAGTACACATAGTGACCTTACAGGTGTGTCTTTCACAGTGAAAAACGAGTAAATCACTCAGTACCAGAAGGTGGTGAATCTTGTTAGATCAGGTAAAAGCAAGACAGAGGCTAACTTGTGGGGCGGCTGTGGCTCAGGAGGTAGAGTGGGTCGTCCACTAATCGGAAGATCGGTGGTTCGATTCCTGGCTCCTCCAGTCCACATGCGGATGTGTCCTTGGGCAAGATACTTAACCCAATTGCTCCTGATGGCTGTGCCATCAGTGTATGAATGGGTGAATGTGATTTGTAGTGTAAAAGCGCTTTGAGTGGTCGGAAGCTATAAAAGTACAGTCCATTTAACTGGATCATGCATGTCGACTGTAACACCATAGTGAATCAAGCACCTATTGCAGAACTTGCTGCTGTAAACCCAGAGAAAAATTATATAAGATATAAGAATATGATATAAGAAAAACACTAAACAAGAATGGTAAATGGACTGTACTTGTATAGCGCCTTTCTAGTCTTCCGACCACTCAAAGAGCTATAAGTCACATTTACCCATTCACACACATTCATACGCTGATGGTAGGGGCTAACATGCAAGGTCCCAACCTGCCAATCAGAGGGAATCTAATCATTCACACACTGATAGCACAGCCATCAGGAGCCATTTGGGGTTCAGTATCTTGCCCAAGGACTTCAAGGAACTTCTACATGCAGACCATCAAACCACCAATCTTCCGATTAGTGGATGACTTGCTCTTCCTCCTGAGACATAGCCGTCCATAACAGTCTTGCTTCTTTTGCTAAGCTTTGCTACTCTTTTTGTGTTGGGGAACCCGAGACAAGCCTCAATGAGGATCAAAAAAAGAAGGATTTTCTTTTTGATATAATGTACATAATTTTTTTTTTTTCATCGCATAATGCCAGCAATATGCGATTGCTGGCATTTTGTTTCTGGCCTTACCTTACAGTACATACAGTACAGTAAAGTGTAAGTGATTTTTTGTCTTTATGTTGATAAATAGAACAGGCCACTAGCTATTTGTTAATAAAATGCATCATTTTGAAAAAAATGTGTTTTATTTGGTTGACATTTGATTTCTTTTGTTGAATATTCAGTTTTCAAAGGAATACAAATTAGTGAACAAATGATGAAATAATAGACTTAATGATGAATCAAGAATTAATATGTGAAAATTTTAAAACAAAAACTTCCTTTTAGTGAATGTTACCATTTACAAATGAGAATCACAACATGACTTTATTTGGGGGGAGACAAGTCAGGTAAGTAATGGTGACCTCATGTATGGTGTAATGATTAAGTAATGAGGAACATTTCACGTGTCTTTTACACTCAGTTGTCAATTTATTGGGTAGGTCTGAGGCACTTCTGTTGAACTTAAACATGTCTGATCATTCTCCTCTAATTTGTCAATTGTCAATTTACCTGCTAAATGATTTTGGTTTTAGTGCATCTTTCTCTACCGTGCTGCACTCCACTACTTTCAACAACAACACAAATATAATAATAGTAATAATAAAAAAAACCCAATAACTATGTTATAAATGTGTGAAAAATACCATTGGATCTATTCTCATAGAAATATGGAGCTATGTTTTTTTTTTTTATCAGAGAGGCTTAGCATATGCATGGTCCTCAAATAAACTTTTAGTAAGAGGAATCCAGGTAATTTGGTCGCATCAATTAATGTATGAAGTAACTGTGAATTAACATTCCTTAACTAAAGATCTATTAAGTGTGAACTAAGTTTGGCTGGCTTAGTTGATGGCTTGTTAAGAGTTCTGGGTTCTGTTTGGCTGAGGCATGCACAGACCTACTGGAAGTTGGGACTGGATATTGAGTTCTTTGTGGTTATGAATCAACTGACCAGCATAAGTGCTGAGATTTCTTTTTTATGTTTTAATTCTAACATGGAGGACCATGCAGAATGTTGCATTTCCTTTGGCAACTAGATGGCAACATAGGACTGCAAAAGACTGTTTCCACTAGCGGACCAAGTCCTGATTTCCAGGACTCGTGACTTGACTTGGGCTCGCACACTGATGACTCAGACTTGCGCACTGATGACACTTGAGCATTGACTGCATTCGGACTCGGAAGTTGAAGACGAGGACGAGACTTGTTAATTGATAAAGAAGTAATATATATCCGATTTTTTGCTGGTCAAATTTTCACATAGCCACACTTTGGTTCATGTCACACACACAGCAGCAGCTGCGGCGCAGACATTGTAGCCACACACACACAACATGCAGTCGCGCACACAGCGCACAGAAAGCCCATCTTGGAACTCGACTCAGACTCAACCTTAATGACTCGGACTCGGACTCAGGTAATGGGGACTCAGCTCGGACTCGACTTGGACTCGAGACTTAGTGACTAGACTACAACATTGCTCTGTACCGCCATCATCAAAACACCAAATGAGGGAATATCTTTTGCAAGAATGGTGTTTCATCCCTCCAGAGGAGTTCCAGAGACTTGCAGAATCAATGCCAAGGTGCACTGAAGCTGTCCTGGTGGCATGAAGTAACCTAACACCTTACTAAGACACTTTATGTTGGTTTTTCCTTTGATTTGTCACCCATCTGTACAAACATGTGGTACTTATACATAGACATTAAATCCCATGCAAGTAAAACATGTAATGAAAATACTATACTACACTGTTAATCACATGACTTGATTAACAAAGAGCATGTCTCATACATTTTGCATTGTATGTTCATACAGCATTCAAAGATACCTCCATAAAACCTAAAGCAAAGTAAACTATTGCCACACTGAGTGTAGAAAAGGCCCCCAACGTGTATTACAGTTGTTACATTGGAGGACAGTTTGGCTGGTTGAGTTGATGGCTTGTTAAGAGTTCTGGGTTCTATTTGGCTGAGGCGTACACAGACCTACTGGAAGTTGGGACAGGATATTGAGTCTTTCTGGTTAGGAATCAATTGACCAGCATAAATGCTGAGATTTCTTTTTTATGTTTTAATTCTAACATGGAGGACCATGCAGAATGTTGTGTTTCCTTTAACAACTAGGTGGCAACATAGGACTGCAAAAGACTGTTTCATCTGGTTTGTGTGGAGTGGAGATGACCTATATGGTTCATAATATGCAGTATTTAGTTAATCAGATGTTCTGTTCTGTTCTGAGAATTGTAATAAATATGTTTATTTGCACTTGCTATCAGTCATATTGTGTATAAATGCGAGTATTTTCTGAGCAATAGTATTTAACATTGGTTATTATATATTAATGGAATTAAGGAAAAAAAGAGTTGAATGTATTATGTTATTGTTTATTATATGTTTCAGAAACATAATCCTCATTGAAAATAAAAGACACTGACCCTATCCAATGCGTGGATTATTTTGCTTTCTGATCGACACCCTGTGCGAATGCCATTCCCTTCCTGAACTGGCATGTGTGTTTACCCTAATCTACACTCAGGATGTTTAATCTCATTTTGCATAATACTGAAAGATAATACTAATGGCATTAAAAAGTGTAGTATGCGGAAAACTAGAGGAAGAAGAAGAAAAAGAAATGATATAACTGAAATTGATAAAATGTAACATTTGATCAATACTGATCACTTGTTTTAGAAGAAATGCTAAACAGTAGAAAACAATATATACAAGGACTTTGTCTAAATTTAAGGTGGTCTAAAATCTGAAAAATTATTATTTAAATCAGGAACTAGCTGATCTGACCACACATTCGGTGCCACCTTTACTACATATACTATAGTCAGTACAATAGTTTTCGATATCCAGTGATAGGGACACTTTTTTTTTACCAGTCTGTAATTTCCAAATAACTGTCAAGAGACTTCCTGGACATTTTCTGTAATTTGGTAGTTTGCATAGAGAAAATGGAGACAATATTCAATGAACACACCTCCAATTAATTAATTCCATTCATTCAACTAAATGCTAGCCTTTTAGTCAGTACAAAGCAGGTCAGGTCAACATGAAAAATGTGATCATTTCAACAGGCAGCACATAGTTCAGTACAGTGCATACATATATACAGTATATGGAAAATTCCAATAGTAAATGAATGATGGCTGAATATTTACTTGGGTTTAAATGTAGAAGTTACATAGATTTTTACAGGAAATGTCACCGGAAATGACTAGCAAATTACAGACCCGTAAAATAAAGTATTAGACTACTGCTGAACATTGATTTTTTTCTTTTTATTTGGGCTGCTGACTAATTATTACCCAGCAACAAATTTAGGTGTTTTACCTTCAATAACTGGAGGTGAACATCGTTAATATGCGCTTTATAATTAAAAACATTTCCCTTGGAGCTCTATGGTATTGTGAACATATTTTATCATTGGTCAGTAAAATTTGAAAACCTCAACAGTTTAAAATGATCATTATTTTGTTGTAGTATTTTCCATGAACCCCAGCCACTGTCAAAGCCTCATGTGAGCAATTGCTGAATATAGCTTGTCATATTACAGTATTTTTCACTTGCTGTTTCTGTGCACAAAATGATTTGACTTTTTGTTTGTTTAGTTGTCCCCATCCAACTGTGAGAGCAGGCTGTCACATGTTGTCACTGCCTTCCTGCTTGAAAGTTACACATCCAGGACAGCAGGCCTGGGCTGACCATTGGAAGCATCGGGACAATTTTCGATGGCCTGCCTGATTCGTCTGCTGATTGGCCTGGGGTGTCAGGCCAGTGTCAAAACACAAAATTAATAAGGTAAATCATAGCAAAAACAACACAAGACAACCACATTCATTCACATCTGTAGGCATGCAGTCCCCCCTCCCTTTCATCTCTTTTGACCTGATGGTAAGATCCATGCATATTGTGACACATGATTGGTCCAACGCACGTATCCTCCTGCATCAACAACATCATCGACTGCAAACTTTCCAGTCTGTGCACAGAACACAGTGATGCAGGGTTTTTCCTAGTATTATAACACTTTGGCACAGCACCTAAGTGTTTTTTTCCAGTACCTAAGCCAAATGAACGCACAAAAACTATGCTGAGAATTCTCTACCACGTTCTGGTGTAAGTTATGGTTACACTAGCTTCTCTGTCCTCTCCTCTGCTCTCTGTGTTTGACCGAGGGTGGGGCTCACACACACACACACACACACAAACACAGTGAAGTGAAGATCACATTTTACTTGAGTTGACGACAGTTACGCTTATTACTGTAAGCACAATAAAACCATCACAAGTAAGAAGCCAATATGTAATTAATCAAACCACCTGCTCAACAAGCATAAATATATAGAAACATGATATTTTCAACTGTTTTGCCCGCAGTGTCCCACCCACTGCCAGTATGTTTTATACAACCAAAGTAAGCTGGTCATGCTCATAGCTAATTGTTATGAACAAGCTAAAACGAAAACTGTCTGTATATAGTCTAGCTGTTAAGTTTAGTTTGTAATGTGGTGTTATATTAAAATTTGTCAAATTCTTGTAAACTTAGCTACTGGCAGAGACGGCACCTCTCCTCTCTCTACCAGCGGTACCTGCAGCAGCGAATCACATCAACAGCAGAGGGAGGAAGACAGAGGACAGGAGGAAAGACTGATACTGACTGATGTCTGTGTTCTTCATCCTTTCTAAAGTTCACTCAGTATTTTGATGTCAGGAATATTTTTTGTTTGCTGACATGTTAGATTTGTTTCCAGTGAGATATTGTTGTAAACATTACTGTTGCTGCTCTAGAAAGAATATCTAGTTTTATTTAAAATATAAATCACTTGTAATCCTGTTCTGAATGTATTATTTTTAAAAAATGATAATTTAAAAAAATCTTTAGTGATTAAAAAGAACCATTAAAAGTATTGATAAAGATAAAAGATAAAGATAAAATTCTAACTATACCCATCCCTACTCTATAGGTGTCAGGCACACAGTGCACCATAAAAACAAAACAAAACAAAACTATATAAAATATAATATAAAATAAAATATATAGTAATAATATTATTGTAAAATGATATGAAAATGCATACTTTTTGTTCAAATAACATCAAAATTTATTTTTTTTATGCCTGCTCTTGCTGTGTTGCTGACTCAAGTATTATTCTGCATGTAGCTTAATATGATGATGTCAGTCATTTTAATTTTGTAGTTGTGATGTTGCTGTTGTAACTGGGAGATGAAAAAAGAGCACTTTCATGATCCACTTTGAAGATTTAGCAGTGTGGAAACTTAACTGTGTATGCTAATTTAAAAAGTAGCCTACATATGTGGAAGGTTAATAATAATCATGCAGGTTTATGTCTCGGTCGGGATTATTTGTGTTTGGGTCCGGATCCGGACCAGAGTCTGCCCATTGAGTAACCCTAGTCTATGAGGTGGCCTGGGTAGGTGTGAGATTCCCGGCCTGAATTTTTGTCCCAGTCCAGCCCTGCAGGACAGTAATCACAGTAGATGTGTGCTCATTGTTAAGTGATCTGTACATAGGAAAAATAAAGACATAACAATTCTCCCATCGACCCACATTATATCTACTTTGTACAATTTTATGATTTGTTTCATCAAGATCTCTGCCAAAGCCCCCGTTTATCTTACTGTTTTTATCTTTATGGTTCTGCCACGAAGGAATGGGGAGGAAAAAGTATAAAAGAACTTCATTGTCATTTATATAAAATATTATTTTTTTGTGATCAACAGGTACAGCATATCTGCCCTTTATCAGCTGTATTTACTTGTGTTATCCTTCTTGGTACACATGTACTGAGAGCAGAACTAACAAAATATTACTTTGGCACCTTTTGTACTTTTTTTTGGATAAAAAGTAAAATACCAGTATTGTACTATGAGTGTAATTTGGAACAAATAGTGCTTTAAAGAAACAAAATCAAATTTTCAAAGAAGTGGTTAGAACATAGGACAATAATATCATCAACTCTCATTGTGTAAATAGCAATGAACATCTTTGTGGTGAACAATTGTGCAACAAGTTTAGTTTAATGTATTCCTCCTTGTGGAGAAATAATTAAACTTTATAGTTTAATATAGTATAATATTATAGTTCAATATAGCAGGTGACTATATTACAATACAAATATTGTATTAAAAATATTGTGTTTTAATTAATAAACAAAGCTGCCATCCTTGAGGTGTACAAGCAGATAATCTTTTCCAGACCAAATTTACTGCTGAATCTCCAGAAAACCAGAATTCTAATCACAGACTATCATTTTCCTTTTTCAGTTTTATTTTTCGTACATAATTTTTCTCTTGTCATGTTTGTGTTGCCTTTAATGATATTTTGTTATTGTGTTACAAGTGTGTATTGTCTCTTATCACTTCACTCTACTACATGGTGTTTTAGGAGCAGTAAGTGTAAAGCCTGTACAGAGGCTACAGACTGTATAACTCTCTACTCATTCATTCTGGTTTATGACCTGCAATTAGTTTATTGCCAGTTTCAACTTTGAGTCAACTGACTGTTTAACAATAACTCATTCAGTCTGATAAGGTTCGTTTGGAAATTTACAGCCCATCTGTATGATCTGTATGATATAGGAAACAAGTCAATAAACAGTATTCTATATATTCTATTTTATCATGTAAATAGCGCTTTGGAAAAAGAATTTTTTCATGTAAAAGCAGAAACTACCCGAGGATAATACTACATTATTTACACTGACACAATACAATACAATGCACCCGTATAATAAGATAACCCTAAATGCGTGGAATATAAAAGTGAATGGAAAATGCTTGTAATGCAGGTCCAGCTGTCTAACAGAATCAACCATGATGAAATAGTCTCCCTATTTAAAATGGACTTTGTGTAGGCTATATCTGTTGGCGCCTCACAAGCACGCTATTTGAAGGCACAGATCTGGTTAAAAACGACCGTTATGTAAGTGGTCTAGAGTGACTTACCTCCACCGTGCATTTGACAGAGATATGGAAACCGCCACACGTTTCCCAGTCCGACTGCATATGATACACATGCCAGCATAAACTGCATGGGGTTGTCCCAGTTGGGCCTTGCATCTTTTTCCATGTCTGCGTGAACGTTTCCAGATTGTTTCTCAACGAGTCAATAAAACAATAACGTCGTGGAGTCAGTGCGCAGTGTGTTACCGTGCGTCCTGTCAGCCTTTTATAAGCTCACCGTGATTGTAACGTGGTCACTCGCTGGAGGAGGGTCTTCCAACAGGAAAATGATTATTTTCTGTATTTCCAAATAACTACACCGCCCATGAGTCTGTTACTTAAGAGCGCTGTCAAAGCTTCTTGGGACGTGTAGTCCCTATTGATATATCTGTTCAAATGAAAAGCTATTCAAAAATCACTGTCAAGAAGGCTACAGTACATATCCTAGTATTCATTGTAAATATGTTTGCAGAGACGTGTTTAGCTTTGATATGGAGATAATGTCTCAGTACCACATTTTACATTTATGCTTATGGATTTATTTCTCTTTGCAAAAATAACTCCACTTTAAGACGGAGCGTGTTGCCAGTCACAGTGACCCTGAGGTGGGTGGGACATGGCGAGATAATCCAGGTGAATGTTTAATTGCACAGCGCAACAGCACTCCGTCTTCTGTGGAAAGTCCCAGTTTACCCTTGTCTGCACCAGAGCCTGAGCTGACAAAAAAAGAGACTTTTTCATTAACTAACCCACCTCTCTACAGCTTTGATGCTGAAGCAGACTTTTTTAGAGCCTGAACACAAAAGCACTGAAAATGCAAGGAACCTACTGCTTTTGTAAAGATTATTATTATTATTATTATTATTATTATTATTATTATTATTATTATTATTATTATTACTAATATACCCCCACGCCATTGCATTTTTGAGGGGCTTGGGATGCTTGAAAACTCAAACAAAGAAACAAAGTTTCTTTGATATTCATGAAATTCGGTGGGTTCATAGCTCTCATCATTTTTGACATAATACATATTTTTTCTTTTTTTTTGCCCAACAGGAAGCCAGCCATTTTGGCTTTCCTGTGTCAATTTTCATTTTACAAACACGTTTGAGACCTTTAGGATGCGCTAAATCAATTAGTATCAATTAGTGTCACAATTGGGCTTGGGCATAGCATTTCGGCCCCATAGCGTCCCCTAATTACTTTTAGCATTTTTCAAATTCCAGGGGTGCTCGAAAACTCATGAAACTTTGCACATGCATCAGAAGTGGCGTAACTTGATATATGATGTGGGTCTTGGGTTTGAGTGTGGTAAAATGGCTCAAGGGCGCCCCCTAGAAAATTTCAAAGTCAAAGCCCCCACCTTTAAATTTGACATAGATGTATGGAATTTGGTAGGCAGATATAACATCTCTTTAAAAATCGACTTTAAAAAAAGCTTCTTGGAGCTATACCCAAAGTCCAACAGGAAGTCAGCCATTTTGAATCTACTTTGCATTTTTTTTGGAAAGTGAAGTAATTTAAAGGTGTTGTACTTTAAGGAACTCCTCCTAGAAAATTTGACGACTTTAGCGACTTTTAGCAACTTCAAATTTGCAAGGTGATATCGAAAGACCTTTGCAATGCTAAATTATGAAGCTTTTTAGTTTTCAAGGAACCCACTCAGCGTGATGTGCCATTAATTTTGCCCAAAACATGTTTGGGGCATTGAACAGGAAGTTGTTGTAACACTGCAATCTGCCCCACATTTCTCATGCTTGATGAGAGTTCAGGCCTGAACACATCTACGTGTCAATATTGAGTCATAGTCACTGCTCCACCTACTGGCAACAGGAAATCAGCCTTATGTGACAAACATAATTCGATTCACATAAAATTTAGATGGTGTGGACTACACATGATATACAGCAATATGACATATAATTAGTGGGTGTCCTCTAGCGCCAAATAGTGGACACAGGAAGTGATAGTTATCTCCTACAAGCAATGTCCAATATTCATGAAAATATATATCCATTTCAGTTGCCCTCTGGTAAATGTATTGCTGCATTCTTTCCCATATGTCTTATTGTATCACATGTTGGGGGCAGGCTGGAGAAACAGCCATAAAACCTCTTGAGTCCTTATACAAACAAACTCTAAAAACTCTGGACAAAAAGCCAGTGCATTTCCATCACTGTAGGGTACTGGAGAAATACAATTTACTGAGCTTTGACAATTTTAGATTATTCTCAATTTGTGCCTAGTTTATAAAATTTTAAATGGTTTGGCCCCTCCTCCACTATGTGACTTTGTGTACACTCACTCAGTAAGTTCTATTAGATCCTCCAGAATATCCTCTATACAAGATTGTACCATACCATTTCGTCACACTGCATTTGGGCATTCAGCTTTCTGTGTGAAAGCCACCACTCAGTGGAATGCCCTACCTGATGATATGAAGAACTGCAGTTCTATCAATGCATTCAAGGCCAAATAAAAAAATCAACTAAGGACGAATCAGCTGTGTGACCACTGAGACTAGTTTACATTATTCATTTTTAATTGACATTGTGGGTGTATGTGATGTGCTGTTGTGTGTAGCTTTGTATTTTGTATGGTGTGTTCTTTGTGGGGTTTTTTGTTGTTGTGGTTTGTTTGTTTTGCTTATGTTTTGATTATAATGGACTACGGATGCAAATTAGCTTCGAGCTAACTCCAGTGCAGTGCATCATTTATGTTTAATACTGCATACTGTCCTGTTCAATAAATCAAATCAAATTAATATTTCACTTATGTAGTATTGCCTATGTGCAACAGATAGCTAATGATGTACCCGAACGTAACTGAAATCTTTGACTTTTTGTTAAACTCTGTATCACATGCTCTACACTGCAGAGTATGAGACAATATGTTCGTAATTTAGGTTTGTACCACACATCACTGTGATAATCAGTACTTTTTTCTGGTGGCATACTCCAGTGGCATCTCCATACCATACTGACATGCAACAAAGTTATCTACAGAGGCCTATAAAGTCCTGAAAGGTGATACCTTTTCATCTTGTTTGAACAAGTTATTATGTTGTGCAAACAAGTTATGGATCTTGTGTGAACATAATAATTTACAATAAAATTCATATGCTTATCTAACATACAGTCTGCCAACTTCAGATACACACAGCCACCATATATTGAAGAGAACTCAGCTTATCAAATTTTATTTTCACCTTGGAATGTCATACAATGAAATTCTTGCTGCTCTTGCACAAAGAAGAAAGAAAGGGCTGCAGGGCATTCAGATAAAGATATATTTATTAACAGTTTATGACCAGTTATAAATGCAGACTAATTATTTTCATTACTGGCTTATTAAATTAATAAGTAACTGTAAGCCTGATAATTTAGAACACGTTTATTAAATGATTCATAATCAGTTATGATGGTCCATTTGGTCATTTGCACAGGAACTGTGAATGCAGTCTCAGCATTTTGCACCCTGTTAAAAAAAACTATTTATAATTGTTGTTGTGGTAATACTAGATCGGTACTATTACAGATGTTTTACTTTAGCTAACTGAAAACATTCAATGTGCTATTTTGCCTTTTTGTCTTCTAGCTTCACTCAAAAGTAGATTTAGTTGTAAGATATTGGGTGTTGTAAATAGTTAATAATTACTTAATAGTCACAGTCATTGGTAAGTCATCAGTCCTGCAGTTATAAATGATTATGAATCATTAATAAGGGGCTGAATATTTCACACTTTCTGAGGACATGTTTCTGTCCCTCTCTGTCCTGTTCTTGTATCATAGTCCACTCCCAATCAAACTGCGTTTCCCTCTCTTTGGAAGTATCAGTAGTTAGATATAAACAGAGTTGAATGTGCCAGTGTCCTGTAACTACCAGCACAACATAGTCTTGCTTTAACCATGTTTAAGTTAAGAAGCAACACTCAACCAATCAATATTAAAATTTCCCAGAACTATCATTTCTCAGTTGGTATACTGAGAGAGTAACTCAGATAATCAATAGACCTCGCATAAGCTGAAGGAGGTCTATAAATCCGAATTACAACAATTGAATTATTAGACATACTATTTGTGTTTAGGGCAATGAATTCAAAACATTTGTGCATGGTAACAGCATGTAGAATAGACACAGAAAAACAAGATTTGACATAAATGGCCACCCCGCCACTTCTTCCAATTCTAAAAAGATTATAATCATCTAAGGCTACCTCACAAATACTAATGCCATTCTTAAGCCGTGTCTCTGAAAGAGAGTCTGCTTGAGAGACTAATAAATTCACATGATCAAGTTTCTGGTACTGGGGTAGGCTTCAGTCTGTCAGAGAAGGATCAGAATTACAGGGAATGACAACAGAATTAAGGCTCAGAAAGTCAGCAGGCACAGATTCAGTTATATAAGGGGATCAAAGACAGGGCAATGACGATTTGACAAACTGTTTTCAGAAGTAGGTAATTGTCAGGCCAGTGATGTTATAGAATTAATACACCCTGAAAGTCAGTTGTTTTACCCTCAGTCCATTTGGATGAATACCATCCTTTTTGTACAGGTCCTCCCTGGGCCAGGACAAATCGAAGTCACTTATGAAACAATATCCTGTAGCAATACAGAAGTTCTGTAACCAGCAATGCAGGCTAAAAAAGTGTCTAAAATGCCCTGAACCCTTTCCTAAGGATGGGATGGGGCCAGACAGGATACAGTTTTCCCAAGGCTCTCTATAGTTATTGTCAGAGACTCAAAGTCAGACTGAAGTTTGGTCAATTGTCTAAACATTACATCATTAGCTCCAACGTGCACATATACTTTAAATCCAGAGAAACAGTAGGTAATGCTACCAGGAAGTTTGACAAACCTGATGATAGAATTGCCGATCAAAAAGATCTCAGGCTGACCGTTGAGACATCCCCCACCATAGATGACTAGGTTGCTAGGATGATTTACAAGAACTGTCACAGCATTAGCAGCTGTATCAGGTCCCACATCCTCTACAGTAGATGGTAATAGGGCAGATGCAGGCTGGGAAGACAGAGGTGCAGGAGAGCTATGTGGAGGTGTTATGCTGGGCTTACGGGCAGGATGATCTACCTGGGGACGCTTGGCCTCAGGCCATGGGTCAGGTGGAGAGCCTGTACCACTGGATGAAGGAGGGGAGGCAGGACATTTCCTCATAGATGATATGAATTGGTTACTAGCACTACTAGCTGCAAGTGGAGGAAATGAGCTATCAAGCTCAGCCAGAGGAGTGAATGTGTTTCTCAGGGGGAGTTCAGTCTCAGGGTCGAAAAGGGGGATGGAGAGTCTTCTCTCTCCCTTTACCACTGAGGACCATATTGTAAGGCTGTGAGAAGGTCCAGGGCCATCATACCGGTCTCACTGGTTCCTCAGTTAAGTCTATTTGGATGTCAGCTAATGTGGAGCACAGCTGAGCCTTACGTTGAGGGAGTTCATCAATCAAAATTTTTATTTATTACAACTCAGATTTGATATGGATGAGCTCAGTGGCTGACACCATTATGCTGACCGTGGTGTTTGTCTTTGGTATTGAATAAACAGCAAACAACTCGCAAACTGGCCTTGAAGCTGCTGTTACTGTGCCACAGGCTGGCCACTACAGGGCTGCAAGCTGGGTGCCAGGCTGCTGCTGCTATTGCTGGGGCGTGGGGCGGCTACTTCCAGGCCATGGGCTGGTAATGAAGTGTTGCTGCTGGGCATGGGTTAGCAGTGAGCTCTGGGGCTGCTGCTTTTGGGCGGCCAGCAGAAAACAAGTGAGTGACTGGGGGGAAATGCAGACCCCTCCTTCCACTATAAATAACCATATTTTATTATATTCATACAAAAGGTATGAGGGTATGTTTAATAGCAAACCATGACTCTTAAACCATGGCCCTCTGACACCTATTCCCTCGTCAGAAAAAAAGCAGACTACCAGCCCAACTTACTGTGGCCTCTCCTATAGCACTGCAAAAGTTACCCATGACAATTCCAGCTCTGACACAAAAATAGGACACCAATGGAATGAGCAAATGGAGGGAGTGAGAGTTATCACCAAAACGCACAGCTAATTTTTTAAGCAAAATGCAAATCCTCCTTACAAATAATCGTATCATCACACAAGCTGTGTGTGCACTTCACCAGAATATGGGTGCATCACAGCCACCCCTCCTACCAAACAAAACTAACAAAATTTAATAAGCCTATACACACACACATACATCACAGTGTGCACACAGCCAACATTAGCAACATGTGCATATTAATGACCGTTTTCCCAAATTAACCGTAATAAATAAATAAATAGCAGCGGCCAGAAAAATATCAGTTGGCACGGCGGCCATTATTAGACTTTAAAAACGTACCCTTTGATGATCGCATTACCGGAAGTTACTTGAAAACAAAATCCTGGAGTTGAAGAAAGTCTTGGTTTTCTGCACCAAATTATCTCTGGTGTAGGTCTTCCTTTGCCGATTAACAATTTTTCATAAAAGTTAATCTTGAAAAAGACATGGATAATCCTCAATAGCCATGGTTACTCCCGGCTTGTTTATCTGTTTTTTTCCCCCTGGTTTGTCATTATTAAATGGTAAATGAACTGTACTTGTATAGCACCTTTCTAGTCTTCTGACCACTCAAAGCTTCTTTACACTAAATGAATGAATGCGCATTAGAAACTCCTCCTTGCATGGCAGCCTCTGTCATCAGTGTATGAATGTACGTGTGAATGGGTGAATGTTGGCATATATTGTAAAGTGCATTGAGTGGTCGGAAGACTAGAAAGGCGCTATATAAATGCGGTCCATTTACCATTTACAGTTGTTACTAATTATCTGATGTGCATAGACTAATAAATGGTAAATGGACTTTACTTGTATAGCGCCTTTCTAGTCTTCCAACCACTCAAAGCGCTTTTACACTACAAATCACATTCACCCATTCACACACATTCATACGCTGAATGGGTACAGGTGCTACCATGCAAGGTCCCAACCTGTCCATCAGAGGGAACTAACCATTCACACACAGATGGCACAGCCATCAGGAGCAATTTGGGGTTCAGTATCTTGCCAAGGACACTTCGACATGCGGACTGGAGGAACCGGGAATCATACAGCCGATCTTCGGATTAGTGCACAACCCACTCTACCGTTTGTGATTGTGTCCACTCCATTTCAGTGTGCTGGTGCACTGCTCAACACATAATGGTGAAGGCCAGGAAAACTGTTTAAACTATGTGTTCAAATGGAGTGTAATCTGTCATCCAGCGGTAGCAACCACGTAAATATCAGCTGACAAAACAAACAACAATGTAGGTCTACAGGGCAAAAGCCATGGTAGCTTTCCTAGCTGACAAATAATTGCCAGCATGGACAGTAACATTCACAATATGATTTTATGTAAGCCTAAATGACATTAATCAGTTCCCTGTCTTATCAGTCTCCCTTGATTTTTTGTGTTTGTATGGGCCATGTAGTTGTGGTGACATGAACATCACTCTCGCCACTGAAATTTGGTGGCAGATCTGGCGTATCTGCCGAGTACAATAACTGTCCAATGGTGTGCAGACTCTGCCTACTCGGTGCACCACAAATGTACCAGTATGGTAATGGTGTGGACCCATTTACACAGCAGGCTGAACTTGTCATAAAATAGTGACAACAAAGCCCACCCATTTGAAGGGAAGATATGGTTATGATTGGTCAATTCAACTGTCATTTGAATTACTTGGCCCTCTGTAAATTTATAGCTGGACCACCAATAACAGAACTGAAAGCAGCATTTTCTTCCCGGTAACTGTGGAGGTGCAAAATTCTGATAGGCTGACAAAAGGGGCGTCTTTCATTTAACCCCTCACATTCCAACATAAGCTGAATAGGCAGGTTTAAATGGTTTATTTCCTTGGAAATGTTTTCTGAGTCCCATCACCGTACAGCAGTAAGACACTTTTTTTCCACACTATTTTGAAAAGAAAAACGCATTTAAAATAAATACAAAATGCAGCCATTTAAAGTTGTATGTCATTCCCCTAAGCCAAAATAAAAAACATATGTCCCTGCCCAGGGCTTAAAAAATAATTTGACGTGCCTCCCCGTTTTGCACCACCCTCCTCCTTCTCATAAATACTGCATAGTCCCTTATTAGTATTGAATATGCCATTGCAAAGCAACACTTGAATTTATGAGAGACTATGAGAAAATTATCTTCAAAGAGTCTCTCTCTGAGGATACAACTACATCCTCATGGACAAAGAAGATGCAAAGAAGATCTTGAAGAACCTATACAACTGTGAAACAAGACTTTTCTACATGCAGTCACATTAAGTGACTATTTGTGACAAAAAAGGATCTCCTGTGGCCTCCGGATTCAGAAGTCCCTGAATGCTGGTCTGACTAATCCCACATTCTGTGACAAGTGGTGTGAAATCACCAACAAGTGCTCTTTTGACCTTATGGTTCTAGTGATACAAGAACTCTCACAATACAGGTTTGTGGAAGTGTGTCATTGCTCGGACAAAGGAGATTTCTGAGCACCTTAGAAGAAGAATTGCTGATACTCACCAGGCTGGAAAGGGTTACAAAACCATTTCTAAAGAGGTTGGACTCAACCAGTCGACTGTAGGCAGATCATGTAGAAATGGAAGATATCCAACACCATTGTTACCCTCCCCAGGAGTGGTCGAACAACGAAGATCACACCAAGAGCAAGGTGTGTAATAGTCCACAAGGGGGAGGAGGCCACAGGGGACCCAAGGGTAACATAAACTAAAGGCCTCTTTTGCAGTGGCTACAGTCAATGTTCATGAGTCCACCATCAGGAGAACATTGAACATCAGTGGTGTGCATGGCAGGGTTGCAAGGAAAAAAGCCACATCTCTCCAAAAAGAACATTGCTGCCATCTACGGTTTGCTCAAGACCATGTGGATAAGCCAGAAGGAAATTGGAAAAATGTTCTGTGGATGGATGAGACCAAAATCAAACTTTTTGGTTTGAATGAGAACCGTTATGTTTGGTGATGAGCAAACACTGCATTCCAGCATAAAAACCTTATCCCATCAGTGAAACATGGTGGTGGCATTATCATGGTTTGGGCCTGCTTTGCTGCCTCTGGACCAGGACGGCTTATAATCATTGATGGAGCTATGAGTTCTGAATTGTACCAGCAAATTCTACAGGAAAATTTTGAGGTATCCATTTGTGAACTGAAGCTCAACAGAAAGTGGATAATGCAGTAAAACGAGCCTTAACACACAAGTTGCTCTACGAAAGAATGGTTAAAGCAAAAGAAAGTTAATGTTTTGGAATGGCCATGTTAAAGTCCTGACCTTAATCCTACAGAAATGCTGTGGAAGGACCTGAAGCAGGAAGTTCATGCAAAGAAGCCCACTAACATCCCTGAGTTGAGACTGTTCTGTAAGGAGGAATGGGCTAAAATTCCTCCAAGCTGATATGCATGGCTGATAAGCAGTTACTGGAAATGTTTGGAGGAGGTTATCGCTGCAAAAGGGGGTCACAACAATTACTTAAAAGCAGGGGTTCACATACTTTTGCCTCATACAAATATGTGACTGGCTAATTTTCCTCAATAAATAAACGAAAAAAAAATTTGTCTCATTTTTAAAAATTTGACATATTGCTTGTCTTGCTTTATGATGCTGATTTGACAATGCCTGATGAAGATCTCTGGTAGATTGAAATGCTGCTCAATTAAAATTGCTGGGAGCTACTAGTACAGTGTGCCGATTTTTTGTTTGATTCTTGCCTTTAGTGTGATTTTTGATCTGTGAAAGTTTTTTGGATGTGTGTGCTTCACACCCTGTTTGAGCTGTAAAAGAGACCATAGCCAGCAAACAACAGGGACAGACAGAGAGCCACGCGAAACTTTCAACTGCAGTAAGTACACCAGAGGAGCAGTGAGAAAACGTACTCATGTGAGCTCCGTAGTGGCCTGCAGCAGTGAAATGGTGGATTTCCAATCCGGGAAGAGAAACTTACCATTGAGGGCCTAGTACTGGCCTGCTGCGGATGTATCAGTTCTGGTAAGTTTCAGCCTGAGTCAGCTTCTTGGAATAATAGTAAATCCTGCTGTCCAAACTCCAGTGACAAGTCTCTGTGTTACTGCTGGAGTGGTGATTGCCAAGCTGTCAGCAGGCTGTCTGACACTGACTTAGAGAGTGCCGTCTTGTTATGTCATTAGTGTTTAGGTCTTTGTTTTCAAAATGAAAACTGGTTAAAATAAGCAAAAGCTCATTAAAACGATAAAACAATTAAAACTCAGTTCAAACCAACCAGATATTGAGTCACGGGAAATAGGTAATTGAGTACCAGAGTGCTAGAGACTTTGAGGTGTTGAAACAAACATTTTTTTTTTGTTGAACAGGCAGTACAAGCTGCCAGCATGAAAATACTTCTCAAACACCGCCATCCCTGATCTCTACAACAAGCTGACAGTGGATATTGCCAGTGACTTAAAAGAGACCCACTTCATTGCTCTGACTACAGACATGTGGTCCAGCATTAATATGTCTCCCTATATGCCCATAACAGCTCACTATGTTTCTGAGGACGCACATCAAATTCCAAATGCCTTGGGACCACTTTTGCCCTGGAGAGTCACACTGCTGACGTACTTGCTGGAGTGCTCCAAGAGGGACTGCAAGCCTTGGGAATAGAGGAGAAAAAAAAGCATCCGACAGACAACAAGGCCAACATCACTGCAGACACTGTTATCAGACCTATACTGGCCACGGCTCAAGTGCTTTGGCCACAATTTGAATGTGGCAATCGACAATGCATTGAGCAAAGAAAAATCTAAAACTGACTGTTTTCAGTATGTGTCACTCTATTAATATGGCTTTCTCTCACAATTGGCACTGCATCTGTCCATAGCGTCGATGCCTCCTCCTACACTGTCTCAGTCAGACGGACCCCAGTGTGGCATGTGTAGTATATGGCATGTGAAGTGGAAGCTGCATTTGCCTTGTAGCCCTGTGGGCTAGCACCTTTCTCAATGTCTTGGCTGTCTGGTGCCGTTGTCTCCTTTGCTCTCTCTGGTTTGGACTCCATGCCCACTGCCCCGCTGTAGTCCCCTTGTCAGCTCTTCAGTCCCTTATGTCCACTCTCCACTGTGTCAGCTTTTGCCTGCTTACTTTACTGCTCAATCCGCTCTTTTGGGTGGAGCACACTGATTGAAACTATCTACAGGTGTGGATCAATCAGTGCCCTTCAGTGAAGGAATGTACGTGCTGCCTAAAGAGAAGAACACAGCAACCTAAAACAGATAAAATAGAAGCAAACCAAGCCAAAAAGATCAAATATAATAAACATAATAAAAGTCTCTATTGCACTTTGTGACACTCCCCCTAACTTTATCAGTTGTTGTCCAGACAACATTTTCTATTCAATACAATACCGGGCAGGCTTGACCCCAAAGTTCACACAAGTTGATTTGTGGAATGGACTGATTTTTAAGACTTTGATCAGGAGCTGGGGCACAGGCAATGGCTGATACAGCTTCCTGGGATGACTCACCAGGTTCAGGTGGTACAACAAATGAGGTGACTCTCCAGGACCTGTAATTGATGGATCCACTGTTGGCTGTGGCTGCACTGGGATCCCTAGGGGCCTAATAGAGAGTGTCAGTGGAATACCCACTCACCTCTGTGCAAGGCTGTGGAGGTTCTACCTCTTGTGTTTATTGTCCAGAGGAATATGGATAAGGTCTCAGGTTGTCAGGGCTGTCAAGAAAAAGAAGTAGAAATTACAACAAATGGTTTCCTGACCCACCTGGGCACTAACTTCCCTTGGGCCCTCCAACAAAAGTTTCTAATGAGGACCATCTGGGTGTGCCTTGCCACTGTCTCATTAGCTCAAATGTGCATAACAAAGGGTCTCAAAATGGTCAACAAGGTATGGTTAAACATCTCCATTGAGCCATTACCCTGGATATGATAAGGGGTAGTATGGCTCTCTCAGGTTCCAAACAGGTGACACAATTCTGAAACAACAGCATATTCAAACGCATCTCCATGATCAGAATGTTCTCTCTCTGTGCAACCAAAAGGCTGTATCACATGGTGTTACATCTGCGCCTACTGTCTCCCCTGACACTCCGTACACATCTACTTCCATGTCTTCCACATCCACTCACTCACAGTACTGACTCAGTACTGTGCTCTCAGCTGTTTGTGCCTAAGCTTATTTGATAGTTGTTTGTTGCTTATATACAATCTGAATCTTATTCCCTCTTCCCTGCAGTTCCATCTGCTCCACCCTCTGGCCCCTGTCTCCTGGACCTTGCCTCATCTTGTCTGCCTCATTCTCCTAACCTGGACCCACCAAGCTCCATTCTTCACCTTGGGATCTCCACCTGGCTCTGCTGTGAACCATTCCCTGGGCCTCACCTGGCTAACTAGCCCTGCCATTCTGAAAATAAACACTTTCATTCCAATCCTGTCTCTGGCCTGTCATTGTTCGCACTTGGGTTCACCTGCTTAGTTGCCACTTGACACATTTTGCCACAGCATTTTAGAGGTTGATGTAGCCATTTGGTCTTTTGTAGGGACAGCCCATGCAAACCTGGAGAATAAATCTACAGCAACCAAGACATAGGAGTGTGTGTCTGTATGCTTCCCCAGGGACAAGTAATCCACTGCCACTAGTTCTAGAGGAAACGTGACTGTTGGGACAGAAAATAACAGCAGTTGGTAGACTATTGATGGATATCATTGCCTGTCCTGACCAATAGAATCTTTGCTGCAGCAAACAGTTTTTGCTCCTGCTAGATAGCCAGCAGCCTCTTGATATTTCTTCCAGACCAGCTTCCTCCATCCAGGTGGTACCACAATCTATTCAAACAGTTAATTTAACCTCTTTTTTCCCATATTCTCAAGAGGAGATTCCTCTTTACACATAGCTGGGCCCAACATCTAGCATAAAGCTTCAACAGTTTTGTCCCATGCCCCTGTGTATATCATGTTTGTTTACCCTGTCGTACCATAATCATTGCAAATCTTAATGTGGAATCCTCGTGTTTGTGTGTGCCCAATCTTCAGGCCTCCTCTTGGTCCTTTACATCTTCTGTGGCAACCATCACTCCAGACAGGGGCTCTTCCAGTGGTCTCTGTGACATAGCGTCAGCATTACTGTTCTCATTACTGTTCCCATTTCAAAGCAAGTTCTAATTTAAGGGAGCCATAGTTCTTGTCATTACACTCCTCACTACCCTGCACCTGAGGAAGAACTGCACCAAGACTTTCAAAACAGGCATCAGTAAAGCCTGAATGGTAATCTAAAGTCAATATAGGCCAAGACTGGGGCACTCACCAACATTTTTTAGTCTCTCCAAGGCTTCTTGGCAACTTGAGTCCCAGTCAATTGGCTGGCTGGTTCTTGCAGCTCAACTGCTTAGTGCCAATGGATGAGGGCATGTAGGGGAGCTGGGATGAAGCTTCAGTCCATGTTCACGAAGTTTCTTAAACACTCTCCAGGTGAATCAGATGCATGTAAAAACTTTCAGAATATACGATGATATCAGCCATTTACCTGAGATCCAAGGCAGCACTTCATCAATCTCTGGAAGGTTGCTGGGGCATTACAGAGTCCAAACAGACATCCTCTTGAACTCATGGAGCCCTTAAGGGGCTGGTAAATGCACCCCTTTTTCTTGTCTGCAGGGTCCATCTCCACTTGCCAAGGTCTAAGGTTGAATACCACTCCGCTCTCCAGAACCCACATTTCTTCCTAACCAATACAACTGGGGCTGCCCATGGACTGCTGTTCTCCCTAATTACCCCTTTTTCTAGCATACTCTGTATGTGTCTTGATCTCATCTCTTGGTAAAGACTAGGTGGAACAGGCCAATATCTTTCTCTAGAAGGTTGGGCATTACCTGTGGGTATCTGATGTAACACAGCAGTGGTGCAACCAAAATCTTCATCTTGGGAGAAGACACATCTTCATTTAGCCAGAAGCTGGGCTGCTCTCTCCTGTTGTGTTTTAGTGAGGTTGTCACACTGAGGATGGCCTCCTGCAGTGTTGTCCTCTGCTAGTACCTGGACTTCCAGCTCCACCATCTCCAGCTCCCCATCTGACAGCTCCTGCAACACAAGTTCATTTGCATGGATTTGCTCAGGTCATTTCTGACACACCTTAGCTAATGACTGGTGATGGGGGATTCCCAACTGCACCCTTACCCTATTTTCAGTAACCTCGACCACCATATGGGCTACTTTCACTCGGTTTCTGTGTCCATTCACTCCACCAAAGTAGTAAATTTTGCTTTACCCAAATCCCCAAGAACCTGTGTCCACAGCATCATCTCACTCTGCGAGGACACTATCACAGGCTGCTGTTTGGTCAGCTGGGCAGCGATGGGTTGATCCTCTGAGGATCCTGTGGTCATGACCCTCTGACAGCAAGCAAACGCTCTCTCCCATTCCTTATGTGAGTCCTTATAGATGATGGACTTGAAAGCCTGTAGACCTGGATGTCCACCACCAGTAACATTCTTCCACACAGGCCTAGTGACATTCATTCCCAGCAGCCCCTCGTGTGACCC
The DNA here is from genome assembly GCF_914725855.1 of Thunnus albacares. Taxonomy (NCBI): domain Eukaryota; kingdom Metazoa; phylum Chordata; class Actinopteri; order Scombriformes; family Scombridae; genus Thunnus; species Thunnus albacares. Next base: position 631,714 of record NC_058113.1, read on the forward strand.
CCATGCAGTCATCAGACACAATTAGGAACTCCCCCTGGGGAACCTTGATCCCCCCAACTTCAAAATCCAACATCACAGAACGAACATGAGGGATATGCAGAGCATTGGCTGCTTTTAGTTTTAGCCAGCTTATATTGGCCTTTCTTCAGTATGGTGAATTTTAAAAAGATTCTTTAGAAAAGCTTCTCTAAAAATAGTCACTTGCGATCTAGCATCTAATGGGCAGGGAATGGTCACTCCTCCAGCTATCACTTCCACAGCTGGACAATTTACAACAAAGGAGGGCTTTTGTGTTACTTCAGTTGCTGGTTCCCCTTCCACTTCCCCTACAGTGGCCAGGTTTGGCAGTTTAACAGAAGCTGACTTGGTTGGCACTGAGGGCACTCTCTACAAAAATGTCCAAGCTGGCCGCAGTGGAGGCAGATAGGATGACTGTGGTCATCCCAACGTGGACAGAGGTGGGGGTGTCGGGGGCACAGGTATGTGTACACTGCTCTGCAGTTCCACTTTCAGGGTTCGCCCCAGCACATTAACTGACCTTATTAGCTCTGTTCTGGTTTGGTTTTTCCATTGAGAGAGGGTGTCAACAGGGAGTGCAGTGGTGACTTGGTAAAACCCCACCCCTCTCTTTCCAGCTCCTTCTGCTACGTCACATTCCAATGCTGATGCGTTCCGGCTGCGACGCGCTTTTGTTCTATCCTCCGGACAGCTTAATTTCCCACCAGGAGCACCTCAGAAGTGGAGTGTTTTGGCTGCAGACAAGCTAGCTGCCTTTTAAATCCAGATGTGCTGCTACTACAGTAATTACAGTAGCCTAAAGGCAAAGCTGAACAAATACCTTTAAGCTAATGTAGTTACTACAGTAGCAGTGCAACTGAACTGCCTGATTTTGTTGACTTGCTCAGATTTAGTTGATTTGGTCATTTTTCCTTGACTTTTGTAAATGGACTGTACTTGTATAGCGCCTTTCTAGTCTTCCGACCACTCAAAGCACTTTTACACTACAAATCACATTCACTCATATTCATACGCTGAATGGTACAGGGGCTACCATGCAAGGTCCCAACCTGCCCATCAGTGGAAATCTAATCATTCATACACATCCATACACTGATGGCACAGCCATCAGGAGCAATTCGGGGTTAAGTGTCTTGCCCAAGGACACATCGACATGTGGACTGGACGAGCCAGGAATCGAACCGCTGATCTTCCAATTAGTGGACGACCTGCTCTACCTCCTGAGCCACAGCCGCCCCAACTATGGGTAAGTAGGCTGCACAGTTAAATGGTTTCTTTATTTGTCTGTCTTAATTGTGTTTATTGTTGATGTATGATTGGTAGTCTGCAGAGGGTGTTTTATTCTGAATTGACCGGATGCTCTATGCTGTTTCTGTGACTTCCTGCCCTGTTCCTGCTCTGCTCTGTGCAGCTTGACATCAAAAATAGATAGGAGAGCCACTTTTGGGATGCTTCTGAAATGTGCTGTGGCGTGTCTGGTGAAATCACAAGCGTTGTCTAGAGTGGCTGTGATCAGCTCTGGCCCAGTGGAATCAAATCGTTATTGTTTTTTTAAAACAATATTTTTTCAAAACCTTTTTTAATTTTTTTTTTTTGCATTTTTGTAGCTTTTACAATAAGTTTGTTTAATGAAATTATTTGGGGGATTTATTTGGTGGTATATTTCAGTAGGCTTTGTGCCACAGCCTGAGCATTTCATTTGTCTAAATAGGACTTGCGCAAGTTGCTTTCACTGGAGTTTAGGAATTTAAGCATTTTAATTTTAAGCATTGATCTCTCAATTTAAATGTGCCATTGTCCATTTTAAGTGTGTTTTGCAGTTATAACTTGAGTTATAAAGTTACTTATTGTTGTCTGAATTTGATTATTGTGAACTATTTATGGGTGAATAAACACACCTTTACTGTACATTTTTTATTACCTTTAAAACAACAACAACAACAACAACAACAACAACAACAATAATAATGTAAGTGATGCAGGTGTATGAGAGGGAATAAAACATTTCAATATGTTTTGAGTTTTCCTCATAACTTTTTAGCAAAGTCCGAACACAGAACGCAATATGCTGCCATTACATTTCTTTTGATCCCCAAATTCTCTCCTCTCTCTCTGTTTTTCTGTCTCTACGTATTCTCAACTCCACAAAACCACCTGCTGTCTGAACAGCGCCACCAAGTGGCTGACACTAGAATATCAACCAAACACTGCAATTACCAAACATATGCAGACAAAATGACAGGCAACAATTCAATAAGAACACAGTAAACCCATGTTTAAACTTATGTTTACACAACTTTTTCCCATCACAACTTCACTCAATTTTTATTTATTTATTTATTTTTTTAATTTTATTGCACAGTAAAAACAAAGTACCATAAACACAACAACAAAAGAAAAACAAATTGTGCAGATGAGATTTAGAAAACCCCTAGAGGTTTATGGTAGTAATCTCACCTCATTACACATTATAAGCAAATACAAAAGTCATTTCCAAGGAAACTTGTGGATGAGACCTGGGTAATTGAGTTATTTCCAATGGAGAGACAATAATTAGATTTACAATATTTTTTATTTTTTGATGTAAATATGATAAAATTGGATGTTTTGACATTGATAGATAATTTGTTTAATTTGAACCATTTGGAAATATTTCCTAAATCAGAATTTGCTTTGGCCATAAGTACGGAGAAATTAGTATGTGAGAGAAATAAATTAGCATCATTGGCAAAAAGTACTGCGAACAAGGACAATGCTGCAGCCAGGTCATTAATATAAATAAGAAATAGGAATGGTCCTAGAATCGATCCCTGTGGGACCCCACATGTTAAAATGGCACTATCCGATGACCATTCATGATAACAAACAGTTGTCAATTATGAATATAATTGTAAAACCATTTATAAGTGATTCCAGTAAAACCATAGTGTAACTGTTTTTGGAGTAAGATGTCATGATTAACAGTGTCAAAAGCTTTAGGTAAGTCAAGAAATATTCCTAAAGCATATTCATTGTTATTCAAAGCAGTATGAATTTTGTCAACCAGTTGAAGCACAGCCATTTCTGTAGAATAATTTCTCCTAAATCCATATTGGTGTTCATACTGGATGTTCCACTCCTGCGAATGTTTCATCATTCTGTTGTAAACCAACTTTCAAAATCTTTGAAAAGCATGGAAGGACAGAAATAGGGCGGTAACTGTTAAATGAACTTCAGTCTCCAGATTTAAACACAGGAACTACTTCAGTAAGTTTAAGGTCTTTAGGTATTATTCCAGTTCCTTGAGATTTGGTAAATATATAGGTCAAATGGCTTGATAATTGAGGAGCTAATTTTAATGACCAAACATGACCAGATCTCACCATGACCAGCTGCCGAATCTCTCATATTGGCAATGATGTCCATGATATCCTTCTCAATAATAATAACATTCTTCTTCTTCCTCTTATCATTATCATTATTAGTAGTAGCAATAGTACATTTATTGCATTTTTTAAAATAATGTATTTTCTGTTTAGAATATTATTAATGATGTTTTTAATTAGAACTGAAGATTTTGAATGATCAACTTGAGCATGGCTCAGTGTCTGATGGCCCTTTGAAATAATCAGACTGTTAATATGGACTTATGGAAGCAATAGAGTTACATGAATAAACATTTGATTTTTTAAAAAAAATCCTATTTAATAGCCCAGTGTCCCCTCTATTCAAACCACGGTTCCCCTTTTAAAGTGTAAGTCAGAGTATCTGTGCTTTGTGCAACAATATTATGACAGGATCATGATCCATTTAATATTAGCTTATCTTTTTATGTTACAATCCAAATCATATCCATAATGTTAACTACTCATATGGTGCGCAGAGCAAAGTTTTGGTCATCAGGCCTCCAAGTATGCACAATATGCTTCTATCTGATACTTTACATTAGGTACTATTCATTTAAATTTATAATGTTTATTTTTCATAATAGCTCATGTGAAAGAAAACATCAGTGTTGCACCTCCAGGCCATCCAGGGCATCAGGTCACACCAAGCTCTAGGCTTGAAGGGTATTACATTTTCACTTTAATAGTTCAAAGACAGGTCAAAACAGATATGGAGTCATTTCGAGTGGGTTCATTCATTCCAATTGTTGATGTGCTTCTCTCTGAGGTGATTGGAAGGAATAAAAGCCTTGAATCCCTGCAGTCCCACATTTTGTGAGAAAATGTTGTCTTTCCATTTGCCTCACAATACAACTGCAGCACTGAGGATCTAGAATATGAGATCTCTCAGCTTAAGCAATTTCTCGATAGGAAGCAAACTAGTGGCTTGGAAACACCAACCTGTTTAAAAGAGCTCACAGTCTTCCTTAAGCCATATAGGAAGATGTTCCATGAGATGTTTAAACTTTGCAAAATTAAACTTGCATTACCTGTGAGCACTGCAGCATGTGAGTGCCATTTATCTGTGCTAAAGTTAGTCAAGACTGTCTTGAGAAATACAATGAGTGACCAGCAATTGAGTAATTTGGGCTGTTAAGTGTAGAGTCAATAAGGGCTAGGGCCATAAATCTTGATGATTTTGTGGATGTGTTTGCCAAAAGACAGAGTAACAGGTAAATAAAGTTGTATTGAAAAGAATGTAGCCTAATAAAGCAGGGGTATGAATAGGTTGTGAGTAGGCTACAGTAAAATGTACATTGTCCATGATAATACTTTTTTTGTTTTGTTTTTCATTTTTAGACGTATATAATATAATATTTTCATTTACAAAAAGAAACAGCAACACTCAAATAAAGCTGTATTTAAAATAATTGGAGGCCTCTGTTGAGCCAGCTTGTTCCCAGTAAATGTTTTGCTTGTTACAATCAATGTAATCCTTCAAATTAAAGCTGTATATTTGTCTTTTTAAGAAAAAGACAACTAGCCTATTTGAAGAACAATGAATTGCATAACACATGTATATAAGATACATAACACATTAAAACAGGATTGTTGTGGAACTCAAAATGTTAACTCTACCAGTATTTTGGGGCAACTGTGGCTCAGGAGGTAGAGCAGGTCGGCCACCAATCGGAAGATTGGTGGTTTGATTCCCGGCTCCTCCAGTCCCTATGTTGATGTGTCCTTGGGCAAGATTCTTAACCCCAAATTGCTCTTGATGGCTGTGCCATCAGTGTGTGAATGCGTGCGAATGATTGGATTTCCTCTGACAGGCAGGTTGGGACCTTGCATGGTAGCACCTGTACCCATTCAGTGTATGAATATGGGTGAATGTGATTCGGAGTGTAAAAGCGCTTTGAGTGGTTGGAAGACTAGAAAGGCGCTATACAAGTAAAGTCCATTTACCATTTATTAGTCTATGCACATCAGAAATTAGTAACAACTGTAAATGGTAAATGGACCGCATTTATATAGCGCCTTTCTAGTCTTCCGACCACTCAATGCACTTTACAATACATGCCAACATTCACACATTCATACACTGATGACAGAGGCTGCCATGCAAGGAGGAGTTTCTAATGCGCATTCACACACACACTCACACACTGGTGGCACAGCCTTTGGGGACCAATTTTGGGTTCATGATCTTGCCCAAGGACATAAAGTGTAAAGTATAAAGTGTAATATCCATGGGAGGGATAGAGTCCATGTCAGTGGGGGTCCCAGGCCTTGTTGATGAGGCCAGCTGCAGACAGGAAGAAACTGTTTTTGTGGTGTGAGGTTTTGGTCTTGACAGAGCTCAACCTCTTGCTGGAGGGGAATGTTTCAAAAGATTTATGTCCAGGATGGGAGGGGTCAGCCATGATCTTACCTGCTTGCTTCAGTGTCCTGGAGGTGTGCAGGTCCTGGAGGGATGGCAGTTTGGAGCTGATCACCTTCTCAGCACAGTGGATGATACACTGCTGTCTGCCCTTATCCTTAGCAATTGCAGCAGCATACCAGATAGCAATAGAGGAGATGAGGATGGACTAAGTGATGGTGGTGTAGAAGTGCACCATTTTACTTTGGCAGATTGAACTTCTTCAGCTGCTGCAGGAAGTACATTCTCTGCTGAGCCTTCTTGGTGAGGTTGCTGATGTTAAGCTCCCACTTGAGGTCCTGGGTGATGATGGTTCCCAGGAAGTGTAAGAACTCCACAGTATCGACTGAGAAGTCACACAGGGTGATGGGGGCGGCTGGGGCTGTGTTCCTTCTGAAATCCACAACTATCTCCACTGTCTTTAGAGCACTGAGCTCCAAGCTGTTTTGTCTCCGCCAAGTCACCAGATAGTCAACCTCCCATCTGTAGGCGGTCTCATCTCAATGAGCCCAATGAGGATGGTGCCATCTTCAGAAGCTTGACAGACTGATGACTGAAGGTGCAGCTATTGGTGTACAGGGAGAAGAGATGTTGAAAAAGGATGCAGCCTTGATTTGCTGATGGTCACGGAGTCATGGGAGACATGCTTCCCCAGCTTCACATGCTGCTTCCTGTCGGACAGGAAGTCTGTGATCCACCTGCAGGTGGAATTATTATAAATTAAGGATTTAAATTAATTACCCACTAAACAGGGATCATTACTGTGGGCAGCCATAGTTGTCAACCAGAAACACCTCTGCTAAATGCACAGCAGGGGGCGCAGATTTTCCAACATAAGTATGGCCAAACACACACTCAGAGGGGACATATTATGCTTTCTGTGGTTTTCTGTTATTAATATACTGTTATATGTCGCATATCTATGTTAACACAGTCAAAGTTCCAAAACATGGTGGCAGCCTCTGAGAGCTGGCCAAGCAGAACAGAGCGGGCTTACTGGGAGAGGGGCTTTAAAGAGACAGGAGCTAAAACAGCCTGTTTCAGACAGAGGCTGAACTGAGGAGCAGCGTAAAGGGCCAATATAAAATAAATGCAAAGATAAACCAGTAAAGAATAAATCAGAATATAAATATAGACCTGGAAATGTGCATTATATGTCCCCCATAAAAGAGTCTGTTCTTTCAGAAAGTATAGTCACCCACTCAATAAACATCAGAAGTATACAGTATAGATACTATTACTATTGAGTGTAAACTAATCTAGGTTGTTGCTCACAGCGCCTGTAGAGTAGAACAGAGCCACACATCCATAAGTCAAGGTTTGCTCCTTTTGGTTAACCATTAATTAATGAGTTAATTTTTCTTGACAACACCCTCTTCAAATCAAAGATGATGACTTGGCAGTCGTCTTCAAAAATAACAAACAACAGGTTGAACATAAACCAGGATATGAATAATGTGTGTGAGCTCCTGTCTGGGAGCCTTCTCTCTGCCTGAAAACACACTGGACCCTTTTATCAACACTGACAAAAGAATCCACCTCCACCTGCTGGCTTGACCCTATCCCAACCATCTGTTTTATACACTTTTGATTTAGTAATTTGTCAAAAACAATAAATCTGACTTCATCCTCCCCCTTTCCTCCCATGACCCCCTCCCAACCCCTCTCTTCATCAAAGAGATATGCTTGCACATTCTACTGTAGATAAAGTGTGTAGGTAAGCTGTTATTCTACCACCAGCCTCCAGAACAATTTCAGTGCGTCTTGTCATAGATTTGAAGTGTGTAGAACCAGAAAATATTCCCTCATTTGATGTTTTGATGATGGTGATGGAGAACACTGTCTTCCCAGTGGTATTCCATGGTAAATTGAGAGCTTCAGGCACAGCACCCTCTTCACCTTGACAATCTGGTACACTGTATGCATTACTGTTGACACCTGTGTTCCATTTTACTCTGACTCGCGAATAAAACTCTTAGATACTTGAACTACTTCACTTTTAGATAGTGACTTCCTCCCATCATCATTTGTGTTTCATTTGCTGGCATTTCATGGCCTAGAACTTGCCACAAGCCATGACAGTGGTCCTTACCGCTCATTAATGTTATTCTTATCTACAAACATTTTGTAGAAAGAAAATACTGATGAATCCAACAAGAGTTCTTTATTCGTGAGTACACACAAGTTACTATCATATCTGTGTCAGCATGATGATCATTTGATGTTTCTGGAAATTATATTCACCTCCAGTGTATTGTTGTGGAGGCAGAGATTTCAGAGTCAGATATCTCAAAACCTGGACAAATAAAGCCAAAACTATCTGCAAGGAGAGATACCATCAGAAGATTTTTTTTTTTTTGGATGAAATTACCTTTTCAAAGAGTCATTCATAAAAACAAAAAAACAAAAAAAACCCAAGTCTTCTAATTTCCCTCTGTTGGTATCTATCAGGGGTGTGTACTGAGAAAGAAATTCAGCCCTGGACTTATCTGCCCAGGGGTGGGAAGGGGCAAGAATGTGGCAAGAGTAGGGAGAGTTATTTTTACAGTGTCAACTACGCCACCTCAGGGAATTTCACCTCAAGGAAATTCTTGAGTCTTAACCACTTTGGGACTCAAAAAAAGAAAGGTCACACATGCTCGACAAACACTGGACTGATACGTGATTCAAAAAAACAGATATAAATTTTATTAGTAATATTCTTTTTTAAAATGACAAGCAGGTCTCCAAACTTTAAAATACAAATTAGCACCACAATAAATTGTCAAAATCTAGCAGTGTGGGGAGCAGGGGAGGGGGAGCACACAACAAATAAACATAAGGAGGGTGGGGGTGGGTGGGGTGGGGCTGTGATTGGCCAGTGATGCACACCCACGCAGCATGCAGCACACAGCATACAGAAAGGGCTGGTGAAGACACAGACAGGGCCAGTAAAACAGATTTTCTGACAGTCCACCGGCCAACTGATGGATTTGTCCCAGTATGCCCAATGGCCAGTGCACCACTGGTATCTATCCATTTATTTTTTCTTGAAAAGCTCAAAAGCAAAATTCCTTTTTGGAAACAACGTCTATGGTGCTCTGGATAATCCACGGACCTCACTATGAATTGTTTTCATTAGAGCTTCTCTCTACTGGAGAAATAGTTCCAATGAAAACTGTGTGACTCTCTTCCACACAGGTCACCATGACTCTCGGATGGTGATGCAGCTGGTTGTGTAATGGCCTATGTGTGGTTTCTTGCTGTGTCCCACTTAACTGTTGTTGAGTCCAGCCCACACGAGAGACCATGTTTGCCTATTGGCCCCCCATGGGCCAAACACAATATAGCCATACAGTGTGGATGAAAACCCTGTACTTAACACCATCATTCAAAATTTAAGGGGGAAATCAGGGTTCAATAGGTTGAAGGCAGAGTTTTATCCACTGAATAGACACATACAGAGCAAGCCCTAAAAGAATTCAATTATCTGGGTTTCAGTAATCGCTCTTGACAGACTCTTCATGCAGAATGAAGACTTTTCTCCCGCTGTTTGATTCCAGTTCAGACAAACATATCTTGACAGTTCAACATTGTCAAATTATGACTGGGTGGCAGCTTTCAGAACTCAAAGCAGAGATTTAACAGGAACTTTCACAAATATCCCAACAGGGCTGCAGGGCTTAAAGCTGTGTAAAGCTGCAGAGTTGGGTGATGTTCTCAGTTGGTTCAACACTATTAGCAACCATTCACATTAGACAGAGTCATTTGATTCACTGTAAATACAAAAATATTGCTTATTGCAGGTTTAAATTATTTTTTTGATTTTTAAAAACATTTTAAGATGTAGGCACTTAACTTTGTGTGTCCACTAAGTATCACAAATGTAGGAAAACGAATGTAAAATGTATGTAAATTAGATCACCTACTGTATTTACAAGGCTGGATAACCAGGCTTGTGTTTGGTTTGGTGGTGGGTCAATAGGGGCTCAACAATAAAGGCTGTTGATAAAGTCTCTTCATTCTGCTATCAGAAGTGATTGTGGTTTTACTGTGTGCTATTTTTCCAACAGCAATGCTGAAAATAAGTTGCTGCATTAGGACACACCTAAATCACTGAGACCGTCCTCACAAAAAAAACCAACACAATAAGTCGTGATGCCAGTTGCTCAAAAACGGCCTATAGTTATGTTGAGTGACAGATGCCATCTAGCGGCTAGTATATGTACATACAGTGCTGCTTGGAAGTATGTGAACCCTTTAGAATTTGCTCTATTTCTGCATAAATATGACCTAAAACATGATCAGATTTCCACTCAAGTCCTTAAACTAGATAAAGAGACATCAGTTAAACAAATAAACTTGAGTCTAACCTCCAACTATGGTCTTGATTTAAATTTGACAAGTTCTAATTGACATTGTGGGTGTATGTGATGTGCTGTGTGTAGTTTTGTATTTTGTATGGTGTGTTCTGTTTCTTTTTTTTTTTTATTTTATTTTTTTTTGCTTTGTACTGTTTGTTGTTGTGCTGTTGTTTTTTGTTGGGGACTACAGATGCAAACTAGCTTCAAGCTAACTCTGGTGCAGTGCATCTTCAATGTTTCAAACTGCAATCTGTCCCAGTCAATAAATAAATAAATCAAATCAATACAAATGAGACAAAAACTTTACACTTGTTCATTTATTTATTGTGGAAAATGATCCAATTTTACATATTTGTGCGTGGCAAAAGTATGTGAACCCCTAAGATTATCAATCATTTGAAGGGGAAATTAGAGTTGGGTGTTTCAATCAATGGGATGACAATCAAGTGTGAGTCTGGGAGACCCTGCCTTATTTAAAGAAGAGAAATCTGGGTCTTCACTGTCAAACTCTGAGCTTCACAACACAGGTTTGTGGAAGTGTGTCATGGCTCAAACAAAGGAGATTTCTGAGGACCTTAGAAGAAGAGTTGTTGATGCTCACCAAGCTGGAAAGGGTTACAAGACCATTTCTGCAGAGTTTGGACTCCAGCAGTCGGCTGTCAGGCAGATCATATACAAATTGAAGACATCCAACACCATTGTTGCCCTCCCCAGGAGTGGTTGAACAACAAAAATCAAACCAAGAGCAGGGTGTGTAATAGTCCAGGAGGCCACAACGGACCCCAGGGTAACATCTAGGAAACTAAAGGTGTCTCTTGCAGTGGCCACAGTCAATGTTAATGAGTCCACCATCAGGAGAACATTGAACATCAATGGTGTGCATGGCAGAGTTGCAAGGAAAAAAGCCACTTCTCTCCAAACAGCACATTGCTGCCGTCTATGGTTCGCTCAAGACCACATGGATAAGCCAGAAGGTGATTGGAACAATGTTCTGTGGATGGATGAAACCAAAATTGAACTTTTTGGCTTGAATGAGAAGCATTCTGTTTGGCGATGAGCAAACACTGCATTCCAGCATAAGAACCTTATCCTATCTTTGAAACAAGGTGGTGGTAGTATCATGGTTTGGGCTGCTTTGCTGCTCTGAACCAGGACAGCTTGCAATCATTGATGAAGCTATGAGTTCTGAGTCGTACCAGCAAATTCTACAGGAAAATGTCAAGGTATCTGTCTGTGAACTGAAGCTCAACAGAAAGTGGGTCATGAGGTAAGACAACAACACTAACTGACAAGTCGTTCTACCAAAGAATGGTTAAAGCAGAAGAAAGATAATGTTTTGGAATGGCTGAGTCAAAGTCCTGACCTTAATCCTAAAGAAATGCTGTGGAAGGACCTGAAGCAGGAAGTTCATGCAAAGAAGCCCACAACATCTCTGAGTTGAGACTGTTCTGTAAGGAGGAATGGGCTAAAATTCCTCCAAGCTGATGTGCAGAGCTGATAAACAGTTACTGGAAACGTTTGGTTGAGGTTATTGCTGCAAAAGGGGGTCACACCAGTTACTGAAAGCAAGGGTTCACGTACTTTTGCCTCCCATAAATGTGTCAGATTGGATAATTTTCCTCAATAAATAAAAAGATGAAAAAAATTATTTTTTTTGTCTCATTTGTTTAATTGGGTTCACTTTGTCTAGTTTTAGGACTTGTGTAAATATCTGATCATGTTTTAGGTCATAATTATGCAGAAATAGAGAAAATTCTAAAGGGTTCACAAACTTTCAAGCAGCACTGTATGTCGACAATTTTCCTCATTCAGAGGAGGAGGGGTGGATGGAGGCATTAACCCAAAAGTGGACTTTGCCAGAGGAGACCACTGCTTGTTTCATTTTTCTAATTATTGCCCCCCTAATTATTGTAGCCATGATGGCAAAAGTCACCTAACTTTAAGGATGTGAATAAACATCAAGGAGACAAAGGGATGTTTATTGAAGGCTGCTGAAAGGACCAGGCAGGAGAAGGATAGCCCAGTTTATGCTTGCTGCATAAACTGGGCTGCCACGAGGGTCCACGTTGTAGGGGTTTTATGGTCAGGAGTGGGGTGCTAGTCAGTAATGTCATTGATCTTGTTATTTACAGTCTGCTGGTGAACTTATTTCTCATCCTGATATAATTTGCCCACTGTTCATGTGCTTAATTGCATTTCGCAGACTTGTTGAGATCATTCTTGAGGATGTGCATAGTCAACACTGAAAAGATATGCAGGATAGTAGGGATAGCCATTATGTACATATGAATGTGTAATTAAAAGCAAGTATATCAGTGGTCTAGATGGGACTGGAAAAGAAGCACTGATCTCCCTTCACCTGAGTTTGGCTGCCTCTCATGGCAGTTATTGAAATAATTATAATCAAATGACAGATAGGAAACTTCTAATTCTAAATGAACATTTGACTGCACTGTATTGCTGGTCTGTGTGGCAGGAAACTGTCTTCAATGTTTAGCCTTCTGCTCTGCACTGTTGGAGACCATGTGATGCTATGAATGCGATCTGCAGCTGCACAGCAGAGAAGAATCTGTTTTGCCTTGTTCCCCACAGACAGGACAGCTTTCCGTCCTAGATACATCCCCCTGTCTCCGATGCTGTGTTTATTTGGGATTTCGTCACAGCTCTGCTTGGGTGGATAAGAGGCCTGGAAAAAAAAATCTGTGAGGAGAGCATTTCTAGAGAGGGATGGTGTAGAACAGCCTGGCTGGCAGAGGGGGGCTGATGGGACATGTTTTGTCAACAGACACAGAATTTTAAAGGGCCCAACTCTCAGGGAGGTCAATACTATGTCCTGTTTCAATAAACCAGAACAGCTTCTCTGCACTATAGTGGCCTTTCAGACATTCACCCCCAAAGAAGGGGACAGCTGGGGCCAGTTTAAGACCAAAACAATGTGGAACATGTTCTCTTACTTTCTCAGCATATAGGCATCGTATAGTGACAGGCCATGGCATCCTTTCACCGTCACCTGATTAAAAGAATAATTTATTGCACTTCTTTAAAATGAAATCACAATACTCAAAAGATAAAACTCAAGTTAAAATACAAAACATGCCAGAATTTCGATGTCTAAAAAAACAGTTTGAAAGACAAATGAAGAAAGTTAAAAGTTCTATTGACGATTTTAAGGGGGATGGACGACAACATTTCTGTAGCAGTTTCTAGCCGCCACAGTGTGGTGCTGCTGAGCTGTCTCTTTACAGACACACAGAGCCATCAGTAACCCAGCACACCTGATCCTTACCTGGACTGCAGGCCAGAGTGTAGTCCTACTCCCCAGCTCTTTTGTTCCCCACTTCCTCCCAGACCCATTATTGTCCTCTTTTTTTCTTTTTTCCTCTTTCTGCCCTCCTTCCTTCCGCCGCTGACGGCTAGGCTACTTATGCTTTGCAAGGGGGCGACAGGTCCGCCTCCGCAGCCGCCTCATTGGTCCACTGCTTGCCGGCTCTGCAGGGATCGGTTCTTTGAATTTAAATCACACGTTCACAGGTGTGGGTGATCTATCAGTTTGGGAACACTGGCAGGTTAACATAAAATACATGTACAAAGCAAATAACATGCAAATTAAATCAAAATTACATACACAAAAGATAATTCAAAATGTTTGCAAATACTATAAAACAAGATCAATCCAAAATAAATACACATATATTCAACTGAAATGTCTGTGACAAAAACACCATTTGATTCCTATCAGAGTTTGATTTTAGATATCCTTACTTAGTGTTAAGGGTTGGATTCGGCAGAACTAATTGTAGCTGTAGAATAATACATTCTCTCTTCAGCGAGGTCATTAAATGTATGAAATTCACACTTTTAGCCAAAATGGCCCAAAAAATATGCTGATAAAATAAAATGAATAGATCTTCAGAAATAAAATTACAATGTGGATGCATTATTCGGCAGAGAATTTCATCCCTTACTTTCTCAGCAGGTGATAGTACATAAGATATTCACACTGTCAAGCTAGCATATAACAGCATTTGATTCCTAAGTGTATGAGAAACCCAAGAGGCAAGGGCATTATTCTACAGAACAGATTTTGTAGCTGGAAAAACATTTTGAAACTACTATTTTAACCAGGAAGACTGTTACATATATGAAATACCCACTGTCAAGCCTAAGGTGATAGATCCATCACAATGGATAGGCCCCCCCCCACCTGTGCTGGCCCCACAAAATACCAAGATTTATAAGCTGTAAACCTCTCAATGTAATAGGGCTATACTGTTTAAGTCATAAGGGCCTAACTGGAAGAGCAGTGTTTGTGGGCCCTCTGGTGGTTTACCACTGTGGCTGTTGGGTCTCTGTATGCAGTGCGCCTGGCCAACTTTTTTCTTTCACCAGTGCACCACAGATGTTAAACAGGGCTGAATAGACCAGTGCCCTCTTACAGCAAGCCTCCAAGCCCCTGGATGTTTCCCACAAGAAGACAATTAGCTATAAGCAGGTAGAAAATGAATCAGCTGGTCCTAAAGCTATAGTGTACACCAACTTGTTTTTATAAACCAGTAAGATTTAAAATAACAACTCAAACTATGAGGGAGAGCACTCGTTTTCAGGTTGGGACAGTAAGATTTTGGTAACGTGATGTTTTTTGTGCAGAGGAAGTCAAGATAAATCGGCATAGCACAATCAGCACAGTCTGTCTGTTCATGTTCAGACCTGTGGTTATAAACAGATTGCTGGGCCCATCCATTGACATTCTAGCAGTGCCGGCTCTGGTCATTTTGGTGCCCTAGGCGAGATTAGGAATTGGTGTCCCCCCCAACCACATTACCCCACCACTATGCCTCTAAAACACTTGCTCATTCTACAGTCAAAACATGGACAACAAACATCAGACACTACAATGGTTTCAAGACAAAAATATATTTTTTATTTTTACACTGTACAAATAAACTTAATTTACTCCTGATACAGCATTGACTACTGCAACTCCTTACTGTCAGGCCTCCCAGCATGTACGTTAAAACCTCTACAGATGATCCAGAACGCGGCGGCACTGCTGATCCTCAGTCAGCCCAAAACAGCACATGTTTATATCCCTCCACTGTCTCCCAGTTGCTGCCCACATCAAATTCAAAACCCTGACACTCACTTACAAAACAGCAACTAGAAGCACCTACCTGAACTCCCTCATTCAGGTACACTGCTACACTCCCTCCCACTCATTATGCTCTGCCAATGAAAAGCGCATGGTTCCACCACCACAACAGGGCCCTAAGTCGCTAGCTAGACTCTTCTCTTCTGTAGTTCCCAGGTG
The DNA here is from genome assembly GCF_914725855.1 of Thunnus albacares. Taxonomy (NCBI): domain Eukaryota; kingdom Metazoa; phylum Chordata; class Actinopteri; order Scombriformes; family Scombridae; genus Thunnus; species Thunnus albacares. Next base: position 647,167 of record NC_058113.1, read on the forward strand.
GTGGAACAAGTTACCAAACTCTGTTCGATCCTCAGAGTCCCTCTCTATCTTTAAGAAAAGACTGAAGACCCAGCTCTTTTGCGAACACCTCTGCACTAAATGGACTGAAGGAATAGAAAAAACAAAAATACGAAAAAAAATCTGCTTCTATGCAATCTATACACTCTATGCATTGCCTCTGTGCATCACCTGTTAGCATCCACGACCTATTGGACTCAAACTTAGCTTCATAGCACTTACTCATGTTGTTCTCTCCTGACTAGATCCCTGCTCGTGCTGTATCAGCTCTCAGATGTACGTTGCTTTGGGTAAAAGCATCTGCTAAATGAAATTGTAAGACTGCAAGATGTAAGATTTCATTTGACTAAAACCTACATTTAATTAGTAATAAGGTGTAACTATAACATTCAATAATAATAATAATAATAATAATGACAACATAGCAGTGTATTATCAATTACACAGAGACCACAAATATTTGGCTGAACTTACCTGCTTCAGAGAGTGGTGTAGATGGGAGATCAGATGTTCCTTCTCCAGCAGCTGGAGGCTTCTGCAAATTTTCCTGAGTACATGTGGACAGTTATAGAGTAGATTTATTACAAGAAAAAACATGTTGCTGCAGAGAACTGTTGTAACTGCTGCAGCCTGTTGCACCAGCTGTGTGTAAGTTCAAACTTAGTTATAATATAAATTATTACTAAGTTATGATTTCTGCATTACTAAAATAAAAACTTGCACCATGGAGATAAGTTACAACATAACTCTCAGTAACAATTAAATATTTACACACGTGCCCTAGGGTAGGTGTCAATCATAAAATGTCATAGAACTCATTGATGGTAAAACAGCAGTTTTTCTGACACACAGCATCATTTTTTCATTAATTGCTGCCATTTTCAACACAGTAATCCAGTAGAGACCTAATGTATTGATATGATATGTCAATATTGATATAATAATTATAATATTGGCTTATTATGATGTGCTATGATGCCGAGTGGCTCATGCCACTGATATTGGTCAGTGAAATTTCAGCACAATGCCTTACGTTCCAGGAAGGAGCAGTTATCCAGACAGATACTGGCTTGTCATTCAGTCTCATATCCTTCAATCTATAACATTATCTGAGTCCTGCAACTATTGTAGCGTCATTATCTAGTGTTAGCTTTATTGATACTTAGCTAGCTAGCTGCTACAAATGAAACGTCTACACACTAAATGGCATTTCATTGCTAACATAAGATGACATACCTCTATATTGGGCTTTCTTTTCCTCCTCTCTTCTCTGTTTTCTTATTTGCGCACCTTTATATTATAAGGTTTGGACCTTTATATTATGAAATAAAATGTGCATATCTGCCTCTTGACATCTCACAGACTCTGGACTTTATTTTAACAATCTAAAGCGCATGGTCTGAAGCGCATGGCGCAAGTGCAATGGTCGATGTGCCAGGCTCATGGTTCAAAGGCGTTGTCCTTAGTCTCTTAATTAATCATGGGTGTGTTTTCTGCGTTACATGCAATAAACCAATCAGAGTGCCATCTCCCATTCCCTTTAAAAGTCAGGTGTGCTTGCATCTTGGTGGATTGCTATTATGATGGCACATTTGCCAAGTAGTAAGAAGGGACACTTCTCTGCAGGGGAAACAGTTCTGCTCGTGCGCAAAGTGAAAGCACACAATCCATTACAAGCACACTGGCTCCTGCTGCTCCTGAACCCTCCAATGGCCAGCCCCAGACGACCAGTTTAAGATCCTGTTCATTAATTTGTTGCAAATGTATTTTCGTTTGGTTTTTGAAAAGGTTTATTTTTTTAAATTACAGCTTTGGTTTCTTTAAAATCACTTTGTTCAATCATGGAGTAACAGGTCAAATAAGCAGGGTTTTAATTGCTGAAAGTATGGAAACCTGATCACTGTACTCTCAAAAATGTTAGAATATTTTTTAAATATTGTTCAGAGATTAAATCATTAATACTAGTCATGTAAAAAATCATCATACAGTGTTGTCATAGTCTATGTGTGATCCGTAGTTGTCAGTCTGTTTAAATACCTCGGTGTATTGCCACGATTTGGTCAAATAATTAGACAATTTTATCCGTCATTACTGCGATTAGTGAATTCTTATAAATATTATGACTAAGCATTATAAAGTGTATTTTTTGAAAATATGATAATGTACAATAATAATCTTTCACATTGTAATCCTTTTATTTGTAATCTTTTGCAGTTTGTGCACTGCTGTGTGTCCGTGTGTGTGTAACAAGCAGAGCGTATGTTGTGCACCCGCCTGTGTAGGCGCATATTACTGTCTTGATAATGCGCCCTTAAAATAACAGTGAAACACTACCGCACTGACTTCAGACCAGGTTTTTGTTGTTCAATAGCGCAATCGCTCTCTGCTGCCTCAAGATAACAATGCGCTAACAATGCACCTGACCACACCTTATTTTAAGACCAACATGCCCATGGGCCCTCTGATGGGCACAAGTGCATTTGCTATTTAAACAACGTGGGTGCTGGACAGGAAAATGACAACTGTGTTGGCCTTTAACAAAGACACTTGCGTTGCGCTTGGCACTGCTTTGTGCCAGGCGTAAGATAGGGCCCCTAATCTGTGAAGCATCATCCCTCTTTTTCAGTGTGCACAGTACAGGTGCAGGGCAGATGAAACATTGAGGAACAGGGGTGCAAAGTGTATTTAATTTATTTGTTCATTTTTTACCTCAAAGCAGAAAATTATTTACTCATTTTTCATTTTTTTAATTTGATTTTTTCCTTTGAGAGCGACCAGTGCCCACCAGACAAGGTGGCGCCCTAGTTGACTGCCTATATGGCCTATGCCTTTAGCCAGCCCTGTCTGCCTATGCCTGTGCAACAGCAGGAGAGAAACCCTCATGTCCGGAGTAAGCCTATCCTTGGCGATTAGCGCGCGTTTCAGTCCGCGTCGGTAAATCTACTTTGGTTGCCCGCGAGCCGTGGATACTGCAGCCTCTCTGCCTATCGCCACGAATACACCAAATCGTCCGTGTTTTCAACGCCGGACAACGCACGTTGCCACCCGTCCCCTGAACCGTGAGTCGGCTTAGGCCGGGTGACTTCACTGTACTCTTTTCGTTATCTTTCTTCTTTTTTTTTCGACTGGGCTTTTGGGGTGAAGAACTGAACTGACTTCCTTATTTTTGTTTGGAATTCCGGGAAAACCCGAGGCGGATTATTTTGTTGGAACTGGACTGTTTAAACGGAACTGTATTGAGAAACGGGGAAAACCCGGAACGGAGCACTATTTTTGTTTATGGACCTGGACTGATTGGTGGAAGAGTTTTGTTTTTTGTGTGAGTGCTCTAATATAATTTTGGGAAATTCAAATGGTGGTGTGTTTGTCCTTATTAACTCTATTTAAGTGTTCATTTTGTGTTATTTATATTGTTTATACAATACCACAAGGTCTTTCGAAAGCATTTTTTTTTGTGGGTCATGAGTTAACCATGTATCCTTTGTGAGGTTGAGGATAATACAAATTGCCCAAACCGCTACAATGTGTATGTATCCTGTCTTTCTTTGTGTGATAACTATTGGAGAGACTCAGCGGGAAGCATCAATTTTCTCTGTCACACCTGCTGCAAGAGGTCTATTAGTCTCTTCAATGACAGCATTCCTGAAGAATAGGGGTAGCTGGCACATTTTCTGCCTAACTGGGTGAACAGATGCACTGGCTTTGACATGATGCACAAAATTCTTAACACAGCCAACCAGAGGAGGAGAAGCAGACAGGTGCATGACTGGAGTGTCAGAGCCTGCAACAGGTGGAAAAATCTTCTCTCCCTCCATTCTGAGACAGTAAAGCAGCACATCTCTTTTTCTCGCCATGGGCCACACATTTCCAGTCCCATTAATGATTAGGAGAAAATTTGTGAACATCCTTAGCCATGTCTTAAAAGGCATTGCTGGAGCTCCTGGACTCGGCTGAAATGAAGCAGGGCAAGGCAAATTGACGGCCATCTCAAGCTTTATGAATCATAGTACATAAACCACATAGTGTAGAATGTGGCTATTACCTTGTCACCAATTTAAAATGGATGGCCAATGCAGTGTCTAGTCTCCAACAACAAATGATGCATTTCAACCTATTTTTCCACAGACACTTTAGGATCTAATAACAGGTCATGCATCCCCCTTTTGAGTTTCATTCTGGGGCAAAAATATGTTTTTTGGTTTGTTGGTTTGTATGTTTTTAGGCTTAAAAGTATGTTAGCTAAAAAGGGCAAACATGCTGCAACTTAAGAAAACAATGCAAATAGACACAAGCAAATTGAGAAAACATCTTCATCAATTTTACAACACATGCACAACATTTAGAAAACACTCTGAAAATACCACAACACATTATAAAATGAAAAAGCCAGCTACTAGTACATAGAGAACAGTGGCGGCTGGTGACTCAAAAAATTGGGGAGAACAGGAGGAAAACCAACATGGAATCTTACAACAAATCATATCATACTATATCATTGTCCCCCACCCAACGAAAACTGAGGGGTGTGGGACAATTTTACATGTCAATAAAACAATTTGCTTTCAAAAACAAAAACCCCTGGGTGGTGAAAAGGCTGCTTCTTTAAAGACATTTATACATATTGTTTCTAAACAAAGAAGTGCTCATTTTGGCTGTGGAGTGGTTCAGTATGTGTCATTTTACCAACAAAGTGAAATTCAAATTTATAGTATTGTTCTATTGTGACAACGGATTTATGTTCTCATCAAAAACAGTCAACATATCACATGATTTACATGTGTTTCCTATGTATTTTTCTCAGTATACAGAAATATATAAAGTACCACAAAGCTTATAATCTGATACAGGGACAGTGCTGAACACTAGAAAGACTGAACACAAAAAATATTTACAGATGTAAAAGTGTAGGTTCACATCAGAAAGTATTAATGCATGTATCAAATACATGACTTACACATTCTTATCTATATGCATAGCATACACAATATAGTCTACAAAGCTGACATGTCAACACTTGTTATTTTAGTTACTTTAAGCTTATTACTCAATATAAGGCTCAGCTTAAAAACGAATTGAAGAAAATGTCACAACAAGCAGCCAGACCTCCTGCACACTCATTCACTAATCACACAACATCAACAGGTGACTGAACAACCACTCAATTAAAAACTGGATCAATTCCAAATGAATGAGTGAGTCCAGACAGCTTGCTGTAAATTCAACAAGCAAACTACCCACAGCACATTATTTGATCTCTGTGGCATTGTTAAGGAGATAAATTCACACAACAACCACACAGAGAGACATTTAACCATCAGAGATGAAACTAGTGACCAAAGAGACAGAGAGAAAGAAGCTGTATCTGACTCACATTAACTGATGTCTTCTTGTTTCTTTCATGGAGATGAAATATCCATCTCATATAACATCAATATGTGGCTGTTGGTCATCTTGTTTGTTAGTTAACACAACTTTATGGCTGCTGGTTAACCAGTCTGATATCATTAGCACCAATGACAAACAAGCTAACTCTCCTGATTATTTCTCCGGTTGGTTCTCTCTCCAGCTGCTCCCCGGCAGTGTCCTGCTGCTGCTGTGCTGCCCAGTCCAGATCCATTCTCCTGTTAGTTTAACAACAGTCCTTAACAATCCTTCAGGGCTGCTACAACAAGCCAACTGTTGCAACTGGAAGCAGTTTTCTACTGCTCCATAAAAGAAGTGAAACGTAATTTATCTATACCTTACAGGTCCTCTCTTGCCAGTTCGTCACACTCACGTATATCACAGTGGTAGAGAACTGAAGATGAAATCTGGAAACTATCATTGGACTGATGCGATGTCATTATTGCATTCTGGTTGTTGATTGGTTAGGGAGAATGTCCTCCCTTGGAGCATCATTTTACGTGTCTTGGTCAATCATAGAGTAGTATTAAAAAAAGTGAAGTACATTAAATTGATATAAGAGATGCCGCCCATGGATGTATAGTAACAGCTGGATAAGGCGCCGCCGCTCTGCCTCGCAACCAATTTTTCCCAGTGGCCACTTGAAGTATTGCAGCAACAAATCCCCCTGTGGCCCAAAAAGCATTTTCCCCATAGACCGCCATTGTAAAAGAAACATCTGTAAAACTGTTGACAGGACACCTCGAACTGCAAACAACGTCAATTATGACTATTTGTATTATGAACTTTTGATCCATGGAGATTTTATGTTTGTAAAACTTTCCTTGAACCGAGAAAAGTGATTTTAAAATCTGTAACATCACCACAATGTAAAGTCTATGGGCCGCGCGTGAACTCACGGGTGGGGCCAGCAGGAGAAACACTACTGGGCATATTCAGTGGGCCACACAACGCAGAAGCAAACCCAGAAGCTAGAAACTTTTTTTGGTGTATGTACCAGGTGAGCTATCGGACTGAATGGGCGCCATTTTTAGTCCGGTATCCAGGTCTTATAATACATCCATGATCCCGCCCTGAAGAGGATAGCAGGAGCCTGTCCTGCTCTGTCCCCGCTCCCCCACCATTGCCCCCCCACCACCACCTCACACACACTGCCCTTTCTCCTCCTGCCCTGCAGGTGTCACTGTTGAAGCATTTTAATCAGAATTTCAATATTGGATTTTTTCCAAAGAAGAGAGAAAAAATATGTTATAAATAATACTGAGATTTGGTAATGGTTTATTTCAATCAAATATTCTTTTTTAAGATTTTGATCTCCCTCTTGCCTCTAAAAAAATAGAGGAGGAGCAACCTCCTCTGCCTCTGCGGACCAGCCTCTGCTGATAGAGAACAATGTTATTTGTCCAGCTCAGAGGATGGCTCATTTTGGTGAATATAAGGTTGCAGCTTGTTGTCTATCTTACTATGGTAGAAAAGGGGCTTTGTTTGTGTTTTAACAACTTTTCACTTATGAGTTATTTTCGTGTTCATCACTCTTAAGTGTCCTCTGGAAACACTTCTGTTTTCCATCATTTCTGTAATGTGTTGTGGTATTTGCAGCATGTTTTGTAAATGCTGCGCATGTGTTGTCAAATTGATAAAGATATTTTCTCAGTTTGCTTGTGTTTTGTCTATTTGCATGTGCTTTGTTAAGTTGCAGCACATTTACCCTTGTCAGCCACCGTATAAAAGTATTCATTATCTATTAATGTTTTTCACAAAACAGAAATGTTTTTATTTTATTTTTACTATGAAACCTTTAATGTAATATTCTAGATTTAAAAATGTCTAGAATGCAGGGCTGGCTAAAGTCATAGGCCATACAAGTGGTCACCTAGGGCGCCACCTTGTCTGGTGGGTACTGGTCGCCCTTAAAGGAAAAAAAAAAAAAAGTAAATAAAAATTCTCAATGTAAGCTGGCATGACCCACTTGGCATTGTAGCACATCATAGTAAGCTACGTTAGATCGATATTGACATATCATATCAATAAATTAGGTCTCTACTGGATTACTGTGTTGAAAATGCCAGAAATTAATGAAAAAATAATTCTGTGCATCATAAAAACTGCTGATTTACCATCAGTGAGTTCTGTAATATTTAATGATTGACACCTACCCTAGGGGTATGTGTGTAAATATTTAGTTGTTACTTAGAATTATTTTGTAATTTATCTTTGTGGTGCAAGTTTTTGTTTTAGTAATACATAAATCACAACTTAGTAATAATTTACATTATAACTCAGTTTGAACTTACACACAGCTGTGGCAACAGGCTGCAGCAGTTATTGTCCTACTCAGCAGCTACATGTTTTTGCTTGTAATGGGCTAATAACTACTCTATAACTGTCCAGGTGCACTCATTTGCAGAAGCCCCCAGCTGCTGGAGAAGTTAAATCTGATCTCCCATCTACACCGCTCTCTGAAGCAGGTAAGTTCAGCCAATTATTTGTGGTTTCTGTGTAATTGATAATACACTGCTATGTTGTCCTTATTATTATTATTATTATTATTATTATTATTATTATTATTATTATTATTGAATTTTACAGTTACACCTTGTTACTAATTAAATGTAGGTCTTAGTCAAATTAAATCTTACATCTTACAGTCTTACAATGTAACGTACATTGGAGAGCTGATACAGCACAAGCAGGGATCTAGTCAGGAGAGAACAACATGAGTAAGTGCTATGAAGCTAAGTTTGAGTCCAGTAGGATGTGGATGCTAACAGGCAATGCACAGAGGCAATGCATAGAGTGTATAGATTGCATAGAAGCAGATTTTTTTTTCTCCGTATTTTTGTTTTTTCTATTCCTTCAGTCCTTTAAGTGCAGAGGTGTTCGCAAAAGTGCTGGGTCTTCAATCTTTTCTTAAAGATTGAGAGGGACTGTGAGGATTGAACAGAGTTTGGTAACTTGTTCCACCACCTGGGAACTACAGAAGAGAAGAGTCTAGCTAGCGACTTAGGGCCCTGTTGTGGTGGTGGTACCAGGCGCCTTTCATTGGCAGAGTGTAGTGAGCGGGAGGGAGTGTAGACCTGAATGAGGGCATTCAGCTAGGCGGGAGCCGTTTTAGTTGCTTTTTTTTGTAAGCGAGTGTCAGGGTTTTGAATTTGAGGCGGGTAGCAAGTGATTGAAGACCGGCAGTGCCGCCACGATCTGGATCATCTGTAGAGGTTTGAACGTACATGCGGGGAGGCCTGCCATTAAGGAGTTGCAGTAGTCAATGCGTGATATTACAAGAGCCTGTACCAGAAGTAAATAAAGTTTATTTGTTCAGTGTAAGAATGACAGAAAGTCAAAGCAGTAGAATGAAAGAAAGGACTTAATGCAGTGGTATAACAATATGGATGTACTGTACGTTTGAATACAGCTGTAGGTCAAGCAATATTCATTCATTCATTCATTTTAAGGCGATATTGCCACCTTCTGGACCTGGAAAAATTTGAAATGAGCTAGAACTACACTGAACTATGGGTCCATTTAAGAGAGTCAAATACCAATATTATCTATTATTAAATGGTTTCTTACATACTTGCATTATCATGGTAACACTAGAGCAATAAAATATATTGAATCATGAATCTAAGAAAGGGAACATAGCTAATTGAAATACTAATCAATATTAGACTGCAACCATCTATATTTATTTAAGTTGTCACAGGACACATTAAAGCTAGAATAACGTATTCCCATGAAAAGTAATTTAAACCTAGATTCTTGATCTTTTTCATCCATGTAATTAAACAGTACTGGTCAACTGTTATATATAATTTATGCCTCAGATGTGTTTATCCCTTGATGTGTTGTAATTCATGAATCCTTGTGTGTCCTTACTAAAGGATTAATAACTATATTTGCATGTATGTTTAGATTTGCCTGCAGGTGAAGGAACGACAAACACAACATACACTGCTACTGCTCTACAGCCTTCAGATATCCCATCAACTGGAACATATCAATAAATCAATCAATTTTTATTTATATAGTGCCAAATCACAACAAACGTCATCTCAGGGCACTCAGGTCAAGACTGTACTCTTTATCATGAAGTATGTGAGTCCATCAAGGCAGCACCTGTAGATCCTGCTGACTGGCAGCCCTGTCTGATATGGTGAAGATGGAGTTAGTCAGCAGAGGCCATATCAGGTAAAACAAACAAACAAAACTCTACATTTCCAAAATGAGAGGATGGGAGAAGTTCCCATCACTACCACTTTTATAGAAAATTAGTCAATAGAGAGAAAATCAAGAGAAGCTGGGCAGTATATTCAAAAACAAAAAACAGTCGTTACTGCTTCTGCTGCATGCTGTTCTCACAAAAAACTACAAACTACTCAGTAATGGACTTAATGGCTGGAAAAATTGCAGTGAAATACTCAAAACACATGAGAACAGTCCAGAACATTCTAGGCACATGACATCATGGAAGGAGTAATCTATCAAGTGTAATGTATGAATAACCACGTCAAGCCAGTGTCTTGGATGTTACTAAAAGGTAGTTGGTAATATTTAACAATTTATTAATTCTTTGATATGTTTGATATTGAGAAGTAATTTTAATTTGTAAAAATGAAAAAATGTATATTTTTGTCTGCAGAATGAGTAAGTGGTGATGAGGGAGTACTGGTGGGGTAATGTGGTTGGGGCAGGCACCAAATCCTAATCTCGCCTAGGGCACCAAAATGGCTAGAGCCGGCCCTGTATGTAGAGAGCTAAGAAGGCTATAATCACAGACTGCTATGTACCTCCACACATGGACAAGCGTCTCTCCTCTCTGCGGGGTGCAACAATTTTTTCAAGCATTAATTTGGCAAGCATCTATCACCCAGTGCCACTACATCAAGATTGTTGAGACCTCATTACCTTCATCAGCCATGATGGTCTCTTCTGCTTCCGCCGCATCCCCTATGACCTAGCCTCTTCACCGTCTGCATGTCAAAAGATAATGGCAACCAGCCTGGAAGGTTTGCCAGGCATGCAGAATTATCTAGACATCATCATCGTCTATGGAGCCACACAAGCTGTCCTGAGATGTCCTGCACTGCCTTAGACAATAAGGCTGGCTATTTTCTGTTTTTCTTATTGTCACCAAATCTCACGTGCAGAGCCAAACCAACAATAAATTGCTCCTACTTATAAGTATTTTGTGTGAATCCAAAGTCGGATATATCTTATTCCTCTTTGACATCGAGCTCTATTGTTGTCCAAAAACTATTAGAAATATATCAATGAGACTCACCGCTGCACTGGGTGACATCTTCCTTGTCCCAGAAGAGCATGATTACTTTAGTTTGTTTAGAACTGGCTTCAAAGACTAATAACAGCAATCAAGTTTTCACTCTCTGGAAAGTATTAGTACCATGTATGCACGAGGGTGCGGATCTGTTGACACCGCTCTACTAGCTTGTTGTGCTATGTATCACAAAGTCTTGACTTTGTACTAAACTTCTTTGAGAAATTTACAGTATCTGGGTCAGAGTCTCAATCATTATGAAAAAAATAGCAATTATCATCGAGCACATCATTGTGTTCCCTTTATAAAAATAGAAACCAAAATCCCTGCTTGTAAGTTCATAGACACTGTCCCTGACCTATGTGCAACACTGAAGATCCCAACGACAAACAGTCCAGAGCCTTTGGGATCTGTGTATCATCAGCTTTTTTTTATTTAATTGAAACTTATATGCCTTTGACATTTTGGTCTTGCCCTTTTTAGTTACCTTAGTGGCGTCCTCCTTTGCAAAAGGTTCCGTCCAACACCCAGCTTCGTCCCCTGCTGAGAACACCCTGGTCAATTGCATTATCTTCTGGAGACATCAAATGGCTTGACAGAAGTTCTTTGAAACTATCCAGAAGTACTCCTCCATGGCCTGTGCAAACTCCAAACTAATGAACCAAAACAACTGCAAAAGGTTAAGTTCCTCTGGTCTCTGAATACCCATCTACTGCTTCATGAGTCCTTGGGGCTAACCATTCGTAAACAGTCTACTTCAGATTGACGGATTTCTACACTGCTGGTTCTTAAGGTGTAGCCACAGCAAACACCTTCTGGGCAAAATCCTGAGCAGCCTCCACCACAATGGAAAATATGAATATGGGCCATTTAATTTCAATGTCCCAACCAGATCCAATGATTGGACTACAAAATTGCTCGACCTTTGCCCTCAAGTGTTCTGGTGCCAACTACACTTATGAACCTATTAAAACTTATACCCTTATAAACTTATGAAATGTTTGTTATGGACAACCCATGGGCAGCACAGAAGTCAAATAAAGAAAAAAAACATTACTGGCAGTTAGATCAGACAGTTTGATCCTCCTGCCCTCTCCAGAGTGCCACCCAGAGACTCCAAGAAGGAACTCTGAACTACTGAAAGGTGCAAAGGCAACAAAAATACCCCCCTTTTATACAGAGATCCCACAATATTGCCGTAAAGAAGACCTGTCATTATGCCAGCTTGGCATTTTACACAGAACCAAACAGTGTAATGCCACCCCCATGTGTGATTTTACATAGAATGCCGGCGTTCCGGAATCAGGACATTTATACCACTCTTCAAATGCAAGCAAAGTTACTGAGCATTGTATGCAACATGTTGATGCAAATTTTAAATTCCCTGGTGGTGGGTTGCACACATAACACAGCATCAAAACATCACACCCCTGTGCCGGCATGCGAGCTGTCCCTTTTACACAGACATTGATCCGGCAATATGTCTACCTCTGCTGCTGGCTTATTGGCGGAAAAACAATGACCTAACATTCCGTGTTCGTACCTTTTACACAGAATGGCAAAGGTGGAATATTGGCGCAACATTCCCGCCTTGAACGGGCTGTGTAAAAGGGGCTATTGAAAGCCTTCCACAGCAGCACTCAGCTCACAAGTGTCACACACCCACACAGGCCCTATTCACACTTCGCATTAAAATGCGTCTTGAGTGATGTGATCACAAGTTGGCAGCTCTAAGCACAGGTGTGAATGCACTCAAGATGCACTGGGGACATATTGGCCCTGTTTACACCTGGCATTAACATGCATCTCAGGTGATCCGATCACAAGAGGACAGCTTTAAGTACAGGTGCGAACGCACCCAAGACACATTGAGGACGCATTGAGATCTGATCACTCAGATCACATTTGGAGGTGATCTGGGCCACATGTGGCCACATTCGTTTAGCAGTGTAAACACAATGCGTTCTGAGCCACATTGACATCCTCTGTTTTCTGGCAGGCTGGGCACGGGAATTGCATTGCTGCCTCCTGGTCCAAAGCTGTGTTCAACTTGTTTGATAACAGGATAAAGAAATGCATTATTTTGTTTTTCTGTTTTTCATGTAAATTAAAAAAATGTTATCCACCTCCCATTTTTTCCTATTTTTCCCATTCCCCTAACCCGTTTTCCTTTTCAAATTGACAATTGGAATAGAAATTAAACCAAAATCAGAAAACAACTAGTTTTTCACTTGTCTGTCTAAAAAAAATATTTCGTTGCTGAATAGTTTCTTCTGCCCTGCCTGAGTGTGTCTGGGACTCCTTTGGTGCCGGTGATGAGTGAGCATCAACTTTCTGAGCTGGGCATCTCCCTTAACAGACTAAACTTTGTTAACACCAGGCAAGATGTCTTAATGAATAACTTTTCACTACTGGATACTGGATACCAATGTTTTAGAAGAGACAGACCTGATGGAAGAGGAGGAGGGGTGCTTTTTTACGTGAGAGACAACATCAAATGTGATTGTGTCGTTTACAATGCAGGTAACACGTTAGAATATGTTGGGATAAAAATAATGTTCTCCCAACAAATGTCTTTTAACATAGGTCAACAAATGTCACACACACATTAGGTGTCTATAAGCCTCCTTCTGCAGATGACATTTTCTATGATAAACTCACAGAAGTCTTGAAAGAGTGCAATCTCAACAAAGAATTATTACTTATGGATGATTTTAATGTGAACTGGGAGGATAAATCTAAGAGGAAAAAACTAAAAATGATCACAGAGAAATTCCAACTAGAACAACTAGTAAAAGGCCCAACTAGGATTGCAAAATGCTCCAGTACACAAATTGATCTAATATTTACAAACAAACCAGGAAGAATAACTAAAAGTCATAATTTAATCACTGGCTTATCAGATAATAACCCTATGTGCGAGAAAACTGACTAAAAATAGATTTAGGACCACGGCAAGACAATGATCCTTCAAGGCATACCCAGAGCTAAGCAAGAAGAATTTGTCAGTGAAATTAACAGCTTGAACTGGGATGATGTACTGTCCTCTGATGATCTGGACTATGGCTGTGATACTTTTACTCACAGAATCAACTCTGAGGGAAAGATTTATTGTGAGGATACAGATAACATCTAACAATAAAAACAATTTAAAGCAAATTTGCTTTTACAAAAAGCAAATTTTAGACATATTGGAAACTGTCTCTCTTTGGACGCAGCCAAGATATTTATGCATACTATGATTCTTTCCCATATGTCTTATTGCATCACATGTTGGGGGTAGGCTGGAGAAACAGCCATAAAACCTCTTGAGTCCTTATACAAACAAACTCTAAAAACTCTTGACAAAAAGCCAATGCATTTCCATCACTGTAGGGTACTAGAGAAATACAATTTACTGAGCTGAGAATTTTAGATTATTCTCAAATTTGTGCCTAGTTTATAAAATTTTAAATGGTTTGGCCCCTCCTCCACTATGTGACTTTGTGTACATTCGCTCAGTAAGTTCTATTAGATCCTCCAGAATATCCTCTATACAAGATTGTACCATACCATTTCATTGCACTGCATTTGGGCAGTCAGCATTCTCTGTGAAAGCCACAACCCAGTGGAATACCCTACCTGATGATATGACGAGCTGCAGTTCCATCAGTACATTCAAAACCAAATTAAAAAATCTGCTTAAAACTACTCAGCTCTGTAACCACTGAATCTAAATTTCATCTCATGGTCTTCTCATGAATGCAAATAATCTTGCTTTTAATCTGACAAGCTTGCATTATTAATTTCTAGTTGATATTGTGGGTGTATGTGATGTGCTATTGTGTGTAGCTTTGTATTTTGTATAATGTGTCCTGTGTTTTTTTTTTTTTTGCTTTGTACTGTTTGTTATTGTGCTGTTATATGTTTTATTTGTAAGGGACTGCAGATGAAAATTAGCTTTAAGCTAACTCTGGTGTGGTACATCAAATGTTAACATTTATATTTAACACTGTACATGGTCCCAATAAATACAATACAACAACAGCAACAAAAAAAAGTTGCTCGACATAATGGAGCTCAGGATTTATCAGGAGGATGGCTGCTTTACTCCAAACAGTTTCACAGTATGAACGTAGACTGTGTGTGTGTAACAGCAAACACAGCAACACAGAACATTAATAAACGTTAGATCCTAACTAATCCTGTGTGTTGGAGATTTAAATAATCAATGAAGTTATGCTGCTGTGCCTCTGTGCTGTGCGTAAATATATACATATATATATATATATATATATATATATATATATATTTACATATACTTTCCTTTTTCCTTATATACTTCCAGTGATGACATGTATAGCCGCATGTCACAATTCAACCGCTGGCTGTCGAGGTGGTGTCGAGCAAACGGTGTGGGCTTCATAGATAATTGGCAGACTTTCTGGGGAAGACCTGGTCTGATTAGGAGAGACGGCATACATCCCACTTTGGATGGAGCTGCTCTCATATCTAGAAATACGGCTGAGTTTATTAGTCGACCAAAACCATGACAACCCAGAGTTGAGACCTGGAGGCAGAGCTGCAGTCCTACATGCTTCTCTGCGCTTCCATTAGAGCAGTTACCCACCCAAAACCACATAGAGACTGTCTGTCCCCCGACCACTTAAATCAATTAAATCTGAAGTAAACAGAAGAGGATTCATTCATAAAAATCTAATAAAAATTAAAACCACTACTGCAATAGTACAACAAAATAGGAGAATTAAATGTGGACTCTTAAACATTAAAGCCGTATTAGTAAACGATTTAATCTCAGATCATCATATCGATTTATTTTGTCTTACTGAAACTTGGCTGTCATGAAGAATATGAATCCACTCAATCTCAGTGTATAAATAAACCCACTCACTGTTTTAACCACACCCTCGACCTTGTTCTGACTTATGGGATTGAAATTGAACATTTAATACTTTTGCCACAAAATCCTATTTTATCAGAACCATAACTTAATAACTTTTGAATTCCTATTACTGGATTACACACCATTAGACAAAAATGTCTTCACTAGATGTCTATCTGATACTGCTGTAGCTAAATTTAAGGAAGCAATTCCATCAGTATTGAATTCACTGCCATGTCTCAATACTTCAGAGGACTTGTATGTTAACTTTAGTCCCTCCCAAATTGATAATCTTGTTGATAGTGCTGCAGGCTTGCTGCAAATAACACTTGATTCCATTGTCCCTTTAAAAATGAAGATAATAAAACATAAGAGGTTAGCTTCATGGTATAATTCCCAAACCTGCAAATGAAAGCATCGTGAAAATTTGAAAGGATTTGGCATACCTCCAAAGTGGAAGAATCTCGTTTAGTCTGGCAAAATAGTCTTAAAACATATAGGAAGGCCCTCTGTAATGCCAGAGCTGCCTATTACTCAGCATTAATAGAGGAGAATAAAAACAGCCCTACCAGTACTATTCACCTTATATATGCTTCCTTTAGGTAATATTATTAGCAAACACTCCATAAATTTTCATTGTTATGCAGATGATACCCAATTATATTTATCAATGAAGCCTGATGAAACCAATCAGTTAAACAAACTCCAAGCATGCCTTAAGGACATAAAGACCTGGATGACCTGCAATTTTCTACAACTAAACTCAGATAAAACTGAAGTTATTGTGCTTGGCCCTAAACACCTTAGAAACACATTATCTAATGATATAGTTACACTTGATGTCATTACCCTGGCCTCCAGCTCCACCGTAAGGAATGTGGGAGTTATCTTTGACTAGAATATGTCCTTCAACTCCCACATAAAACAAATTTCAAGGACTGCCTTTTTTCACTTACGTAATATTGCACAAATCAGGCATATCCTGTCCCAAAAAGATGCAGAAAAACTAGTCCACGCATTTGTTACTTCTAGGCTTGATTATTGCAATTCTTTATTATCAGGCTGCCCTAACAAGTCTCTAAAGACTCTCCAGCTGGTCCAGAATGCAACTTCACATGTACTAACAAAAACTCCCACTCTCCCATTTTAGCTTTGCTGCATTGGCTTCCTTTAAAATCTAGAATAGAATTTAAAATCATTCTCCTAACTTACAAAGCCCTTAATGGTCAGGCACCATCATATCTAAAAGAGCTCATAGTAACCTATTACCCCGCTAGAACACTGCGCCCCCAGAATGCAGGCTTACTTGTGGTTCCTACAGTCTTCAAAAGTAGAATGGGAGGCAGACCCTTCAGCTATCAGGCTCCTCTCCCGTGGAGCCATCTTCCACATTCGATCCGGGGTGCAGACACCCTCTCTACGTTTAAGAGTAGGCTTAAAACTTTCCTTTTTGATAAAGCTTATAGTTAAGGCTGACCAGGCTCACCTTGGATCTGCCCCTAGTTATGATGCTATAGGTCTAGACTGCCGTGGGACTTCCCATGATGCACTGAGCTCCTCCTCCTCCTCCCCCTCTCCAGCTGTATGCCTTCATGTACCATCAATGCATGTTACTAACTTGGCTTCCTACCCGGAGTTTTTTGTGCTTTCTCATCTCGCAGGAAACCCTAGGATGCAGGCCGAGCCTTCACGTTAGTGTTTGTGTCCTTCCTATTGACCTTATTGTTATTGTTATGATTGTTGTTATCCCCCCATGCCCCCCTTTCTCTCTCAACCCAACCGGTCAAAGCAGATAGCTGCCCACCAAGGGTTCTGTTTGAGGTTTCTACTTGTTAAAGGGGAGTTTTTCCTTGCTGCTGTCGCTAAGTGCTTGCTCACAAGGGTACTGTTGGGTCTCTGTAAATTAAGAGTATGGTCTAGACCTGGGGCCTGTAATACGAAGCAAGTTCAACATACCCAGGATATCTTTTCATTATCTGGCTTCATTGAACCTAACATTGGCCATCCAGATAATGAGCACTACGAAGCTGGTTATCAACGAGCTCAGTCAACCCAGGGTTTTCCTATCCAGCTACAAGCGTGTTCATGTGAAAGAGGCCGGGTTGTCAGTTACAAGCGACATCACAACCATGAATGAAGTACTTCATGATATTAGATGAAACATTGATACTGTGATGTGAATTGGTGAAGATACCTTCATTGGACTGACAAGCGATGAACTAATGAGTATCAGGTGTGATTGAACGTCAGGTGTGACTGATTGCGCAGCCTGTTGGACTCTGGAAAAAGGGAAGGGCATAGGGGTGTGTAAGTCTGGGGAGCGAGCTCCTGTGCAGTGTGGCTGTGTTCATTCCGGGAGCAGGAGGGTGTCGTTCACAGCTGTTTAGGGCTGCTGGCGACGAAGCCAGGTACGATAGGGGGTTAGTGAGTTCCTGTGTTAGGAGGGGAGATCCGCTGCCTCCTTTAGTTAGTTAGGGCTGGGGCTTTAGGAGCGCAAGCCGCTGCAGCTCTCCAACCTCGCTGCCGCCTCTGGCATGCAGCCGTTGGCGTTCCCTGCCTGTTCACCTGCTGCACCGTCCGACAGAGCCGTAGTTCCCCGGAGAGTTGGATGGTGCCACAAGCTTAGACCCCGGGGAGGGGTCTTGTCGACCATGTATGTTTAGTATATATTTTAACTTGTATGTATTGTGTATTTTCTGTTTGTATCTTATAATCGTGGGGGCAGGAGAGAAGCGGGGTGGGGTTGAGTTGGGTCCCGGGCAGGGGAAGGCTTTGTATTGGCCTCACCCTCTTTCTTAAAGTAAAAGTGTGATTCCACTGTGTGCAGTGTGGTGTGCTCCCAGGCATTTCCTGAAGTTTATAGTGATGTGCTCTCATCCCTGATGTGTGTTTTGCATCCCTGGATGGTGGTGTGTATTTTTATAGCGTGGCCAGCCCTGACTCCCCCTCAAGTGGCATAACTATCCTATCTAGTCAAACTCCAGAGACCCTTTTCTTGTTGGTGTTAACTTAATAAAGATTCATTTTGCCTGATACTTTTGTGGTCTAGTGTCAGTTATTCTGAGGTCTCTGACGTTTATCCCACATAAATCTTGGTCTCTATTTGAACTCAGATTTATTACAATACCAAGTGCCTGCGGAAAACTTATGTTTAAGAGACAGCAAAAGTCATATTCATCCAAGTGAAATGTAAACGAGCCTGTAATCATACAACAGAATAAGAAGATGTAGAAACACTAGAAATAATTTCCACATATTAAAAGTAGGCTACGGCTTAAATACATGTAGGAATTGTTATATATGACTTAAGTACAGAGAGAGTAATTTTTGGTATTTAGTTGGATGATGAAGAAACCATCTGAATATGTCACATAAAAAAAGAAATTTAAAGTAATGTCAGATTGTTTCTGCTACCGAAGCAAAGAGTGGAAAAGTAATTAATGACTGATGAGGTCTATCTGACCCAAATATTGCATTATAATCATGGGAGCCAATTAACAGTGTGTGGATTATTTTTCTAATAAAAGATAATCTTTCGCTTTTATCTCCAGTTATCATCATACAGTTGTCTCATGATATTCTGAGTTACAGTGATGGAATCAGAATGTAAAATCATCCACACTGTCAGCTGTCACTTTGGGATAAAATGAATTTCATACTATTAAAGTTTAGTTTGTTTAGTGTCATAAATGATCTCTCCGTTTGTTAGAAGCTCTGTTTTAAAACCAAAGTGGAAATCTGGAGCAATAAAATGTTTTCACTGACTTATAGAAATATATATTGCTCTTTTTTACTAGTCACTTTATTGTAAACTCAGGACTTTTATCCATGTTGGGATCCTGTAGGAATGATGACTCTTTTTTCCCAGTGATCTGATTGGTCAGTGGTCTCAGTGTTGACAGGTTGTGATCCGATCCTCTTAAGTTAACCTGCTCTGGAGCAGGTTAGCTGTTCAGCATAAGTTACCATGGTGATGAACCCCGGTAAGAAGTGAACCAGCATCGTAGGACTGAAAACCCAGAGTTAAACCTGAAGTTACCTCTCTAACCCCAAATCTTGCTTCGTAGTACAGGCCTCTGCTCTGTGTGAAAAGTGTCCTGAGATGACTTTTGTTGTGATTTGGTGCTATATAAATAAAACTGAGTTGAATTGAATATATGTTCCGACGTGGTGCTAGAGCAAATCAATAGGATGGGCATTTGATTTTCGTGAGCGGGCACACAATGCATTGTATATTTCTTTATCCTGTTATCAGACAAGTTGAACACTGTTCCTCCTGTCGGTGAAAAACAAAAGAATGTGGTCTTTGCAAATGGTAATGATGTACATGTTTATTTGCATATAGAGCGGGAAAGTGAGATCTGATCACAAGTGGTCACTCAAGATGCACGTGGAGACACATGTTAATACCAGCTGTGAACAGATGTACTTAAAGCTGTCCACTTGTGATCAGATAATCGGAGACACATGTTAATGCCAGGTGTAAAGAGGGCCATTGAGATCAGATCACGCAGACCAAAGTCAGAGGTGGTCTGGGCCACATATGGCCACATTCTTCTAGCAGTGTGTACACAAATGTGTCCTGGGGCAAATTGAAGGTCTGCTTACTCAACTGACCGTCCTCTGCATAAGCGGAAGTACATGCTCATTCGCGCAACAACAGCATCATATTAAAGTGCGAAACAACAAGAAGCCACAACAACAGGCAAAATGGATTCTCGTGGATGGAGTACTCACGAAACATGCTGTCTGATTTCCATTTGGGCCTAAGAGGTATGATTTTGCCCATGTGCCAAGGTCTTTGCAAACTTCTTCCTTTAATTTCTGGCACACTAGGCATGGGAAGTGCATTGCTGCCTCCTGCTGGTTAAAAACAACAACGCATTTGGTCTTTGCAAATGGAAACGATGCACATGTTTATTTGAATATAGAGTGGGGAAGTGAGATCTGATTACAAGTGGTCACTCAAGATGCATGTGGACACACATTTTAATGCCAGGTGTGAACTGACGTACTTGGAGCTTTCCACTTGTGATCAGATCACTCAAGATGCATGTTTATGCCAGGTGTGAACAGGGCCACACAAGCCCAACACCTCTCACTCTGGGCAACTCTGGAACAAAAGACAGCGCAACCCCTATTCAGGAGTGTGGTTCCAGAGCTTTACATTGAGGTAACCCCAGCAGTTGGTAATGCTCCACCTGCCCCACTGGCTTGGGCTCCCTCCACACCACAGAGGTGACAATCCAAATCCAATGAGCCATTTTTTGCAGCCAGGTTCAATATGTTAAGTTCCCTGTTTTTCTTTTCTGTCAGATTGACAGGGAACCAAACCCTTGCTAGGTCCACATGGCTGCGCTTATTGGGCCAACATGGCATTCATTATGTTCATGCATTCACTGTGTTCAGGGGTCAAATTTGAGCAACTATGACAAAAATAACCTGGCAATTGTCATAATAGATTATTAATTTAACAAAGATCACCTTAACAGAATGCAGTATAGGTTTATAAGGTTTATTGTAATATGAATGAGAAGATAAGATGAATGAAGAACATGGGGACATTGTGGGCACAACATCTTGGCTGGCAGTCCTCAGGCTGTGTTGTAACCCCAGAGGTTCCTAAGAAGAGAACACTTGACGTAACTTGGGGCTCACCAAAACAAACAGTACACTTGTACCAGTGGTTCTCAAACTTTTTCACTTTAAGGACCCCTAAACTGACACAAATTAGACCATGGACCACTATTTGATAAGATTTTTGCTTTTAGATGTTTTGTTACAGAAAGTTTATGAAACCTATGACCAAAATAGTCATAAATTCTGTCATTGTGTTACTTATTGATGGAATTATAGTGAAAATAAATTATTCGACTTTTTGCTGGGGACACCCAGGAACTACCTTAAGGACCCCTGGGGGTCTGTGGACCCCATTTGAGAACCACTGATCTAGACATTAGGGCTGTAGTCAACCAAAGAAAATCTTGGTCGACTGAAATCGTAATGGGAGGGGGGAGGGGGATTAAAAATTGTTGCATGATATGGGACAGAGTGAACTCCGCATCCACACATTTCTCCTATCTCCATTACTCTGTTTAGCTAACCTCCCTCACTTTTCCAGCAGTTGGGGAAACAACAGACGTGACTTTTCTTGGTCTTGAGAAGCTTCAGCATTTATTAACTGTTACACTGTAGTCTGTACAGTACATTTACTGCCAGACTGACAACTTACTGCTAACCTTTTCCTCTGCTCTGCTTGTGTTCACCGTCACTTCTGCTGCTCGCGCTTTCCCACCCGCTGCGCACACAGATTACACAATGCTGTATTCCTTAACGGAGCTACACTACCAACACAGAGGTTGACTCACGTACAAGGAACCTATAAATGGATAGTTCCTTGCTCAGGTATCAGAACAGCACTGCACAGAGGCTCCCAAATGCTATTCATTTCTGAAAGAATGGATATTTGGTGTTATTTTTGGCATTAAAAAATATTTTTTTGGCCTGGCAGGGGTTTTCGTTGCTATAATTATAGGAGAAACACTGATTCAGTAAACGTTCAGTATGTTTAGTAAATGCCCAGTAAATGTTCAGTATAGTTAGACCTAGCAGTCTCCATTAGGTTGCGCAAGTTCAAAGTTGTGAAGACAATGGGGATGTTTTGAATACACCCCGTTTTCACAGGTGACTTGTTAGTCTGTCCCTGAAATAATAGATCAATCCTGAAAGGTGTAATTGATGTAGCACTTCTCTCCTTATAAAAGTAACACAGCGATATATTCGACCAATGAGAATTTGAGAGCATATCAACCAACTAATCGACCAGTCGACCCGGAGACTACAGCCCTACTAGACATCTAAAACGAGTTCTTACTGTAAGCCTCGTATATAAAAAGAAAATACTTAATAGACATTCGTGTATGAAACTGTTTAGATCACACTGGAAACGTTGTCATTACAAGGAGTATATTCACTGTCCCTTGCTGCAGCATAGCACTTCCCCCTACAGGACAGATATAACGATGTTTAGGACATTTACAGTAGGAATTGGTTTACATGTTATCTACAGGACAAATTGAGCCTTCATTAATCTAATTAGCACAACTTTTTGTCTGCAAAAGACTTACAAAACATCACACAAACAAGTAAACTGTAAAAGTAAACTCTCACCGCAACACCTGATTTGGTCTGAATATGGCCTCAAGCTTCAGTATTAGGTTGAATACAGTTCTACAGGGACTTTCTTACCGTGAAAAATGGACCTAGATTCTGCTTAATCATCAGGCATCAGAATGGTGGTTGTCCCTCTCTTTGGCTCTTCTGGCTCGCTCCAGCTCAGCCATCATAGGTAGAGGGCCCTCATACATGTTGGTCTTGATTGCTCTCAACTTCTCCTGGTAGTCCTTTGGCAAGCCGTTTTGCTCTGCTCCCATCACAATCACCTGCAGTAGTTAATGAAACTGAATATATTGACTGTCCTGAATGTACAATAAAAGCCCTGATTTGCTCATAACAACCAATAACAACCACAAATATCAGCTTATTGCTGATGTTTTGAAACTCAGTTTTATTTATGATGAGTTTCAACACATCAAGAGTGAGCTGAGAGATGTTTGAATCACAATTTTATTAAAGAAAAGGAAAACAAAGTCATATCTGGAGAAAGTAAAGGCCATCAGAATAAGAATAATCCATAGGCTATGACATACCAGTCAGTGGTCCTGTAGCCAGAAATCAAGTTATACACACACACACACACACACACACATACAGTATATATAGCTTGACAAGTGTGTGATAACAGTAGAAACAGTGTCTATTGTTGAATATTATATTTTTGAAGCTTACATGCAGTTGCTCATAGGAATATATTCCAGACTCTACCACCATCACCGTTCAGACTGTACGGGCCGACAGAGACTGCAGGTAGAGCAGTAAGAAGAAAAGAAGGGGGACTGCATCGCTTTTGAACAACAAATGGTGTAATTCCAGACATGTTAAATAGTTTGAGAGGTCAACAACTCTGTCACCGCGAGATTACAAAATCAACACCCAAATGCTTTCATGGTTATTTCAGCAGACTTTAACCACAGTTCTCTGTCTGCTGCACTGCCAAATCTTTCTATATAAAGCAAGGAATTTCTGTCTGTCTGTCTGTGTGTATGTATGTATGATTGTCCTTCACATATCCTCTTCACACTTGGTGAGTGCATTGCTGGGGATCTCTCTGAAGCTTGGCCACGAGGCCACCTTTTTCCTTTGTTCCCTGAAACAAAGGAGCAGCGCCAAAATGCTGCTCACAGACTCCATTTCCCATGATGCTTTGCCAGTTCGCGCTTGTGAACTCAGCAGGAAGCCTCAAACTCTCGTCTCTGATTGGCAGAGATGCATCAACACCACAGGGAGCAATGGCAACGCAGCCGTGACATCACCGCCCCTTTAAGTGCTGGCTGCAGACAAACGTCACTGCTTTCCAGTGTAACCGAGCTAGAAAAGGTCCCATTTTCTCCACCAGCCAGATTGCCAACGGAGGTAAATTGCGCACGTGTGCTTATTCCCCCTTTTTTTGGAGCCTCGCTGGACGAGATGACATTTCGACTCGTGTTCACCCGAACACTATTATTGGATCCACGAGAGTGCTCGTTTGCTCCGCTCTCACTGTGCCTGCAGAAGGAGAAAGGATTTTCTGTTTCTAGTATTTATATATAATATAGATTTTCTAGTATTTGAAGTTGCTGCCTGTTTAGTTTGTGTTCACCACGCTAGACTGTTTTGTCCCACTTGGGATTGCTATGTTTGTGCCACCGCGAGTGAAAATTAAATTGCTTTGTCAGTTCACAACCAGACAACGTGCGCACAGACTACCATCCGTACCGCGCGCTTTCTGTGGATAAAGCAACCACTGCTCTCCCCTCACAGTTGCGGGACCGAGAATTGGCTTTCCCTCCTTCTCCTTCCCTCTCTTTTTACCAACACACGCACACACACTGACAGAGATGCCACTGACCACTGGTCGGCGCTATCTTGCTATTGTTTAACCAGATTTTTGCGGCTACATCTGCCGGATGGCTCTTGATGTGACGTGACTTCCCCCCCCGAAGTCATACCATCGTGAATCTCGTGCAATGTCATCTTGCCAGATCACTTTCGCTATCGTAAGGTCGCGTGACGTCAGCTGGCCAGATTACATCAACTATCTTGTCTCACACACACACACACACACACACACACACACACACACACACACACACACACACTTTTGCTTACATGTTTTGACTATGCACAACTGCTGTTATGTGTGTTGTTTGATTATTATTAGTTGGTAGTATAATGTTTATTAATTAATATTAATAATTCCTTGATTTCATAATTATTGTTGATAATTATTATTTATTACTAATAACCAAATGCAGTCCCACCAAATCCAACACAAGGAAGTGCATTGTGGAAATTTGGTGCAATTTGGACATGCAACACATTTAATATTAATAAACTTGAAATAAACAAGTGAACAGGAAGCCACTCCCCTCTGCTGCAGCGGGGCAGGGCCTCTGGGCTCTGCTACTGCATGTCATGGTCAGAGCTGTACAACCCTGCCATGAGAGAGAGGAGCGGATGACATCTCTCTTTATTTTATAATGTTAAAAGCTAGGCTTAGTTGTGGGTTTTCTGACTCATTTTAAAAAAGACGAGAGAAAAAGAGAGGGAGGGTGAGTGAACTGTGTGCAAGAGTGAGCGACAGAGAGACAGCTCTGGTGAGGAAAGAGTGGTGGAAGAGTTTCTCTGAGAGAGAGAAAGCCTGTGAAAGTGTTGGGTTTCCCAACTCACTTCAAATAAAGACAAGAGAAAAAGAGAGAGAGAGGGCCAGAAAACTGAGAGCTGAGGGGGAGTAGCTGTGTGAGGCAGCAGGGCAGAGGTTGCTGCAGTGACATATAATAATAATGAGAGGAAGACAAACAGTGCAACGACATTTAAATTGGCCAGAGGTCATTTGGCATTCGTCCTGTAGCTCTTTAATTATCCAGCTGACTGTTCCTGCAGTTGTCTACTGTTAAAATGCTAATTTGCGGTGTAACCGGGGGAAAGTTACTGAACCTGTGAACCTAATTGCCAGAACAAAACATTGGCATTGTACATTTCTACAAACCACAGATACATTGAATATCTACGTTTCAATTTTGGCCATTATCTGTTGAATAATGATGTTTTATGATGTGACAACGCTGTGGTTAAGATCTGGTTAGGTTTAGACACAAAACCACTTGGTTAGGGTTAGGGAAAGATTATGGTTTGGGTTAAAATAAAATAAAAACGACTGCAAATGTCCCGATGTCTCGCTGAAAACATGTTTTGTCGGTTGAAATAGGAAGCAGGCACTGGTTTCAAGGTGGTCTCTAACCGTGCTCTGTGCTGATTTCCAGCTTTCTGCCAACAAACTTCCTAACCATCCACCTATGCTTCCTCTTCCTAAGAAGAAAGTCAGCTCATATAGATCCCATGTGAACTACATCACTTTAGAAATGTTATGATATGTATTCTGGAAATGTTGATATGATACATTTTCATCAAATGTTGATAGGATAAGTATTGTTTAAATGTTAATATGCTACGTATTACACATGTTGAACTGTTAATATTCAACGTATCTGTGGTTTGCAGGAACTTACAATGCCAGCGTTTTATTCTGGCGACCGGGCTGGAACCTGTCTGACCGCAGCTCTGTAGCTTTGCAGCTCAGCTCTGCAGCAGGTGTAGGTGCTCCAGTAGCGGAACTGTCAGTTGAACCTGTTGGCTGCAATGTAGCTCCACCAAAATTGGCGTTGTGGCTCCGCAGCAGACAGATCCTATCAGCTGAAGCTGTCTGCTGCAGAGCAGTAGCTGACCTGTAAGCTGAAGTTGTCCACTGCAGAGCAGCTCTGCCTACATGATAGTTTTGGTGAAACAAGATTTTACAAGCTGATAACTGCAGAAACAGATAGCGGGAGAGTTGAGGAGCTGCAGGGCGAGATGTGAGGAGGATTTCTGTTGCAACACAGATTTTCTGTTGTCTGTGTTGCAGACAGTCACAGATGGAGAGGCCCCCTCCAGCGGGCCAGCAATGCTGTTAGTTGCTGAAGCTAAAACTGTATTTCTCGATCAGTATATATTTGAAAATGAGCGCAGGGCTGGGGGAGGTGGCCATTACCTTTCTCATATAAGTTCCATGTGAAGAGACTTCCCAAACAGTCGACTCTACGTCAGCATTGGCCCCGCCTTTTCAGGGCTGATTTTAAACAGCAGATAACAAGTTGAACCATTTACAACCCATGAAATGCTGATTTTTTTAATAAATTTTGTGTCATAGTCAATATTAGCACCAGCATTGATGTGTTAATTGATATGTTTGTCAATCCATACATGTTTATGCAGTTCTCAAGAAATAATAAGCATCAAGCCTGTTCTGAACAGGCACGTTTTGAACGGGCACTCCACTAGTTTTTATGAATTTGTTAAATGCCCCACCAGAGAAAATAAAACTTTGGATTTACTGTATGCAACCATGAAATACGTATACACTTCCACTGCCCCAGCCAGATGCTAGATGTTCACACCTGGCATTAGAATGCATCTTAGGTGATCCAATCACAAATGGACAGCTCTAAGTATGTCAGTTCACACCTGGCATTAGAATGCGTCACGACATGAGATGAGATGATGGGATGAGATGAGATAAACCTTAATGTCCTGAAGAAAATTGTACAGTGTTGAACATAAATGTTACCGTTTTATATGCTGTACCAGAGTTAGAGCATAGCGAATTTTCATCTGCAGTCCCTTAGGCAGGTCACAATTAAAACATAACAGCACAGTGACAAACAGTACAAAGCAAAAAACACACAGGACACATTATACAAAACACAGAGCTACACACAATAGCATATCACATACACTCACAATGTCAACTATAAATGACTAATGTGAACGTGGATTATTTGCATTCATGAGAAGACCATGAAATGAAATTTAGAGTAAATGGTTACAGAGCTTAGTAGTTTTTAGCAGATTTCTTAATTTGGTTTTGAACAGACTGATGGAACTGCAGCTCTTCATATCATCAGGTATGGCATTCAACTGATTTGTGGCTTCGTGGCTGATTGCCCAAATGCAGTGCAATGAAATGGTATGGTACAATCTTGTATAGAAGATATTCTGGAGGATCTAATAGAACATACTGAGCGAGAGTACACAAAGTCACGTAGTGGAGGAGGGGCCAAACCATTTAAAATTTTATAGAGATAAAAAGGCACAAATTTGAGAATAATTAGTAAATTGTATTTTTCCAGTACCCTACATTGGCTTTTTGTCCAGAGTTTTTAGAGTTTCTTTCTATAAGGATTCAAGAGGTTTTATGGCTTTCTCCAGCCTGCCCCCAACATGTGATGCAATAAAACATAAGGGAAAGAATCATAGCATGCATAAATATAAATATCTTGGCTGCATCTAAAGATAGACAGTTTCTAATATGTCTAAAATTTGCTAAGTTGTACTTTATAGTTTTAACCATTTTTTTAACATTTAGCTTCTCTTAGCTCTTGGATAACTTTGTTCCTTAAACTTTTATAAATCAGCATGTCAGTGTCTCTTCTAGTTTTAATTGCCTTCCTTAGTGCAGCATCTCTAGATTTCATTAGTTTCCACAAATTTTTATTAAACCACAGTAAATTGTTTCTATTTTTAGATTTTATCTGTATCCTCACATTAAATCTTTCCCTCACAGAGTTGATTCTGTGAGTAAAAGTATCACAGCTTTAGTCCAGATCATCAGAGAACAGTACAGTTCAAGCTGTTAATTTCACTGACAAATTCGTCTTGCTTAGCTCTGGGTATGCATTGAAGGATCATTGTCTTAGTTGCCATGGTCCTAAATCTATTTTTAGTCAGTTTTCTCGCATATAGGGTTAGGTTATGATCTGATAAGCCAGTGATCAAATTATAACTTTTAGTTATTCTTTCTGGTTTGTTCGTAAATATTAGATCAATTTGTGTACTGGAGCATTTTGCAATCCTAATTGGGCCTTTTACTAGTTGTTCTAGTTGGAATTTCTCTGTGATCATTTTTAGTTTTTTCCTCTTAGATGTATCCTCCCAGTTCACATTAAAACTCACCCATGAGTAATAATTCTTTGTTGAGATTGCACTCTTTCAAGACTTCTATGAGTTGATCATAGAAAGTGTCATCTGCAGAGAGGGGCCTATAGACACCTGATGTGTATGTGACATTTGTTGACCTATGTTAAAAGACATTTGTTGGGAGAACATTATTTTTATCCCAACATAGTCTAACGTGTTACCCACACTGTAAATGATATGTTCACATTTGATGTTGTCTCATAAAAAAGCACCCCTCCTCCTCTTCCATCAGGTCTGTCCCTTCTAAAACATTGGTATCCAGGCACCGTGAACATACTCGCAGGAGTTGTTTGTTTACTGACTGCTCTTTGCAGTAATGCTTCTGATGTGAAAATGTCCACCAAATAGCCCCCCGCAGTTTGAGCTCCTGGTCCCATAAGACTTTTGCATGATTGTCAGCTTGGAAGGTTTTGAATAACCTCTGCCTCCTGCAGGGTTTCAACACAGTGGCATCAGCAGCAGGTTTTGTGAGAGAGACACTGGACCTATCAAGGTCTCCACAGTCCAGTAGCGAAAAGTTATTCATTGAGACATCATGCCTGGTGTTAACAAAGTTTAGTCTGTTAAGGGAGAAGCCTGACTTAGAAAGTTGATGCTCACTCATCACCAGCACCAGAGGAGTCCCAGACACACTCAGGCACAAATCAGCACCAAAGTTCTGCAGTGCTCCAGGGGTCACTGGTCCAGGATTTAGTTGAACATCTCCGAAGAACAGGAGAGGAGACCTGCTATTCTCCGAAACAGGGTGGCAGATGACTGGTCCACTGGATCGGTGATTCGCTCTAGCACCGGGGTCATCCATGCCGCAGGACAGAGGAATAGATTGCAAAATATTGCAGTAAGTTATGATGAAAACTCACTGTAGGAGCGTCAACTGGCCATGAGCCAGCATTTGGCCCAAGCCCAATCACTTGGTGTCCCAGGTTTTCCATCAACGTTGATTGCTCTGGCCAGACAGACACATACAGGCAATACAGCAGTGAGTACCAACAGTAGTCCAAAAAGCACTCCATGAAACACAGCCCAGGTCTTTTTTCTGATGAAAAACTGCTTTGAACTTGACGCAGTTTTTGACAGGCATGCTCTGGGGTACGATAAACTGCCTTGGAGGACAGTCCTAGGCAGCAATCCCATCCAGGATCCCAGTGGCCTGAGGGTAGAAGCTCCTCTTAAGCCCCTCAGCACTGGCCCGGTGCACCCGCAACCTCCTCTCGACCTTGCCTTCTAGAGTCCAGGGTGCATAGAGAGGCTCCAGCATGCATGGATTACGTTACTAGCAAGGATCCTTTAATTTTTCTTCTGGTTTTCATAAAATAACTCTTCTGTTAGCTTCTTTAGTGCTGTATCTCCTTTGGAATATTGGTAACAGCAAGTAGCAGTTAGCAGTTGACAGCTAGTTGTTTTGATTTGGAAAATATATCCAAAGACGATATTTTCTCTTCTGTTCTTGCTGATCAATGCTATTACTTCTTCTTCAGAGTCCTTGCTGAAGATTATTGAAGGTTCTTTTACAAAATGTTCCACTTTTTTAGGTCCAAGTTTGAGATGTAATCAGGAGCTCACTCCAAGTGCAGCCACGCCCTATTGCACATAACCCATGTTAAAGTGACACATAATTCACTTTGTTATAGATAAAATCTCAACAATCATAGAACATACTACCTAGACTAAAAAACCACGAAGCCTACTTCCTTATAACATCTCCTGCACTGAGCTTGAGGCACTACAAACATGGGGGTTGGGCTGGTTGTTTATTGAGTAGTGAAATAGAAGTTGGGGCAAAGGAAAGCTTAAAATGGTTACTTATACATCTGTTAGCTCTATAACGTCTGCTCTGAAGGTAATAATGTCAGGGAATAAGATATGTGACGGGTCTTCCAATATCCTATGCGCCTGTCTGGAGGGACAGGTAATCCTTCTTCCCTGTCACCTTCATCGCTGTCTTCACCATATTAGCCAATCTAGTTTTCAGCTGGAACGTTAGGGTACTGTACCATGATGCCATACCTGATAATGCTTTCCAGCACTGCATTGTAGAATGTAAACATCATCTCTGTACACACAACAAACAGTCTGAGTTGGTGGAGAAAGTTTCTCCAGAATTCTTTGAGCCAGCCTAACACACAAATACTTAATGTGAACATTCCATTTTAAGTTATTGTCCATTACTATGCCCAGATACTTAAAGGAGCACACCTGTTCAATGTCTCTGTTGCCAGCAATCACAGGCTCATGGGCTCTCACCTCCCTTGGATCTTTAGAATAAAAGTGTCGGCTGTTGCACCAGACCTTAAAAGTGGATATCTCATTGTGGTATACAGAGGGGCAGTCATCAGCCCTCAGCAGGCTTAAAATAATTGTGTCATCTGAGAATTTAATGACATAATTATTTGGCTAGCAGCTTCTGCAATCATTTTTTTACAGTGTAAATAGGATAGGTGAACTTACACAGCCTTGAGGGACCCCTGTACTACAGTTTTGACCTCTGAGAGAGAGCTATTCACCTTAACCTGTTGGGACCTATCTGTTAAACATAAAATAAAAC
Organism: Thunnus albacares; assembly: GCF_914725855.1. Taxonomy (NCBI): domain Eukaryota; kingdom Metazoa; phylum Chordata; class Actinopteri; order Scombriformes; family Scombridae; genus Thunnus; species Thunnus albacares. The sequence goes on from NC_058113.1 coordinate 678,460, forward strand.
CATTTGATTAAGAAAAATTGACTTGCATGTCCTTTAATTTCTGGACAGGCAGGTAAAGTTGTATTGTGTTAAAAGGTGAACTAAAATCTGCAAATAAAACCCGCGCATAAGCCTTAGTGTCCTCTAAATGTTTACTGATTAAGTGAGTCACACTGATGACAGCATCCTCTGTACTCTGCCCCTGCCTGTAGGAAAACTGAAAAGGATCCATACAGGAAGCCACCTCTGTCTTGAGCTTGTTAACCACCACCCTCTCAAAACATTTCATTACCACAGAAGTTAACACTACAGGTCTGAAGTCATTATTGGCAGAAGGGCATGTAACTTTAGGTATTAGAATTATTATGGACTTTTTCCAGAGAGCTGGCACAATGTGACTGTCTGAGGCACCAAGTAGCAGTCAGTTCATATCAGCAATGATTTAGCAGGACAGCAGACAAGCCATCCAGTACCATAGATTTCTTATAGCAAACTTTACTAAAAATAGTCTGAACCTGCTGTGGATCAATTTCTAGCCAATCAGGGGCATCAGTGTTGGTTATAGAGTCTAAGACCTCAGCCCCCTCCTGAGAAAAGTCCTGTGTTTCAAACCTGAGGAAAAAGTCATTCAGTTAATTAGCTCCCTCTAGTTTGTTCAGGTTAATAATCTGTTTCCTCCTCTGACAATTCATGTTTGTCAAGTTTTTCATACTGCCCCACAGCCTGTGGGGCAGTATGAAAGTGTAAAATGTTCTTTGTAGGCACTACAATGTCAACACAAAAGTTAATATAATCTGAAATTGTATCAACAGCCTCATCAATGTCCAAGTTATAGAAGATGCTCCAGTCAGTGCTAAGGAAACAGCCCCTCAGTGTTTCCACACTGTCCTCAGTTCACTGCAGCACTGTCTTGTGCTGGGGCTTGCTATACTTGAGTGCAGATTTGTATGTGGGCAGGAGATGAACGATAGAGTGATCCGAATTGGAGAGAGGAGAGAGAGTCTTAGCTTTGTAAACCCTACTGATATTCCCAAAACATTTGTCCAGAACTCTATTATTCCTTTTTCCACATTTGACATACTGATAAAATCCAGGTAGGGCTAGCTCGAGCCTGCAATGATTAAAATCACCAAGTATAAAAATAGGGGCCGCAGGAGTGTGCTGGAGTTCGGTGTGAACACATTCTGCTAGTCAAGGCTTCTCCTGTCACTTGAGACATGTGTCTCGAGTGACCACTTGTGATCAGATCTCACTTCCCCGCTATATATGCAATTAAACATGTATATTAATCCTGTTTGCAAAGACCAAATGCGTTGTTGTTTTTAACCCACAGGAGGCAGCAAAGCACTTCCCGTGCCTAGTCTGCTGGAAATTAAAAGAAGTTTGCAAAAACCTTGGCGTGTGGCAAAAATCAAACCTCTTCAGCACCAATGGAAATCAGACAGCATGTTTAATGTACACTCCTTCCACGAGAATCCATTTTGCCTGTTGTTGAGGTCTCTTCTTGTTGTTTCACATTGCAATATGAGGCTGTTGGCGCACGAATGAGTATATACTTCCGCTTATGCAGAGAACGTCAGTTGAGTGGCAGTCCTTCAATGTGGCCACACTGAGGTACACACTGCTAAAAGAACTTAGACATATGTGGCCCAGACCACCTCCAAATGTGGTCTGAGCATTCAGATCTCAATGTGTCCTCAATGCATCTTGAGTGCATTCACAACTGTACTTGTCCACTTGTGATAGGATCATCCAAGATGCATTTTAATGCCAGGTATGAACAGAGACTGCACCACAACAAGACTGCAGGCCCTGATGTGATCAGCCCCAGAGTCCTAAAGGCCTGTACTGGCCAGCTATGTGGGATTTTATAGCACCTGTTTAACCTGAGCCTGAGTCAGGAGAGGGTTCCTGTGCTTTGGAAGACATCCTGCCGTGTTCTGGTGGCAAAGAAGTCATCTCCAGCTGCCTTCAATGACTACCCCATACATACCCTGACATCCCATACAACGAAAGTCCTGGAGAGACTGGTGTTGGCCCATCTCAGACCTCAGCTGAGCACCTCCCTGGACCCACTGCAGTTTGCCTATCACCCTCAGGTTGGAGTTGAGGATGCCATTACCTACCTACCTACCTGTTTCATCAAGCCTTCTCTCACCTCTCTCACAGCACTGTTATAATTATGTTCTTTGATTTCTCCAGCACTTTTAACACAATCCAGCCTGTGCTGCTGGGAGAAAAGCTCCAGAGGATGCAGGTAGATGACTCCTTAACCTCCTGGATTACTGACTACCTGACAGACAGACTACAGTTTGTGCAGCTGTGCAGATGTGTCTGAATGGGTGGGCTGTAGCACAGGTGTACTGCAGGGGACTGTCCTCTCACCCTTCCTCTTAAGTCCTGTCATGTGCAGAAGTTTTCAGATGACTCTGCTGATGAGGGTAGCGTCACCGGTGGGCAGGAGGCAGAGAACAGTGTTTTCTGGATTTCTACAACAGTTCATTTACCTGCATGACGTGTTCCTTTTTTGTGTTTCTGCCTAGAGCAACTTAAGTGTTAATGCTTATATTATCAGAACAGTCTGTCTCCTTGTGTGTTGGACAGACAGGCTGAAGTATCCAGAGTAGATTCAAACACTGCACAGTCTTTTCAATCCCTATGGACAACCAAATAGACACTCACACTAGTGGTTGTCTGCTTCTCACACCACAGTAAATGCTAGTTCAGTCAGGGTGGCAGAAGAGTGTGATTGAGCAACACATAAGAAATCTATGGAAGGCTAAAACAAGCCGCTGTATATCTGTAAGAACCTATCCAACTGGGAACTTCTCCTCAACCTACAGTACAAAACTTGATTTGTTTGTGGTTTGAGTTGTGGTCTTGTAGCATCAGTAGTAATAGCAATACTAAAGACACCTATGGCACATTAAAATAGCATAGCATTTTTGCATATAGTTGCACTGCTGACAGATTCTAATTACTGCCTGAGACAGAGGTGAGGTGGCAGCAAAGGGAAGTAGTTATTTGTTATTTTGAAACCTGGTTTGCGTAAAAAGCAACAGCCGGCTAACAAGTGTATCATTACAGAAATAATAATTAATAATAATATAGTATGTGTCATGAAACTCACGGACTCATACTGCTGAACTTGACTGTTTATTATACTTTGTAGTCATTCATGACCCGACTATAACACATTAGTTTCTATCACTTAGCTTGTCTCACTCAAGTCAAATCAAATCAATTTTGTTTGTACAGTCCAATATCACAGATCACAAATTTGCCTCAGGGGTCTTTACAATGCACAGCAATACAAAAACCTCTATCCTTAGACCCTCAATTTGAATAATGTAAAACTCCCAAATAAAAACTTTGGTGGGGAAAAATGGAAGAAACCTCAGGAAGAGCAACAGGACGGATCCCTCTCCTAGGACACTATACATACTGTACATTGAAGTCCATCTATCACTATAACCCATACACAGTTCACAGACTGCAGTGACCCCTAGTGGCTAAAGTAATAGAGCTACATCTAAATCACATCATATCTTCCTTTTTTGTTTAGTTCTCCCACCAGGCAAAAATATTTCAATGCAGCTTCTAACATAAAGTGAAAAACAAATATTAATTGCTAGTCATTGCAACTTCTTAACACAAACACATAACAGATACTGTGTCCAAAAATACATTTCACTTTTTTTCATTTTACATCTGCCTCTTTTTTTTGTTTTGGAACTTGGTGTAATGGTAACAAAATATCCTCAACTTCCCATGCACATACAACATGGGAGATTAACAGTCCTACTTTGGAACATGGTCTTTGAACCTGATAGGAGTTTTGACCGCTCTCCCTACTGGGGTCCTCTATCCTCTGAGGGAAGCTGTGAGAACTGGAGTGACAGGGGCACCGGGAGATTTATGGGGAGTAGGTTGGTTCCTCAGGCAGAACTCATATTTCTACCATCTCAGTGATGTCTCATCCAATCCCTGACCACCAAATCCCTGGCCACCAAAACGACATGTTGGCCCCCCCACGACACTTAGTCTATCATCATACAGAAGGAGTCCATCAACTTCTGATAGGTGAGCTCTGGCAGCATGGAATGCAGTGTGTGATATTTGTGAGAGGTCTACAGGCCAGCCTATACTGATGTAGCAAGCGGCCCTCTGAAGGTCGGCATCCTTGCTAGTAGCCTCTTACCCTGAGAAGCAGCTGGATTCGCAAGATCAGAAGATCAGACGAGAATCCATCTTGTCAGGCTTTAAGTTTAAGTTCTCGCGTGATCTCGCAATCTCCCAATTTCGCAAATCCAGCTGCCTTGCAAGGTAAGATGGTGGTAGATGGTGATCCAGATGGTTATTTTCAGATAATTTTTGAAAATGCCTGCCCTTTTCCAAACAGTTTCCAAGGAGAACTTCTCAGATGGTTCTGTGTAACAAACCATCTGGTGTGTCAGATTATGTAGCCTCTTTTGATAGCATCTAATCTGTCACCTGTTATTGGTGTTGTTGATATCACCACCTGCACATAGGCCACCTGCATCGTGTTCAGTGTCAGATACACCACTGTCCTGCAGATGGTTGTGAGACAAAGAATTTGCCACAACAAGCTGCTTTCCAGGGACTACTACAGAACTACATCAGATATATTAACAACCTCTGGCATCTTGCAGGTGCTTTATCGAGGTCATATGAGTTTATCAGAGGGGCAAATGGTTTATAACTTTTCCATACCTTGTAGGTACCTGACAAACCACTCACATGCCCACACACTTGCAAGACATTCTTTTTATTATCTGACTGTAGCGTTGCTCCATATCAGTCAGTGTTTGTGAGCAAAAGGCAACTGGCCAGAGTCAATCTCCCTGCTACTGATACAGAGCTCCTTTCAGACCAGGGCTCCATTCCACAAAGCAGGTTTAGTGAAATCTCAGAGTCTGTTAACCCTGAAATGAGGGAAACTCGGAGTTTTCCGTTTCAAAAAGGGAGGTAACTCAAACCAGAGAAAGAGGGATAACTCTAGCCTGTTTCAGAGAGAGAGGTAACTTAAGCTCTTGGTCAGTTACCGTAGTAACAGACTCTATGAACCTAACCTGGTTGGGACCAGGTTTTTCTCAATGAACCTCGAGTTTCGCTCAGTCTCCGCCCCTCTTTCAGAGCCACACACTCCATTTGATTCATTCATTCATTCAGTCAGCAGGCGAGTTTTGGCGTAGCCTAGTTCTGCCGTCTGTCATTTAAAAAAATCATTAAAAAAAAAACAGAGTCTGTATATTAGAAGTCCATTAGGCACAGTAAGTGGCGACTTTTTCACTAACATGGCATGTCCTTTTGATAACGATCCCGTGGATGAAGGTGCAGCATTACTGCGCAGAGTATTAAATATTTGTCGAGAGTTGGTTATCAGACCGCGCATAGATGTTCTAGCATTTCCAGACAATTATCTTTTTGAGCGGTACCGTTTCACGTCACAGTCCATCATCTACATACACAACCTAATTTGTCCTTACATTTGCAACATTACCAATCGTAGTCATGCTCTCACATCCCAGCAGATATTGTGTGTTGTGCTGTGTTTCTTTTTATTTAAGTTTATTTAAGTTTATTTTAGTTAAGTTTATTTAAGTTTTTTGTACAATGTCAGAGCCAGCCACTGGCCTTCCTAAATTCTGGCTTATGGCCAGCTCTCTGCCTCTGTTAGAGGTGGCTGTGCTGGGCCACCACCCGTTTTACGGGCATCTGCCTTCTTTCTGTTGGCTGAGTAGAAGTCTGTGTTAGTTTAAATAGGCTTAGTTATTTAACAGAACATGATGTAGATGAGAAGACATTTATGTATGTGAAACCAGCATTATGTTGGGGATAAAACAACTGCACAGTCAAACAGCCACTTAATTAGGGCCTGAGCCCAAAGGGCGAAGACCCTATTGTATTTCGCGTGTTTGTTTCTTTCTTTATTAATCTGCCACTTCAACTCTAAATTTGACCCCCTAAACATGCTCAAAAACTCACCAAATTTGGCACGCACATCAGGTCTGGTGAAATATTTGATAAAATGTAAAAATTAACCCCCAAAGTGCCAAAATGTGCTCGAGAGCGCCACCTATGTATCTAAAATGGCCGCCACAGCCCGTAGGAATGTTGTAGAGAGATCGAACCAAAACTCAATTATTCGTCTCATCAAGACCTACAAATCATACACTGACACCCCTGACCTAAATCCAACAGGAAGTCTGCAGTTCACCCATGAAAGTATGACTTTGTGCCAATTTTGGACCTTGAATAAACGCTATCTCCTCCTAGGGCGTTAATGGTATCGGCTTCAAACTTTAATACATGTCTTATCACACTGTGCTGAACAAAAGTAAAAACTTTGTAATAACTCGAACGGTTTAGATCTAGTAAGTCCTGAAAGTTGTAGTGCAACATCACACCTTAAAATGTAAACCAATGGGGAGGCAATCTCTGGGCATGGACTTTGTGCCAAACTGGGGCGTCTGACGTCTAAACTATAAGTCCAACCACTTTCAAACCTGTATCAATGGATTTGCGTCGAAAATTCCTACAAAAAAATGTGATTATTAATGTAAGATTTGGCCAAAGTCATGGGATTAATCAGGATATTTCACAAGAAGAGTACTCTGAAATCCTTCTCTCCAGCTGAGAGGAAGAGAGAGAGAATGGGAGGGGGGGATGAGTAAAGTAAGACCTGTCAGCCCAGGTCTGAAAACATCTACATGCCTGTGACAGAAGCCCTTGGTCTGCGCCACATTCCAGTTACTTAGTGTTTCTACACATCTGACAGCAGCGTTTAATCCTCACATTCCAGTTACTTAGTGTTTCTACACATCCGACAGCAGTGTTCAATTCTTACTTTTTTTTCAAGGAGTACATGTGCTCCTAAATGAAAAAAAATTAGGAGCACACATATAACTTTAGGAGCACACTGAAAAATGTTCAAGTAACAGTTTCTTTAAGAAAACAATTCATTGCATACATATTTACAATTTATCATATACATATTTAAACTGTATGTGTGTGTGTGTGTGTGTGTGTGTGTGTGTGTGTATGTAAATCACAATTTATGTTGTTTTTAGGGGTGCTCGATTATGGCAAAAATCATAATCATGATTATCTTGTTCAATATTGGATCACAATTAGTTAGTTAACACAATTACTTTTTGACTTTCATTTTTGCCAATTGCCAATGTTGATATATGCACATATTTTTTCCCACTCAGCTGAGGAGACTATTACACATGCAATCATATATTGTACTAATGATCAAGAAAGACTATAGCCTATATGAGGACCACGATGAGTTGGAAATATCAGCATATCGGATATCAGCAAAAATCCAATGTCGTGCATCCCTAGTTAAAAGTCTTTACAATCCTAAAAATAGACTTGATGAAAATTAGGAAATTAATTTGTTTTACACACAAACTCATCAAGGGTTTTCAATTTACTAATTGAAATTCAAGTGAATGGGCACAAAACTTGCATGTTTTTATGACACAGGTGTGAGCAAGGCAGCCATGTCTCACCCTGCAGAAAATTCTCATCCTCACACTGTTGAGATTTGATGTTTCGCCATTACAGAGGAAGTTGCTATAACTTTTTTGTAAATGCTCCAATCCGCACCAAACTTTACATGTTTGATAAGACTCCCGGCCTGAACACATGTACATGACAATATTCCATCAGTGATGCAAACTGACTGAATAGCGCCCCTTACGAAATTTCAGTAAAGCAGCCCCAACAGCGGGCAAAATAGTGGACAAAGGAAGTGATGTTTATCTCCTTCTTGCACTGTCTGAAAACAGCCCGGGTCTGAAGACATCTACATGCCCGTCACAGAAGCCCTTCAATTGCGCCGTGGCCCGACGTGCGCAAGGGTGCGAAGGCCCGTTCAATGCTGTTTGCAGCTTTAATATTTACTTTACAATGTAAAAAATGATCAAAATGAGGTACCCCCATGAGATTATGTCGAGGTTTTACTTGTTTGAACAATGTTTTTATATTTCATCCTAAACTGCTGCCAAGTGCGCTTCTCCCCTGCGGCATTGCACCTAAATGAAATAAATTAATAGGCGACCATTCAAGCAGTTTTCCTCTGTAATATTATTGTGATTACAAAGGACTACATTTAAACTTATACACTGACCCGAGCAGCAATGTTCTCCCACGCCGTCTCCCTCTGTTTTGCAGCTGCAGCTGTGTTGCACTTCTTTCTGAAAACATGCTCAAACTTGCCGTATGAGCGAATTAAGATTCCTAGTTCTAGTGGGGCGAAAAACGCAGCCCTCCTCTTCCCCGTTGCCATGGTGACTCGTTGAATCGGGGCTCCATTGATGCTGGCTTTTTATAGTTGTGGTGCACGCGCTTAACTCCAGGTGAAACTACTAGTTGATTAAACTGACTCAAATCAGCTGTTCTGGAACCGGAAACTCAGAGTTTCCTATCTCAGAGTAGGTCAACTCAGAGTTCAGGATTAGACTCAGAGTTTGTTGAACCTGCTTTGTGGGACGGACCCCATAACTACTTGCATCTACACTAACGACGGCTTGGTTGCATCAAAATACGCCACAACTGGTGCAGTGGTCAACATGGCTTTCACTTGTTTAAATACTTGCTCCCATGCCTCTCCCCAAATCCACACAGCATTGTTTATTGGTAGGCTGTTGATGAGGAACCTGCCATCTGGAATGTTGGTGGGGCTGGGCAGTGCTCTGAGTTTTCCAGTGTTGGGCTTGATACCATTTTTTCCAACGATGTGCCCAAAATATAGGATTTCAGATTTCCCAAACTGACACTTTTACTTAGGACCTTTTACATTACTGCTCTGAGGTTTATTGTAAAAAAAACAAGATATTGTGCATCACCAACACAGTAACTGCACGATCTCTCAGGAGAGGGCTCATCTTTTGCTGAAATACTAACGGGGAAGACGTAACTCCACAAGCAAGCCTCTGAAAACAGAAGCAGCCCACTGATGTGATAAAAGTTGTGAACTCCCTGCTGCTGACAAGTGGTATTTGGCAGAATCCACTCAAGGCATCAACAGCTGAGAAAACTGTGGCACCAGAGAGCTTTGGTGCAATGTCCTCCAGTGTGGGTAGAATAAACCCCTCCCACTTCGCTGCTTTGTTAAGTCTACTTAGATCAACGCAGATTCTGGGTTGCTTGTTCTTTTTAATCACAGGCACGATGGGAGTACTTCTTTAAGCTCCTCAATAATGCCTAGAGACAGCATCCATTCTTCTTCCACTTGATGCAGGATAGGGAAAGGAATACGCTATGGTGTGGTGATACTATAGGACTCTGCACACAATCTGAGCTCTGTTTTCACCGGCTCAGAGTTTAACAGCCCAATGTCTCCAAAAACAGCCTCAAATCCCATCTACTCCCCGTAATGCCCCATTTGATTATCTATTTTTTGTTCAAGCAGGTTAGTAGTAAGGTTAGTGTGTATTTATGTCAATTTCTTTTGGAGTCAGTTAGAAATTTAGTAGTAAGTAGTTAAGTAAGTAGTAAGCTTTCCATCAGGGCTTTTGAAAATTGCTCTTGTGTTTCTAAGAAGGCACTGGGGCAGGTTTAGGTATGTGTGTTCTAATATTGTAATAATGCCTGTACCTGTGTCAATTCTAAATTGTACAGTGGTACCATTAATTAGCAGGTCTGTGAACCATTTGTCCTCATCAAGATCTGTGTCCTCTGAAATGGCTCCTAAGAACCATGCACTGGTCACCATTCTCACTGCCCCCACAAGCTTAGTTTTACAGCAGCTACAGCTGACAGCAGCAGCTACAGCTGACATCAGCTGACGTGCTGACGTGCTACGGTAAGTGCATTGTGTCATTTCCGGTTGCCGACTGTGGTTACTGATGGTGTTTTTGCTGCTCCCAGCTCAGTTAACTTTGCTATATTTCTCACAACTGTGGATAAATACCTGCTGTATATTTAAACCTATGCTAGTTCTGCTCAAGCACTCTTAGCTCTCTCCTTCTTTGACCGACTTTTCTTGCTAATCCCACAGTTGTTAGTCACTCTCTTGCTCGGTGTGTCAAATGTTTAGTTATTCCTCTGCCTCCTTTAGTGAAAATGGTACGTGTAATAAATGTAGTTTATTTGCAGTGTTGGAGGCGAGGCTTAGTGAATTCGAAGCGCAGCTCCGCACCATGGAAAACCAATCAGTAGCTAATGTAGTTAGCCAGCTCCCAGTATCCGGTGTGGGCCGACCTAGTGTAGCTCCTACTCCCCCGGTAGTTCCCGAGCAGCCAGGAAGCCAGGGTGGCTGGATGACTGTCCGAAGGAAGTATAGCCCTAAGCAGAAGCCCACAGTTCACCATGTTTCATCATTCATCATGTTTCTAACAGGTTCTCCCCACTCAGCAACACACCTGCTGAGAAACCAACTCTGATTATTGGCAGCTCCATAGTCAGAAACATGAAGTTAGCGACACCAACAGCCATAGTTAAATGTATTCCTGGGGCCAGAGCGGGCAACATAGAATCAAATTTAAAACTGCTGGCTAAGGATAAACGTAAATATGGGACGATTGTTATTCACGTCGGCGGGAACGACTCTCGATTAGGGTTAGATGTCAGACTCCATAGTTTTCTTTGGGCCCCTGCCAAACCTGACCAGTGATGACATGTATAACTGCATGTCACAATTCAACTGCTGGCTGTCGAGGTGGTGTCCAGCAAACGATGTGGGCTTCATAGATAATTGGCAGACTTTCTGGGGAAGACGTGGTCTGATTAGGAGAGACGGCATACATCCCACTTCGGATGGAGCTGCTCTCATATCTAGAAATATGGCTGAGTTTATTCGTAGACCAAAACCATGACAACCCAGAGTTGAAATCAGGAAGCAGAGCTGCAGTCCTACATGCTTCTCTGCGCTTCCATTAGAGCAGTTACCCACCCAAAACCACATAGAAACTGTGTCTGTCCCCTGACCACTTAAATCAATTAAATCCAAAGTAAACAAAGAGGATTCATTCATAAAAATCTAATAAAAATTAAAACCACTACTGCAATAGTACAACAAAATAGGAGAATTGAATGTGGACTCTTGAGCATTAGATCTCTGTCATCTAGAGCCGTATTAGTAAACGATTTAATCTCAGATCATCACATTGATTTATTTTGTCTAACTGAAACCTGAAACCTCATGAAGAATATGCCAGCCTAAATGAATCCACTCCCCCCAGTCATATTGATACTCACATTCCTTGAGACACTGGCCGAGGAGGTGGAGTTGCAGCCATTTTTAACTCAAGCCTAATCATCAACCCTAGACCTAAATTTAATCATAACTCATTTGAAAGCATTGTTCTTAGTCTCTCTCACCCAACCTAGAAAACTTTACAGCCAGTTCTATTTGTCATAGTGTACCGTCCTCCTGGTCTGTACTCTGAATTCTAAGTTTTTATCAAACTTAGTCCTTAGTACACATAAAGTAATTATAGTAGGTGATTTAAATATTCATGTGGACGTTGATACTGATAGTGTTGGCACTGCGTTTATCTCATTATTAGATTCAATTGGCTTCACTCAGTGTTTAAATAAACCCACTCACTGTCTTAACCACACCCTCAACCTTGGTCTGACTTATGGGATTGAACATTTAATAATTTTTCCACAAAATCCTATTTTATCAGACCATTTCTTTTGAATTCCTATTACTGGATTGCACGCCATTAGACAAAAATGTCTTCACTAGATGTCTATCTGATAGTGCTGTAGCTAAATTTAAGGAAGCAATTCCATCAGTATTGAATTCAATGCGATGTCTCAATACTACAGAGGACTCTTATGCTAATTTTAGTCCCTCCCAAATTGATAATCTTGTTGATAGTGCTGCAGGCTCATTGCGAATAACACTCGACTCCATCGCCCCTTTAAAAAGGAGGATATAGGAAGGCCCTCTGTTATGCCAGAGCCGCCTATTACTCAGTATTAATAGAGGAAATAAAAACAGCCCTAGGTTCCTTTTCAGCACTTTGGCCAGGCTGACAGTCATAACTCTATTGATCCATGTATTCCTATAGCTCTCAGTAGTAATGACTTTATGAGCTTCTTTAATGATAAAATTCTAATTATTAGAGACAAAATTCAGCACCTCCTGCCCTCAACAGCCACCAATTTATCCCCAAACACAGGAACCTGTAAAACCTGACATATATTTGGACTGTTTTTCTCCAGTCGACTTTCCTGAACTAACTTCATTGATTTGTTCAGCTAAACCATCAACCTGTCCCTTAGACCCTATCCCAACTAGGTTGCTTAAGGAAGCCTTACCCTTAGTTAGCACTTCTTTACTAGGTATGATCAATCTGTCTTTAGTAACAGGCTATGTACTACAGTATTTTAAAGTAGCTGTAATTAAATCTCTTCTTAAGAAGCCTTCTCTTGATTCAGGCATTTTAGCCAACTATAGACCTATATCTAATCTTCCCTTTCTCTCTAAGATCCTTGAGAAAGCAGTCTCTAATCAGTTATGTGACTTTCTACATAACAATAGTTTATTTGAGGATTTTCAGTCAGAATTTAGAGCGCATCATAGCACAGAGACAGCACTGGTGAAAGTCACAAATGACCTCCTAACTGCATCGGATCGGTTTTCTCTCCATACTTGTCCTGTTAGATCTTAGTGCCGCATTCGACACAATTAATCATCACATCTTATTACAGAGACTGGGACATTTAATTGGCATTAAGGGAACTGCATTAAGCTGGTTGAGGTCTTATTTATCAGACTGATTTTAATTTGTACATGTTAACGATGAATCCTCCATGAAGGCAAAGACACGGAGTTCCACAAGGTTCTGTGCTTGGACCAGTACTATTCACCTTGTATATGCTTCCTTTAGGTAATATTATTAGGAAACACTCCATAAATTTTCATTGTTATGCAGATGATACCCAATTATATTTATCAATGAAGCCTGATGAAACCAATCAGTTAAACAAACTCCAAGCATGCCTTAAGGACATAAAGACCTGGATGGCCTGCAATTTTCTACTACTATTTTAATGAGTCCAGACTGCCCACAGCATACAACAAATAGTTAACTTGAACTTCACCATTTTCCTGGTTAAGTTTCATTGCTATGTGATAGTGAGAGAAATGCTGTCCCCATGTCAGCCAATGCCGATGGCTGGGTGAAGTCAAACGATTCCATTACATGAAACGTCACCATTTTCGCTGCTCCAATCATGCCCCTTATCTCATTCAGTCGGGAAGGGTCTCTTCTAACACCATGTCATGGAACTCATGGACTCATACTGTTGAACTTGACTGTATATTATACTTCATAGTCATTTGTGAACTAGCACATCGGTTGCTATTAATTAGCTTACATTACTATATATATTTCATTGATCTCCTACTCAGAAGTCTCTGCATCACTATCACCCATTCACAGTTCACAGACTGCAGTGACCCCTAGTGACTAAAGTAATAGAGCTACTAAATCACATCACTGTGTGTTTGTCTCCATATCTTTTGTTGGAAGTAGAGATGAATTGATGGACAAGAGGTGTATTTTTAACATGACAATTATTCTATGTATATCAGTGTGTGTGTATGTGTGTTTAGGTATATGATTTTAGATAGTGTGCAAACATCAGGAGGAGGCTTAGGGACAATGCAGTGAGTGTGGGGCGCCCTTTTTCTAAAAAATTGAGAAATTGCCCCCCCAAAAAAGTCTGTGTACATCCACTTATGTCCCAGTCTTCAGAATAAAGCAATCAAAAAGAGTTTAAAAAGACAATTCTGGGGGAAAAAATAGAGGTTATTCAAAAAAATAGCCATACACTGTACAATGGTGCCCACTGTCAAACTCCTCTTTCATGGCTAATGCAAAAAATCATGTCTTAAACCACTATAGCTCTTGTGTGGATCAGCCGTAGTAAAAACAGTATATCACATACAGAAGCAGCAACAGATGCGAACCTCCGTCAGTGTCCACATGAATCCATCTCCATCACATTCCCATATGTTCACTTAGGTGACTCAGACTGTAGCATGACCTTGAAATTTCCAGTTTATGGAACATTTGGATTTGGGCCTGGGTGGAGGATAAATGTAGTCGACATTTGTACCATTAAAGACACTATATTCTGTTCTGTATGTAACAACCATGTGAACAGTTTGAGAACACCTCACTCACAGCTCACACAGAGACAAGGCCCAGCATAACAGAGGGAACAATACAGTGGACTCTTGTATATACACTGTAGAAGACAAAGCTGTGGCTACAAAGCCACGCTGTCCCTCTCTGCATGCTGCTTTTCTCTCAGGCATATTTGGAGCTCTCACATGCAAAAGAACAATCTGGTATTCTAGCTCACAAGCTGTCAGAACTATGAAACGTAGCATGGCAGAGAGGGCGTATCCTGACTGTTTTGACCTGTTGATCACATAGTCAGGTGATGAGGAGTGTGTGCAGACTGATCCCTATTCCAGATGCTTCACAGAGGGAAATAGGAGGTGATGCCCCTGACCTGATTCATGATCTGTTCTATTGTCTTTCTAATTCAAAACAACAACATTAAAACAACCAGGTTTGACATCACACAGAGGGAGAGAGACTCATTCAAAGCATCACTTACAATGTCATCCATGGGTGACTAGTGACCAGGGCTGTGTGGTTATAATTCTATCATTACAAAGTTGTAACAAATTACCCCAAATTCAATGACAGTATCATAGTTTTCATTGTTATAGACTCAAAATGTAACAATAAGTTTGAATCAACCAAGTACTACACAAGCTATTCCTGTCTACTGCAAATTTACATTTTAAAAGGTTACTGAGTACCATGTGTAGGTTTTGTCATGGCTAAGGTGAATATTATTATAATGTACAGCCAGAAAGCTAGATAAATCAGCTGGGCTGATATTATGATATCAGGATATTTGATCTTATTACAGATCTATCACTGTGTATCTCGGTCAATGCACAACAAAAAATTACAGCGCAGAAATGCCAAGACAGTGCCAGTAAATAAAGGATAAATTAATGAACATGCATACCCACAAAATTAATCAGTCATTGGTGACAGATTGCACATTTTGATGTTGAGTCTTATTTTTCTTATCTCAACTTGACTATACTTGAGTATATTTGTGTTCAAATTCACTTTTAAAATGTATTGTTATTTTTGCTGTTGGTGTAATGTTTTTGACAAGTTTATTTCTCCACTCTAAAAATTCCTGCTCACACACATATTTTGGTCCTACTCTGTCCCCTGAAAATAATGTTTATATACTACTAAATTGTTTTGCTAGACATGTTTCTGAGGAAGTGTAAATTCTCTGGATTATGTTGGAAAAGTTTTTCTAGTCTAGGAAGTCCAGTCCAGGTCCTTGTACTGCACAGAAATCATAGAGAAATGATGACAGGTTAAAAGCTCAGGACTTTGACACCAGAGACTGGGACTCATATTGTGCATCTTGTGTGTGGTTTGGTTTAGGTTACTACAACACTTTGGTTAAAGTGGTTTTGGATAAAAATGGAAATACATTAAAATATTAAAAAATAATTATTATGAAAATATTAATTATAATGAAACTATACATTTGTGAGCTGAAGATTTACATCTTCCGAAGGAGCTTAGAGTCACAGACAGGGTAGGGAAAGTAGAGAGAAAGTATTTCAGAAAGTCTCTCAGAAAGTATTGAGAGATAGACTAACACATAGTTGGTTTTGGTCTTTTCATGGGATTTGTTGGAATCGGCTTTATCATTAAAAATAGGTAGAAAAGATGACTTTCTGATCTGTAGCATTACATTCAAGTACTGTGAGCCCACAAGCATGGATGCAGTGAAAGCAGTCTTACCTGTAGGTACTGTGGTGATGGTGGGGCATACACACAGCTGTTCATTATGTACGTACGACAGTTGAGCTCCTGGCCTTTTGTCTTCACTGATAGCTCCACAGGACTGTATGCACCTAATGTCACATTCTCTTGACTGTGTGTGTGCACATGTGCGCAAACATAAAAATACACATATCATGGTGGATGTCAGTTTCACAGGGAAACATTCAAGGAAATAAGCAGAGGCCATTGAAGAAATTGATGAATGAAAACTTCACCTGTCTAGAGACTCTAGATCAGACATGTTCATCCTCCACACCACACCCCACACCTCGTCCCCTGGACTGTGCTCTATTGTGGCCACACCTCCATGCCACCGGTCACTGGCAAGGCCTTTATGGTTCCCAAACACCAATTTATAGTCCTGAAAAAATAGAAAAAGAAAGAAGTCATACTTGTGTACAATTCAGATAGGAGAGAATGTTGATTCTCGTAACGTCAGACTGTACCTTTAACCTGGCCACACAGTGTACTGTCGCAGAGGGGTTCTTGAGCTGGAGCCGCTCCTTCAGCAGGTTGCTGCCATATGCAAAGTACAGGAAGGTGTGGTTATTCTCCATGTTGTGTCCAGTTTCACCAGAAGATGAGTACAAGGAAGGGTGAGGTAAGGAAGATTATGAGCAGTCAGGGTAAGGCAACGATGACAGTAGAGAACTGAACCACAGCTGAGTGTTTGGAGGAGCAGAGGGCTGAGGTGAGAGAGCATGAGCTGAAGTGGGACAAAAATGAAGTACAGGCCTTCCAGCACTCACACACTATTCTCATGTTAATCCCCTGCACTGCCACTGAGCTCTATTCACATTCACAATACATGGTTTGCCTCATGTGTTGAGCCAACACCACTAAGCCCTACACATAGATTGTAATACATACATACAAACACACACACACAGACACACACACACACACACACACACACACACACACACACACACACACACATACTTTCACCACCGTCAGATAAATAATAATAATAACTTTCAAATTCATATTCATGAACACAACATATAGCACTTTTCTAAACAGAGTTACAAAGTGCTTAACAGTAAAACTAACAACAAAGAAGAATTTAAAATTATAACAGAATGAAACACTAAAAAATGAAGAGCATAGAAAAATAAGACCAAAACAAGATTTAAAAAAAGCTATCAGATAAAAGTGAGTTTTAAGAAGTGATTTTAAAGATGCTACAGAGTAGCTAGCCTGAGATACTCAGACAGGGTACACAGCTGAGGGGCACAGACCAAAAAGGTCTGGTGAACAAAGCAAGTGGTTGGAAAACTAGGAGACCCCTGCCTGAGTATCTCAGACTGCACTGTGGCTCATAAGGGATTAACATATCAACAATACGACTAGGGATGTGATCATGCAAAGCCTTAAAAGTAATAAGAAATATCTTAAAATCAATTCTAAAACTCACAGGGAGCCACTGCAAAGATGCAAGAATGGGAGTGATGTGCTTCGAGGCATGCAATTAATTTATAGCTGAGGCCAGAGTAAAGAGAATTAGAGTAGCCCAAGTACTCTCATAAGATCTGAATTGTTTAAAAAAACATTTTAGATAATATCATCAGCTGAAGGAAGCATGACTGTGGAGGAAGGAAGCATGACCATTTAACACCCTAGATACTTGGCTGTTAAATGGTAGGTGCAGAACACTGCCAGAGCAAGAATGAAAGCTGACATCAAGGAGGCAAAGCAGAGACATCAGCAGAGACTGGAGAGAGATCTCAACACCAACAACACCAAAGATATGTGGCAAGTGATCCAGAACATCACAGGCTACAAAAGCAGCAGTGCCCCCATAATGTGTGAGGCCACATTGCCAGATGAGCTTAACTCATTCTATGCTCGCTTTGATATCCTCAACAAAGAGTCAGCTGTAAAGTCCACTCCGCCTCCAGAGGACCTGCCACTGTCAGTATCCATAGTGGATGTGAGAAGAATCCTGCTGAGAGTGAATATGAATAAAGCTGCTGGGCCTGATAACGTCCCTGGCCAAGTACTAAATACGTGCCAACCAGTTAGTTGATATTATTACTGACATTTTTAACATATCACTGTCACAGGAGAGTGTTTCCACCTGCTTCAAGACAACTACCATCAACCCTGTACCTAAAAAGTCTGCAATGTCTAGTATAAATGATTACCACCCTGTGGCACTCACTCCCATTCTGATGAAGGGCTTTGGAAAAACTGGTTCTCACGCACATCAAAGACAACATCACAGACAGCCTGGACTCACCAGTTTGCATACAGAACCAACAGATCCACAGAAGATGCCATCTACACTGTCCTTCACTCAGTTGTTGCACACCTTGAAAATAACAGCACCTACATAAGAATGCTGTTTGTTGATTTCAGCATTTAATTCTCAGCATTTACTACAATCTTCCCCATGAAACTGATTGGAAAACTTAGCACTCTGGGCTTGAGTACCAACCTCTGCAACTGGATATTGGACTCTCTCACAAACAAACCCAAGACAGTTCAGATTGGTGGTCACACCACCTCCACTCTAGTGCTCAACACCGGAGCCCCCCAGGGCTCAGCCCCCTCCTATTCACACTGTACATCCATGACTGCAAACCCCAACATGGAAAGAACTCTTGTGAAATTTGCTGACGACACCACTATCATCGGCCAGATGTCAAACAACAATGAGAGTTCATATCGGGAGGAAATCAACAATCTTTCAGAATAGTGCTCAGAGAAAAACCTACTGCTCGATGTCAACAAAGACAAGGAGCTGACTGTTGATTTTAGAAAAAAGGAGGCAAAGACACACATGCTTGTCTACATCAGTGGAGATAACAAAGTTCCTTGGAATCAACATCACAGAAACCTATCATAGACATCACACATCTCCACAAAAAAAGCTCAGAAACGACTGTATTTCTTAAAGAAACTTAAGAGAGGTAAATTCCTGTCCCAAGTTCTTGTTAACTTTTACAGAGGAATAGAAAGCATCCTGACTGGAAACATCACAAATTGGCATGAGATGTGCCCAGCCCAAGACAGGAAGGCTCTACAACGGGTGATCATCCATCTACCTAACATCAGTGATACAGGTGAGGTGAGAGAGCCCAAAGGATACTAAAAGACCATACCCACCCCAGCCAAAGCCTGTTCACCCTGCTGCCATCTGGTAAAAAGTATAGAAGTATCGGCTGTCATACCACCAACTACAGAGCAGCTTCTTTCCTCAGGCTGAGACTCCTCAATTCATCCTCTGCACTCCAATATAAAAATAGTTTTATTTTTATGACTTATTATTCATTAATCCAATTATATCATTTCTGTTTTTGTGAGTAGCATAAAAGGACTACAAATTACATTTTGTTACACAACCTTGTGTTGTAAAATGATAATATATGAATCTTGAATCTTGACTACTTTAGATGATAAACAACCAAGTTTGGATTATAGAGGAGCTGACAGGGAAGGTGGGCAAACTAAAAAAACTTTAACAGGAGTCAAAAAGATTTTGATGAAAATAATCCCAGTCAGACATTAGTTTGTTACTCAAGGACCATCTTCACTAACATTACTGCTTTTATCAGTCATTTCTTTGAACAGCAGTTTTTGCCCTCACATTCAAATATTACACCGTGTGAATTCACCCTCAGTGATTATTACATCATCGTTACATCATTGTTCTTTTTGCAAGAGGAAGTTTTTTTTGTAACACTGTGCACATTAAGACAGCAGATAGGTTGTTCTCATGGTGTACTTGCACCAATGGAACATTCTTATCATAGTTTTCATGTAATATTGGAGATTATATGCTAATATTTCTCAGTGAGCAGGATTGTGACACAGCTGCAGACTGAATCTAAATTTGAACTGTAAGAAACATGTTTAAAAAAACAGTTAAAATCATAAAGTACAACTTAGCAAATTTTAGATGTATTAGAAACTGTTTCTCTTTGGACACAGCCAAGATATTTATGCATGCTATGATTCTTTCCCATATGTCTTATTGCATCACATGTTGGGGGCAGGCTGGAGAAACAGGCATAAAACCTCTTGAGTTCTTATACAAATAAACTCTAAAAACTCTTGACAAAAAGCCAATGCATTTCCATCACTGTAGGGTACTAGAGAAATACAATTTACTGAGCTTTGAGAATTTTAGAATATTTTCAAATTTGTGCCTAGTTTATAAAATTTTAAATGGTTTGGCCCCTCCTCCACTATGTGACTTTGTGAACACTTGCTCAGTATTAGATCCTCCAGAGTATCCTCTATACAATATTGTACCATACCATTTCATCACACTGCATTTGGGCAGTCAGCTTTCTCTGTGAAAGGCACAACTAAGTGGAATGCCCTACCTGATGATATGAAGAGATGCAGTTCAATCAGTGCATTCAGAACCAGGTTGAATAATTTGCTGAAGGCTGCTCAGCTCTGTGGCCACTGAGTCTGGATTTGATCTCATGGTCTTCTCAAATAATCTCGCTTTTGGTTTAACATGCTTGCATTGTTGATTTCTGGTTGACATTGTGGATGTATGTGATGTACTGTTGTGTGTGGCTTTGTATTTTGTGTAGTGTGTCCTGTGTGTTTTTTGCTTTGTACTGTTTGTTACTGTGCTGTTATGTGCTTGTTAATTGTAAGGGACTGCAGATGAAAATTAGCTTTAAAGCTAACTCTGATGCAGTGCACCAAATGTTAACATTTATGTTTAAAACTACATTGTCTCAATAAATACAATACAATATTTAAGATTTAAAAAATAAATGTAGTTTGAAAGTGAAAGAGATTTTCTTAGTATACACTTTAAAGAAAAAAAAAGTTAAAAAAAAAAAAAAAAAAAACAGTAAAAAATCTGGCAACAAAGTGTCCAGATGGATGCCATGAAATTACAGAAATTAACCATACCACAAAATTACATGAAATAAACTGTAAAAATACAGAACAGTTAGTTAAGTAAGTTAGTTTATGAAACAACCCAGTCTATCTACAGTAGTTTCTTATTAAAATATTTTGGTAACGCTTTAGATTACAGCCCGCAATGTACAGTGTAATTACTCTGCAGTTATCGTGTAATTTTTTGTACTAACGGTGTACCAGCACAGTATGTACCAATACATTTGTACAGGGGAACAAGATGTGAAATTATGGAATAAGGGGGTAACAATTTAGGAACTTACAAATTACTTATAGTGTAGTTATTGTTTAACTATCAGGTACCTATTCTATTATTACAGAGTATGTACGACTTACTGAGCAATAATCTGGAAATTTGGGAAGAATTTAGAGAGAACTAATACAATAGTTATTATTTAACCACTAGGTGTTATTACAGGGTACAGTATGACCATAAAACTGAGTAAAAATCTGGACGTATCAGGGAAGATGGAGTGATGACTTCTGCAGCACATAATAAATCTGACGTGATTTTATTTCAAAATTACCTTATTACCGACAAACAGGTGAAATACATAGCTCCTTTTTCATTTTGAGGCATTTAAAATAATTACAGGGTACATCTGTGTGTTTACTTCGGAACAAAGGTCCAGGGGACAGTGTGTTGTCATGGATGCTTTCGGCCTCTGAAGACTATCTCAGCTGTCATTCAACTCACCAGCAAACTTCATCACTTGACACTCGTCTATGGCATCGTGGCTCCACCTGGTGGACAGAATTCACCCACCAAAGATGTCACTCACTTATGCGTAAAAACATGTTGACAATTTTGAAGTCATTAAAATGTTGAAAGTCTTCCTTGGTATTTGTTTTCATCTGGCATTACGGCTCCTCAAGGTGCAAACTTATTCTTTTTTCAGCTCTGTGCATGGTCTCCTTTCATCCCAGGAAATAAATATATAGCTATAGCTAATATAAATATAGCTAAAGATAAAACATGAGGTATGAATCAGAACACAAATATATGGTTCATATGCTCTTCTGATTGCAAACTTTGTAGTTCATTTATTTTGTTCTTCCTTGTTTTATGGCAAGTAAAATTGAAACAAACTGTTCTCACATTGTCCTCTGTAGCTACAGAGTAAGTTATGTTGGTTGTTCCCCTCTTGTTACGTTTAGTTACAGAGTAACTACAGGATGTGGGGGCTGTATTCTAAAGCACTGCTAGTTCCCCCTTGTTACCTTGTAGTTACAGGATAAGTACAGGAGATGTAGGCTGTAATCTTAAGTGTACATTATACGTCTTCTATCATATTAAAACCTTGAAAATCTTACATCCTTAACTTAATGCTTAATTAAACATACTTCTTATTCAAAATAAATTTAAAAAACTTTGAGGAACAAATAGCATTTAATTCTTTATTTCTTTGTTTTTCTTGCATGGTTTCTTCATTCTTCTTTTTCATCTTCCTTTCCACTCCTGATGAAGATGACAGGGTTGAGGTTGAGATGAAGGGAAAGAAGCCAGTGGGGTGGGCGGGTGGAGAGCCTTTTCCATTTCTTTATAGAAAACGCTTCGTCTCCCCCTGTTCAATTCAATTCAAATTTTTTATTTATATAGCGCCAAATCACAACAAAAGTCATCTCAGTGCACTTTTCACATAGAGCAGATCAAAACCGTACTCTTTAATTTATAGAGACCCAACAATTCCCCCATGAGCAAGCACTTGGCAACAGCAGTAAGGAAAAATTCCCCTTTAATGGGTAGAAACCTCAAGCAGAACCTGGCTCTTGGTGGGCGGCCATCTGCTTTCACCGGTTGGGTTGAGAGAGAGAAAGAAAGAGGGAAAGGGGGGTGGGGGGGGGGGGGCAGAATAACAACAATCATAACAATAACAATAACAGCAGCAATAGCAGTAGCAATAGCCAAGGAAGGATGCCAACAGGACTGCAAAGGACCACGAAGGCTCAGCCTGCAACCCAGGGTTTCCTGCGAGATGAGAAAGCACAAAAAACTCCGGGGAAGAAGCAAAGTTAGTGACATGCATTGATGTTACATGAATGCATACAGATGGAGAGGAGGAGGAGGAGAGAGGAGCTCAGTGAATCATGGGAAGTCCCCCAGTAGTCTAGGCCTATAGCAGCATAACTAAGGGCTGATCCAAGGCGAGCCTTTATCTAAAAGGAAAGTTTTAAGCCTACTCTTAAACAAAGAGAAGGTGTCTGCACCCTGGACCGAATCTGGAAGATGGTTCCACAGGAGAGGAGCCTGATAGCTGAAGGCTCTGCCTCCCATTCTACTTTTAAAGACTGTAGGAACCACCAGCATTCTAGGAGCGCAGTGTTCTAGTGGGATAATACGGTACTATGAGCTCTTCAAGATATGATGGTGCCTGACCATTAAGGGCTTTGTAAGTGAGGAGAAGGATTTTAAATTCAATTCTAAATTTTACAGGAAGCCAATGTAGCGAAGCTAAAATGGGAGAAATGTGATCTCTTTTTCTAGTTTTAGTCAGTACACGTGCAGCTGCATTCTGGACCAGCTGGAGAGTCTTTAGAGACTTGTTAGGGCAGCCTGATAATAAGGAATTGCAATAATCCAGCCTAGAAGTAACAAATGCGTTGACTAGTTTTTCTGCATATTTTTGGGACAGGATGTGCCTGATTTTTGCGATATTACGTAAGTGAAAAAAGGCAGTCCTTGAGATTTGATTTATGTGGGAGTTAAAGGACATATCCTGATCAAAGATAACTCCCAGATTCCTTACGGTGGTGCTGGAGGCCAGGGTAATGCCATCCAGAGTAGCTATATCATTAGACAATGTGTTTCTAAGGTGTTTAGGGCCAAGCACAATAACTTCAGTTTTATCTGAGTTTAGTAGTAGAAAATTGCAGGTCATCCAGGTCTTTATGTCCTTAAGGCATGCTTGGAGTTTGTTTAACTGATTAGTTTCATCAGGCTTCATTGATAAATATAATTGGTATCATCTGCATAACAATGAAAATTTATGGAGTGTTTCCTTATAATATTACCTAAAGGAAGCATATACAAGGTGAATAGTATTGGTCTAAGTACAGAACCTTGTGGAACTCCATGTCTAACTTTTGTCTTCATGGAGGATTCATCATTAACATGTACAAACTGAAATCAGTCTGATAAATAGGACTGAAACCAGCTTAATGCAGTTCCTTTAATGCCAATTAAATGTTCCAGTCTCTGCAAAAGGATTTGATGGTCAATTGTGTCGAATGCGGTCTCTAACAGGACAAGTATGGAGACATATCCTTTGTCCGATGCAGTTAGGAGATCATTTGTGACTTTCACCAGTGCTGTCTCTGTGCTATGATGTGCTCTAAATCCTGACTGAAAATCCTCAAATAAACTATTGTTATGTAGAAGGTGTCTGTGATACATAGCCTGTTACTAAAGACAGATTGATCATATCTAGTAAAGAAGTGCTAACTAAGGGTAAGGCTTCCTTAAGCAACCTAGTTGGGATGGGTTCTAAGAGACAGGTTGATGGTTTAGCTGAACAAATCACTTAAGTTAGTTCAGGAAAGTCAACTGGAGAAAAACAGTCCAAACATATGTCAGGATTTACAGCTGTTTCTAAGGTGCCCGTGTTTTGGGAAAAATTGGTGCCTGTTGAGGGCAGGAGGTGGTGAATTTTGCCTCTCATAGTTAGAATTTTATCATTAAAGAAGCTCATAAAGTCATTACTACTGAGAGCTATAGGAATACATGGATCAATAGAGTTATGAATCTTGTCAGCCTGGCCAAAGTGCTGAAAAGGGCTGTTTTCAATCCTATAAATCAGAACAAGGTCAAGGGTGTGGTTAAGACAGTGAGTGGGATTATTTACATACTGAGAGAAGCCAATTGAGTCTAATAACGAGATAAACACAGTGCTGAGACTATCATTATCGATGTCCACATGAATATTAAAATCACCTACTATAATTACTTAATCTGTACTAAGGACTAAATTTGATAAACACTCTGAGAATTCAGATAAGAATTCAGAGTACGGGCCAGGAGGACGGTACACTATAACAAATAGAACTGGCTGTAGAGTTTTCCAGGTTGGGTGAGAGAGACTAAGAACAAAGCATTCGAATGAGAATAAATTTAGGTCTAGGGTTGATGATTAGGCTTGAGTTGAAAATGGCTGTAACTCCACCTCCTCGGCCAGTATCTCGAGGAATGTCGAGTATTAATATGACTGGGCGGAATGGATTCATTTAGGCTGACATATTCTTCATGACACACCCAGGTTTCAGTAAGACAAAATAAATCAATATGATGATCTGAGATTAAATCGTTTACTAATACGGCTTTAGATGACAGAGATCTAATGTTCAAGAGTCCACATTTAATTCTCTTATTTTGTTGTACTATTGCAGTGGTGGTTTTAATTTTTTATTAGATTTTTATGAATGACTCTTCTTTTGTTTACTTTGGATTTAATTGATTTAAATGGTTGGGGGACAGACACAGGACAGACAGGTAACTGCTCTAATGGAAGCGCAGAGAAGCGTGTAGCTCTGCTTCCTGGTCTCAACCGTGGGTTGTCATGGTTTTGGTCGACTAATAAACTCAGCCGTATTTCTAGATATGAGAGCAGCTCCATCCAAAGTGGGATGTATGCCGTCTCTCCTAATAAGACAAGGTCTTCCCCAGAAAGTCTGCCAATTATCTATGAAGCCCACATCGTTTGCTGGACACCACCTCAACAGCCAGCGGTTGAATTGTGACATGCGGCTATACATGTCATCACTGGTCAGATTAGGCAGCGGTCCAGAGGAAACAACTGAGTCCGACATTGTTTTTGCATATGTACACGCTGACTCAACATTAATTTCGGTGACCTCAGATTAGCGTAATCGTGAGTCGTTACTGCCAATATGGATGACAATCCATATTGACAATTGACAAATATTTACGTTTATTCTTAGCCAGCAGTTTTAAATTTGACTCAGTGTCGCCCACTCTGGCCCCAGAAATACATTTAACTATGGCTGTTGGTGTCGCTAACTTCACATTTCTGACTATGGAACTGCCAATAATCAGAGTTGGTTTCTCAGCAGGTATGTTACTGAGGGGGGAGAACCTGTTAGAAACATGAACTGGTTGGTGGTGAACCGTGGGCTTCTGCTTAGGGCTATGCTTCCTTTGGACAGTCACCCAGCCACCCTGGCTTGCCGGCTGCTCGGGAACTACCAGGGGAGTAGAAGCTATGCTAGGTCGGCCCGCACCGGATACTGGGGGCTGGCTAACTACATTAGCTACTGATTGTTTTTCTATGGTGCGGAGCCGTGCTTTCAATTCACTGAGCCTCACCTCCAGCACTGCAAATAAACTACACTTATTACACGTACCATTATAACTAAACATTGGACACACCGAGCAAGAGAGAGCAGGAGAACGAGAGGGAGAGAGAGAAGTCATCACTAACTGTTTAGTTTAAGTTAGCTGCTAATGCTAGCTGCAGAGCTAAAATAACTAACAACTCTGCGATTAGCGAGAAAAGTCGCTAAGAGAGAAAGCTCTGAGAGTGCTTGTGTAGAACTGATGAAAGTTTAAATATACAGCAGGTATTAATCCACAGTAATGTGAAATATAGCAAAATCAACTGAGTTGAGAGCAGCAACAACGCTATCAGTAAACACAGTCGGCAACTGGAAATTACACAATACGCTTACCGTAGCTCATCAGCACATCCTCAGTCCTCAGGTCCTCAATCTGCAGTCTTTCATTGTTAAATTAACCTGAAATGCCTTTGCAGATGACTTGTGACCACCAATTATTGGTCACAAGTGTGGAGGCCAAATAGCCTGGCTCGTTTCATGACTCCCACATTTCCCAGGAGTCATCACTGGGTCATCGGTTTTAGCAAGGTATGGCAAATATATACAATTAATGCTATTACTTGTTTAATTGTGGCACTGATCAAGTAATTTCCTCTCCTTTTATTAACAGGGCACTATGATGGACTTCTGCTGGGGGACAGAGGATGCCCTTGCACACGGTTCTTGATGACCCCCTATCCTGACCCACAGACACCACCAGAGAGGTGCTTTAATGTGGCCCTCAGTAAATGCCGGGTCAGGAATGAGATGACCTTTAGGGTCATCAAGTCCTTTTTTAACAGTCTCCGTGGTCTGAGGGTCTCTCCCGAGCGGGCCTGCCAAATCATATCAGCATGCATGGTGCTCCACAACATTGCCACTGTTGAAGAAAATACACTCGAATCCTGGTTCAAAGTTTGCTGTGGTGGAAGTGGTTTAATAGCATTCCGGAAATGCGGTGAGCTTACTGACACAGAGCTGGTCTGATACAGTAGACTGACCCAGAGCAGAAGAAGTGGAGAGACTTTATACAGTAAAGATCAAAGCACCAAATGGTGAACAAAAGCTACAGTATGGATCAAAGTAGTGAGGGCATTTACATACAAGATCATGGTTTGCCAGGGGCACGTCGGGAGGGGTCAGTTCAGTAGAGGTCAGGAGGGTGAATAACAAATGGTAAACAAAGGGGTAGAAAGGGAGGGCATTTACATACAAGATCAAGGCAAATCCAGGGGCAATACAGGAGAGGTCACATCAGCAGGGGTCAGGAGGTGGAAAGGACACCAACTTGGCATATGTTTGATCAAAGAGTTGTCTCAGACGTTATTTGATTATCAGGTCTCCAAACTAAATGTGTTCTCCTTTGATGATTGAGTCTGCTTGCAAAGGGTATTCTTCTTCACCACCATCTGAAAGGAGAGAACCCCTCATGTGCCATTGGTGGCACCTGACATCGTTGACCCCATCACTCTGGATCATCCCACTGGGGCAGCCATTAGACAGGGCATTACCAATCAATTTTTTATGTAAAAAAAAAAAAAGAAAGAAATATTTTATTTCATATATCATTTTGATTCTGTTTTATTCCAAATTGAATTATCTGTAAATACTGTAGCCTATGTTCTATGTGTGTAGCATGAAGGAGCTAGGAACTTTCGTCTTGTTTTGCAACCCTGTGTTGTACAATGACAAGTTTAGTTGACAAGTTGAACCTTGAAAAAAAATCACCAATCACAGGATGTGTTTCACATTTTTATTTAGTTGTTCTGCCTTTGCTGGGAAAAGAGAAAAAGAGTCATAAGTATACAATGTCAATCATGCTTAACCAATAAAAATACCATTTACTGCAATACCTTCTCCAGTTGCTCAATTTCCAATTTGAGCTTTTTGATTTCTTGTTCTTTTTTAATATTGTCCAGCTCCAGGTTCCTTTTGTATAGGACCCTCACATTGTCTGCTCCAACCTGTATAAATAGTATTAGTTGATAGGACATCATTGTTCATCAAGCAACAGAGATCAATGGGATAGACTTTTCAGTCATATTGATGTTGTAGAGTGTTCATGATTCACCTAGCATGGTGTGTTCTTGGTAAGGCTCACTAAAAAATGGACATAGGACTACTAGAAAATATAAAACCCTTACCCTTTGCATTCTTGAAGGCCTAGAGGTGGAGGCCACAGGCTCAGGGGAGTGTTGCATATTTTCCTCTTCCTGCGAAATAAATCAGCAAGTGAAGCTATTTAATTTTTTGAGGTCACCTGAAGCAGTTAAACCTATGTGCAGACTATCACAAGCATGTAATTGATACATTAGGCATAACTGGGTCCACAACTTCAACATATGATAAAAGATAAGTTTACCCTCACAGCCATCCCTGAGTGTCCAGACAGTGTCTCCTCATCATTGATCTCCTCCTAAAAATTATTTAAGAGAATTGCATAAAATGCTGGCGGCTCCGGCAAAACCATAGTATCTCCGTCGACTGTAAAGACTTTTCACACCAGATTGCCTGGACAAATATGCATTTAGTACTTTATCACCAAACCACTTATACATACCCAGGACAAACAAATGTTGCTGGGAGCTGCCAACACCAGGGTCAGATGTGACACCCCCTTTAATCCCCTCCATTATTGGCCGACCTTGATTGTTAGAGAAGGCCAGTTTCTCTGAAATTGTGAAGTCTGGTGGAGCTGGCCCCGCTCCAGTCTTCCTCCTCTATTTTTTTTCCTGTTTGCTTCAGGTAATATTAACACTTTTTACATTTTACACAGCATATCATCCACACACTAAAAGAATGATAAAGGCACAGCAATTACATACCACTTTGGAGGATGTTTTTATGCTTGGTCCTGATTTGCTGCCAAGTCCTTTTTACGCTACTGGTACTACAGCTATTAGAACACCAATTAGAAAATTGATTAGTCTTTTATAATACTTACCATTGTTTTGATATGTCATATTGTAAATTTATAATGGTGCAATAGGTAAGGGTTACTTGTGGGATGGGATTTTGTTGAAATATATCAAACTGTGTTTGGAATTGTAAAAAGAAACTAATAAAAAAAACTAACCACTATTGAAGACAATACTTTGAAAAAAAAAGAAGAAAGAAAAGTGATAGTCTATTGGTATTAATCACAGGCAATATTCAATCTATAAAATTAATTTCACTTTGATTGGGCCAAAAGCTAAAATAATTTCCACTTATCCTTCATTATGGGACAGAGTCAGACCTAAATGCACTTCTTGAGTATAATGTTTAAATCTGCTGCATCAAGTTTAAGCTCTGAATGTGGGAATCATTGAGAGTGCACTGAGTGGTAAAATAAATATATCAATTTACGAATTCACACAACCAGCAATGTTCTGCCAGCATTCCTCTCTTGCCTTATTTGCAGCTTTTTGCTGTGATAATTGTTTTATATTGTAAAACTGTATTGTATTGTAACCCTCCATTGTTCTTCTTGACTAAAGTAGACGGCACGCAATCTATCCATTTCATGCAGACTAAGAGTCAAATGACACATCAAACGCCCCTTTTTATGGGAACACACACAGAACCTGAAGCAGAAAGCCTGGGTTAACAAAGAAAGATCATAACCACCATCGTGATACCAATGATCTCTGATTGCGAGTTTAGGGTTTGTCAAGCCAGTTTACCGAAAGAAAGCCTGGCTATGTTGAACTTCTCTGACACAGAGAACCCCTCAGCTCTCTGTGTCAGTCCTACCATGCTCTCCCAGCCTAATGGTTCCCTGTCTGTTCTCCTGTTTTGTCACCTCACTCCCCTCACCTGAGCTTCTCTGCCCATCTCCCCACCTGCATGTCATTTCTTCATTAGTTCAGTTAGTTTTTAAGTCCTGGTTTTGTGTTCAGTCTTTGTTGGATCTGTTTCATTCTGGTTTGTTCCATCCTGTTTAGTCTGTTCAGTTTGATCTGCTTGTGTGGTATTCTGTTTTGCTTTGTCATGCCAGCCTTGTCTTGTATGCACAAGCATTCAATAAAGTGCCTTATGTCACTCAGCCTTAAGTCTCTGCATTTGGGTCCATTCCTCCTACTCTACATAACAGTGTGAACCTATGTGTGAATGATTAGTTCCTACTGATGTGCAGGTTGGCACCTTGCATGGCAGCCCCTGCCATTAGCATATGTGTGTGTGAATGTGGCTTGTAGTGTAAGAGCGCTTTAAGTAGTCAGAAGACTAGAGAGGCACTATGTAAGTGCAGTCCATTTATCATTTACCATGTCTCCCCGGATCTTTGTGTGTGTTTTCGGCAGAAACTCTCCTGCTCTCTGTCTGCCCTCAATGAGTCTCTCCCCAGATGGCAGGCGGGGTTGCTCCAATTCTGGTTCTATGTGCGGGCTGTGTGAGTTACAGACCAGTGTTGGCGCAGCCAGACACACTCTATCTTGCGCGCTATACACTGAGCTATTCCTTAAAGTAGCTACACTACTTATATACATTTTAGTTTAGAAAACATATTAAAATACTTTTTTTTTTTTTTAATTCCCGATGCTTAGGCCTGGCGGTGGGTCAACTTGCACTACATTGGCGGAAACCCTGCAAGTTATCTCTGATAAGTTAGTCTATGTTCTTAATACAACACTGTCAAAATACAGCTGGTTTGTCAAGGTTAGCTGCACATAGCTGTATGCTATTGGCAGTGGAGCACCTTATATGCGGTATTATTGAATGATTAATTAGAGAACCCCCGCTCCCTCCCCTGGGTGAGCTACTGCCACAGATAGAATCTAATTCTGTGGGAAACACTGGTTTTCAGTATTGTCACATGAGCACTTTCCTAATGCATTCTCTCACAAAAATGACACGCACAACCAGGCAGACTGCCAAGGGTGCTGTCAAGTCTATAAAAAATATGCAGAAAAAAGATGAGGGTAAGGGTCTCCACAGACTGCTCACTAGCACTTTGCCAGTGGAAGAGCCCAAGATTCCTGATTCAGGGTGTTACTAAGAGAACTGAAGTGGAATCATTGATTGATTTTTTTAAAATATTTTTTTGAATATATTTTGGTGTATAATATTTTCAATGGGCCTTTACTGTGAAATTCGCCAGTGAAATACTCTGGAGGTTTTTGTGCAGCTAGCTGGGGTCCTCTAGGATGTATCAGAAGTGGAACCTTCATTGGAAACAGACAGTTTCCTTTTCATAATATGCTGAATATGAGACATTATTAATCTGTATAAGTGAAGTCAAGACTCTGTAGATTCTAATTCCACTTTGAATTCTCCCGAGTCATAAACTCCTTGGTGAACAAGTGAAATAAATAGTGCATTTTTTCAATCAAATTGTAATATTATTGGTCAACTGTAAAGTAAATGAAAGTGACATCAAAACATGTTTAATTGACGGATCATTCATGATCCGGCAGAAAAGCCTCATTATAGTAATAACGGAAGTGTACGCACAGTAGGAAATTACGTGGTGGCTGGCTTGACTGTGATTTCCAGGGTGGCGGCTGGCTTGACCGCAGTCAACGGGCGGGAGCGGCATCAGTTGCCATCATCCACCAGCTGTTACAAGATGAGAGGAGATCTTTCAGAAGACAGATGTTTGTTTTTTTGTTGTTTTTTTAAAACATTTTTATTATCAAAAATACAAAAATACATTTCTTGGGTATATACCACATCACTACACTCCTTGCATCGTGATCCTTTTGTTTAAGTAGAGATGAGCCATTTTTCAGACATGCCATTAAAATTATCAATTTTTTAAAGACCACTTGTCATCATGCAATTCAAAAATGTTTTCGTTCTAGCTTCATTATTCACATCAGATATCCTGGGTTATATTGTCATTTGCTAAATTTCACATGTATATGGCAATACAATGGTACAATAACACTGCAAGTATTACTGAAAGCCTGTTGTGCATTAATAGAATTTATCTGTGGTAATTACATTTATGCACAATCATTAATGAATGTCTTCCCCCTGAAACAATGAGTGTTTCAGGGGGAAGTGTTTACCTTGTCCTGTATACATTTGTAGTCAGAAGTATAGTTACCTGCCACTAACTGGGATATAACAACCAGAAGTTGTGAACATCGTTGTCTCTGGAGATATGACAACACATACATATATTATAATATTAAAATTACTCCCAAGCATCTTTGGTTGCATTTCTTTTCTTTGTAAACATCTTCTCGTTTTGCATTCTTATGTTTATAAGCTGCTTGTTTTTCGCAAAAAAACAAAAATATACAACACTTTACAATCAAATGACCACGTCTACCGTTTTCTAGACTAGGGAACAGTATATTTGACCCTAAATACAATGTAACCTTTAAGTTTTTAACATCTGTGTGGCAATATTAAATGTCTATGTTAGTTTGAGCAGTTTACTCGTAAATGTTTGTACAGGTGGTCGCACAGAACTTAACTTTTCATCCATGATGAACACAATAGGTGTTGCACATGCTAAGTAAGTCAGCATCGATGCAGGCTCACTGTTGGAGGTTTTTATAACCCACTTCCACTCCCAGCTAGTTGGTTTGGGATGGCACTTAATATGGCGGATAGGGAGAAGGTGTAGGGGCTACTTTGGAAAAGGCCCCATCTTTCAAGACCTGCAGGGGGATGAACGCAATGGAACCATTTGCGCTCTGATTGGACAAACTGACTCTGCATTTGACCAATCGGATTCACACGTCAAAACAGAGTCAAAATTTGTACTCGTAACTTGTAGTTTGTAGTTGTAACTTCAGTGTCACGCACACAGGTAGGAAATTTGTGTGTCCGTCTCTCAGACTTCCTGAAACCTCACTGTTGAAAAAAATCCTGCACAGATTTTAATTGCACATACACAAAATATTTCTACAGCTACAAAAACTTTTACACATGTGAAAATTATACTTTATTACACATTCGCAAACCATGTCACAAGCTCAAAATATTTATGACCATTATTTGATTCCACACATGGGACAGAGAACTAATGTTACTTGAGTCTGCTTTTGCCTTTAATGTTTTTTTAATGTAACATCAGTCAAATGGATCATGGTTTTGTGGTCATGTTAATCAATGCTTTTCTGTAAGTTGTGTTGTTTGAGAAAATGAGTTCAGGGCATGTGTGAAAATACATAATCCAGAATAAACAACTATCCACACGCTAATCATCAGGTGATTGTTACCATCTGTTCTTCTCACGCTTTGTTTTTCTTCTCATATAGTGTTGTGGGCTTGTGCTGTCTCTTTACTCCTGTACATACACCAAAGTAACCAGGTTTCTCGCAGACAATACTGTAAATCCATATATAGATCTGCAGCAAATCAGTAACCAGATGTTACTCCTACTGCCAACCTTATTTTGCTAGCCTGGCTCACTGATTATAACTATTATTGACAGAAGATGCTGCTTTGTTTTCTTTTTTTTCTGGCATGTGTGTGTTTCACAGCAGCTGGATTTCTTATTGTTAAAGGACAGGTTCACAATTTTTCAAATGTGTCTTAAAACAACAGTTAGGTGTCCATATGAACAGTGAAAGAGGTTTTCCTCACTGTAATCATTCCTCTTGTTCATACTTGCTATTAAAAGATTCCCTTCAAATGCACTTTTAATGTAAGTGATGGGCAACAAAATCCAGTGTGTCCTCACAATCATTTTGTGTAAAAACGCATTTAAAAGTTGATCTGAAGCTTATATGAGGCTTCAGCAGTCTGAGTTAGTCATATCAAGTGGATATCTGCCACATTTACATTCTTTTTATCATCAGATTCCCTTTTTGTGTTTCCTTGGACAGTGTTTCCCTGTTGAGCTGTGGCAGAAGTACAGTAACACAAAAAGGGACATTGGCAATAAAAAGACTAACATTGAAAGACAAATACTTGATTTGACTCATTTGGATGCTGACGCTTCATATTAGCTTCAGATAAACTTTTAAATACATTTTTGCACAGAAGGAGGACTGTGGATTTTGTCCCCCATCACTTACAATGAAAGTGCATTATGAAGGGATCTTCTAATGGTCAGTATGAACACGATGAATGATTGTGGCATTTGGGCACCTGACTGTTGTTTCAAGACAGACCTCAAAAATTGTGGAACTGTCCTTTTAAAAGAAACTCCTGAACCAACCACTGTAAGATGTATGAGTATATTGATTAAGTAGAATTATATGATATTATACGATCCAAAATAATTACATGATCTGGAACAAAAATACTTTTCCCCACACAAAACAAATAATATGCAAAGAATTACTGTTTTAAAAATTACTACTTTTTGGAACACTGTACACAGTTTAGGAATGTATACCCAGTCATATTTGTATATCAATTTTTTCAAGGATTATTTTAAAATATGAAACATCATCAGATTTCCACTACAATTAAACGACAATACTAGAAGTCATACTGCACATGATATTTGTTGTTTGGGAGAAAATATATAATTATGATGAATTATTCAACAGTATTAAATTGGTTTAGGATTAGGGTGGGAGTTCAAAAGATTGATGGATTAGCACTAAATTTATATCAATCAGGAGCACATAGGGCCTACTAGATGTGCATACCAAGAGCACTTGGTGACAGTGAAATGACAAACAACAGCAAGTCCGTTTACATTTATTTAAATGACAAATTTAACATTATACACAGCAGATCAAGTTTAACATGATTGGACATCAAAACAATAAACTACTCTGGCTTTCTTTCATGATACAGGCTAACTATCAGAGTTTGTATGTGTGACACAACTGCCAAAGTTTTAGCCACAGATGATCTTCCTCAGACGAAGTTGAATAAGTGAACATACACTTATTATTTAACAATTAATAATTAAATGTCATTACTATCCAGCCCTGGTGCCAGAGAAGAGTAATTGGCCGGGCATTTGGTTTGTATGGGCAGCCCAGTTTTACTTTAATCAATGTGTTTATTATCTACGCCAACCATTTACGTATGTTAAACTATGCTCAGCAAGAAGCATTCACCTCATAAAGTTTCTTACAATGTGGGAAGCAAAACATAGCCTATAAATTGGCAGTGCAGCTGTAGTCTATCTTGTTATTTTACACTGTTATCTTCAATCTGAAAGGGGCTCATATTCAACCAATTAACCTGCTTTGTCATTGTGCACGCACTAAAAGTAGAGTTTGGGGCTAAATATTGTGTAAACTGTGTAATCACATAGCCAGTATTCACTGGGTTTGATCAGCCTACCATCTGTTTAACTTGTGACCATCAGTGTGGATACTGCAATGAGATTCAGCATTTCCTCTCAAACAAGCTATTTAAAAAGATTGATTTCAGAAAAATAAGAAATGTGAATGCTTCTTGTTGGTGATACCATTTAATTTACATAATGTAATACAAAAAGGACCAGACAAATACATACTGAGTTGAACATATGATAATTTCAGACTTTTAGGAGGACACCAACATGTTCTGTTCGTGTTTTCAACACCTGCCGTCACCACAACAACAACACATTCCCCTGAAAGTCACCAGATAACGGTCTGTGGTCATACCGAAACACTGGTGTTACAAATCAACTAGTTTTCCTGTTAACTGGTTACCTTTGTTTGTGAACGTTTGTTATGGCGACAGCAGATGTTCTAATCACAGAGAGGAAACGTAGCTGACCCTGCAAATTCAATTCAATTCAATTTTTATTTATGTAGTGCCAAATCACAACAAAAGTCATCTCAGGGCATAATAAAGTATTCACATTGCAGCATGCATACAGCTGTCACTGAAGTTCACGTACTGAGACCTACAGAGACTTCAGGAGAAATATCTGAGCTGGTTAAGTTAGGCACATTTGAAGGCTTATGAGTAGAAGTGTGTTTTAAGATGGCTCTTGAAGAACTCAATCAGTCATTGTCAGTTACGTATGTGTTATTTGTGATGACACCGAGGCTGGAGAAGCAGAAGCAAACTGAGAGAATGCCATACGGAGACAAATTTGGCAAGGATGCTAGGGACTGTTATTTGGCTAAACTGGCATCTATAAACAACAATGATCCATACGCTCGATACTCCAAGGACCATAGCAACCGCAACCACCCACAAACACAATACCCAAATGTTTCCCTTTCAACAAGCACACCCAATTTTGGGGCAGTGATTAAACCGCTCAGTGAAGACATCCCAACATATAGTCATACATCTCCACAGTTTTAATAATGCAACTTTCTTTGTGACTTCATCAAAAGTATGTCATCAGAAAGAGGACATGGTCCAAACATCAAATGATTATAGTTATGTTATCCCAAATAATATAAGCAGACATTATAACCTCTGATCTGAGGTGAGAAATCTTTAACTTTAGGGGTGCAGCAAACTGGCCTTGTGTGTTTTAAGAGTAGGCTTAAAACTTTCCTTTTTGATAAAGCTTATAGTTAGGGCCGACCAGGCTCGCCTTGGATCAGCCCTTAGTTATGCTGCTATAGGCCTAGACTACTGGGGGACTTCCCATGATGCACTGAGCTCCTCTCTCCTCCTCCTCCTCTCCATCTGTATGCATTCATGTAACATCAATGCATGTCACTAACTTTGCTTCTTCCCCGGAGTTTTTTGTGCTTTCTCATCTCACAGAAAAACCTGACTCCCGGGCCGAACCTTCGCGGTCCTTCACAGTCCTGATGGCATCCTTCCCTGGCTGTTGCTGCTTGTGCTTGTTGTTGTTTGTTGTTGTGATTGTTTTTCTTCTGTCCCCCCTCCCCCTTTTCCTCTCTCTTTCTCTCTCTCAACCCAACCGGTCAAAGCAGATGGCCGCCCACCAAGAGCCGGGGTCTGCTTGAGGTTTCTACCCGTTAAAGGGGAGTTTTTCCTTACCGCTGTCGCCAAGTGCTTGCTCATGGGGGAATTGTTGGGTCTCTGTAAATTAAAGAGTACGGTCTTGACCTGCTCAATGTGAAAAGTGCCTTGAGATGACTTCTGTTGTGATATGGCGCTATATAAATAAAGATTGATTGATTGATTGATTGATTGATGATTGATTGATTGTGGCTGCTATCACTGCAATAACAGTGGTCACAAGTTAATCTAGCAGAGGCATTGTAAACCCCAAGGATAATATACAATTGTTTTTGCTTTGAAATAGGCTATGTGTTTGGGTATATGAGAAGTTCTCAAACTCACTTGTGTAGCACACTGCTCCATAAGTTTTCCTTTAGATTTAACACCTGGTATTGAAACCCAGGTGGGGTTTTTATTTTGAAGAAAATACATCAAAATATAGTTAAGAATAATTCTGATCCCACAGTATCACTAAACTCAATAAACCATCAATAAGCTGAATTAATCAAAAAGATAGTCTAGTCTATGAAATTATGAGTGATATAAATCATAATCAGGTTTTTGCAAGATCAGCTACGTTTCCTCTCCGTGATTGGACATCTGGGTACGGCAACACCAGTTGGAAAAACCTCATACTCACCCAACACAATCGCAACTCGCAAGAAAACACAAAAGAAGAACTTTTGACTGCTTTTAAAAATACTACAACTGAAGGCTTGTTACAATAAGCTAAGTCCAACAACGAACCACAGTCACATTTAAAGCCATACATCTTAACATACTATATCTCTAAAAATACAAGTAATGTAATTTTCATTATTATTGAAATTAAATAATTATCACAGCTACATCATCTATCTTTAGCTCATACTGTCTATGCTTTAGCTTGGTTAGCACATGCATTCAATATGTTAGCAGCTGGTAGTTAGCAATGCAACACACCTCTGCTTTTCTCATGTAAATTCATATATTTGAATGGATAGTTACTCATTGTTTTATTTTTATTATCCTCATTTTATACAAAGAAATATGCCGTCATTGACTAGCTTGACATCCTCCACAGAGGCCAAGAATGAGTATAAATATCATGGAAATATCTGGAAATCAGACCTGGATATCAGCTCTTGCCTATTGTGATTTCAGCAGAGAATGATATAAACTAACTGAACTTTTTAACATTAAATTACATCCATTATACACTCATAGAGCACACAGCAGACTGGTAAAATGTAGAAAAATAAATAACATAGAAATATAATATAAAATATGTTAAATTTAATAACACACCAGCACAAGGTTTCATAGAAAGGTAATGTTGTTTTCTTTTCGTGTTACAATCAACGGGACCCAAAAAAAACAGCTACATTTGCCGTGGGGGAAAAACGAATGAGGGAGACCATTGGGACCAACTTTAGTCTGGATGCCCAGGTACAGTGGTTCAGCTAGGGGTGCATGGTTTAAAGAAACCTCCTCTCCTTCTTTCATTGAAGCCTTGGAGGAAGAGCTGTGCCAGATGTCCTGGTGATCCACCGTGGTGGAAATGACCTTGGGAACACAAAGAGCGTCAAGCTAGTCGCAGGGATCAAGCAGGACTTGCAAGACCTCCACTGACAATTCCCTCAGATTAAAATCATCGTCTCTGCCATCACCCAGCGGTGCCGCTGGAGGTCTGCCCACTATAAGAAGACAGACAAAGCCTGGTGCTTTATTAACAGTGTGATAGCTACCTTTGTTTTGTCTGTAGGTTGAAACATTGTACGGATGAGATAAAGATAAAGCATCAAGGTCCTGGCCATTTTTTGCATGACGATAAGTTCATCTCACCACTATAATAATATAACAATATATTTAACAAATATGATATGTATCCAATATTGCCTAGTGTCTGAAGGACCAAATCCAATAGGGTGATGCTGGATTTGGATTTCCAACTAATGTTTTGGCAGCAAAAAAGAGGCTTTTATACTTTGAGATGTTTGATGTGCAA
Source organism: Thunnus albacares (assembly GCF_914725855.1). Lineage (NCBI taxonomy): Eukaryota > Metazoa > Chordata > Actinopteri > Scombriformes > Scombridae > Thunnus > Thunnus albacares. The sequence continues at coordinate 717,313 of NC_058113.1, forward strand.
TTTCTTTTTTTTCTTTTTTTTTAACATACAAGGGTAGTGTGGTGGAAACTGCCTTCCCATGATCAAATGAATGTGCCAGTGAGTGTGCAAAGATAACATTATGTCAATAAGAGACAGTTCCCAGGGAGTTAGCAAGAAGGCTAATCTGTGGTTTAGCAATTTGGTTTTCTGTGTGAAATGATTAAAGGCCACCAGGTCCATTTTTAGTGTGAGAGAAAGGCGAAAGATGCTGAGGCAGTAATTTATAAGATAAGTCACACTTGTATTATCACAAAAGCATCAAGGTCATTCATGAACTCAGAAATAATGACCAGATGGTTGAACATAAAAATGAGCTATTATGAAAAGTATATAATATGAGGTTTTATGATTTTGCATTAGGTTTTTCTTTGGGGTTTCAGGGGTTTGTAGAGTCAAACAAAGGTTCTGCCTGTTTTTGTGCAAATTAATTTTTTATTTTATTTAACTCTAGTATGCATGCCTCTGATTTACTGTAGCATTACACACTATTAGACAAACAAGCAGTTTATGTGAAAGAATTCCAGAGTAAAGTTTTTTACTTAACATACACGTAAAGACCTTTACCTTACATCACATAAGGTTTTATTTAATGCTGTCAAAGTGAACATACATTATATAACAAAACAAATGCATTTCTCATATACTCCTGGGGCAGTTGACATCAGTTAATGTTGAACACAGAGGCTGTGCATCTCTAAGATCAACTGCTTTTGAACTTATTCTTATACACCAAACTGAGTGACAGTTAATGCCAGTAAGTTTAAGGCTAAAATATTTTTGTCCCTGACTTCCATATGTTGGATTGTTGGACAAATGTGTAGTGCAAACCACCAGGAACCACTTCTGAGAGAAGGATGTTTGTGAATAGTGCAGTGTACTAATCATCCTCCTCTTTTTCTGAAAGTACACAAAAGTAAAGATATCAGTACAACAGATAATATTATACAACAAACAATGAATAATAAATAAACAGCTCAATACTATATGGCACTGTCTTGTATATATTTGTCCACACACTCACAACAATGTGATGTGACAATTTGTCCACACACTCACAACAATCTCAAACTTTTTCATGTTGAGGACCTCCAAAATAGATGCACAATAGACCACAGACCCGTGTCTGAGAGGATTTTGTCTGAAAAAAATCCCCTCTCAGAAGACACACTCCCTGGAAGTTAGTGTAATATAAGTGAAATGAATCTATTTCGTGCTTTCGCGGGAAACCCCTGCAGCCCTCTCAAGGACTCCTGGAGGTCTTTGGATCCCAGTTTGGGAATAATTCTTCTACACAATTTGATAACCACATTATAAAGTGGATATAATTAGGGATGTCAAAAGAATCAATACATGGATACCATAGACATATAGATACCAAATCAATACCGGCATTTAGAAAATGATACTAATACCAGTGTTTTTATCTTATCATTGGTATCAACACTCTATAACTCAGTGTTATTACTCTAATATAGCCAGTGTGTGTTTGTTTAAATGCTGAAACACTTAAAGTTTCAGTCATAGCTACAGGATTGCAAACCAAAATGAGAGCATATAATCACACAACTGTATTTGTTGTTACAGCATCACATTTCTTACAGTCCCTCTGATTTGAAATGACTGTTTTTGGGCTGCTTTGCTTTCTACTAGAAGGTTACAGGCCAATATTCAATTTGTAACTCTTATTCTAATGCAGGCTGTATGCTTAAATAATGAAGCACACAAAGTTTCTGTTCAATTGTTAATGTTTATAAAAACGTTTTTAAATAAAGGAGTGTGTCCTGAATGGGATTTCTGGTTTTGCCATGGTATCAAATTAAGCAATATTACACGCGAGGGTGTGCTTTACCATCATGACACGACACGACAGTGACAGTAAACCGCAAGTATCACTGCAGTGCCAACAATAAGGTAAAGCACACCCTGTCGTGTAATATTGCGATTATACAACATTCACCAATAAAATAAAATATATAAACAAAATGTATTCATATTGTGAGGCAGTTCGCTCTAAAAATAGAGAAACTTTTGCTTGTGTTATCTCCATTTCCATGAAAATACATGGGGTATGACTAAACAATCACTCACATCAGTAGAATCTGATGTAATAAAACCTAGTTAAATACTCTAGCAGGTAGGTCGACCCTTAGTAACAACCTAGCAAAAGAGATGATTTCTAGTCCCTGCTGACTCAGCCAGCCAACTTCAGCTGATGCTTTCTGGAAATCGCGGCATTTCCCAAACTGAATAAATACCTCACACATAAACACAAAACTGCTTTGCTAGCTCAATCTCATTGTAACTAAGATATCCGCTGAAACAAATTATTTTTCCATGGACAGATTTAGCTACTATGTCCGCAAACTTCACAGATGTTTCTAAGCTAGCAGTGCCGTAGCACCAGCTCAGCTGATGGATGATGCCCGAGTGGAAGCTGAGATATACTTTGCTGTGTATGGGGGTGCCAGGTAACGATGAAGAGTGAAGAAGGGTTCGGGTTTTGTGTGTGTGTGAGGGTGTGTGTGTTTAACTCATCCCAGAGTCTCAGAGTTCAATCCACTCGCCAAAGGGTCTGTTTTGTTTTCCCCACAACCCCTAATCAGTTCAGTTTAATCTCTTGTGCTTCTTTACTCTTTGCAGACGGCATACGAACCTCTGCTTCAAACTTCGCGCTCCGGCATCACACCGACAACAACTCCGAATAATAGTTATGCCACAAACTGAAGTTCAGAGGTTTAAACAAGCTTCTTAGAAACAGAAAGACATGAGAGAAAGATTAAAAAAGAGTGAAACTAAAAGTGCAAATGCAACAACTGTTGCTGACAGCAAAACAAACACCACAACCATAAGGTCATGTCTCACTTCGTTCTAAACCCAGACACCACAAACGTACAAAAAACGTACAAAGGAGACATGACTTTTTTTTATCCCTCCCCGTGAGTTTTATTTTATTTTTTTCCCAAGCTTGAGCCCTGGTAGGCCCGTGCGTTAAAACGGCGATGATGCTGATTTCTCCTTGGAGGGCCAAATTCCTGTATGGCCCCTGGCCTCTGAACTGATTGGTTCGGAATATATTTTTGTACCTTTGTTATAATGTTATACTTTTTAAAATATTTCTTTTAGTTGGAATATGAGACCAAGAGTAAACCTGAAACTTTAAAAGAAAACTTCCTCATTTTGGCAAAAAACCAACAGTCTGAACCAAACAGTTCATCAAGTTGGAATGTCAAGTCATATCCTTCTGACTGTCCTGCATGACCGTTAACCACTGAATTAAATGCACAGGATTCTGTGACAATGACAAGCTCTTGAGCGAGACAGACTGCGTGCGTGTGTGCTTGTGTGTGTGTGTGTGTGTGTGTGTGTGTGTAAAGCGCCCCCCTGCGTTGGACATGGATCCATTTTTGTGTTTGGCCAGATCTGCAACCTTTCTACCTATCTTCCAAATTTCATCTTTGTAAATTTGACGGTGTAGGCTGTGGAATCAGTTTTGTTAATGTGGCATATATATATATATAGCAGTGATAATACTTTGAACTCTAAAAACTCCAGCTCTAACTATTGATCCTTCTCCTCACTGCTGGAGTACTGAGTCGTACTCCAGCCCAGGTGGTGGCGGACAAGTGTAGCTCATTTGCCAAAGAAGAGCCAGAGGAAGGAGGAAAACCAACACAGACGCAGCTAACCTGAAGCAGTGGTCCTTACGGTGAGGGCAGAGCCTCGCTGTTTGTTGTCACAGGCCACCTTAATATCTACCATTATTTGTGATTTATTGTAGCTGTGATAGCTAGACAGTAACAGCTCACAACCAAAAGGCATATAATGCTACTACTTAATATGCTAGCGAGAGAAGCTAACTGGAGCCATGTTTTCTTGCTGTCATTGAGTAGAAGTCACACAGCAAACAAAGCTGAAGTACTAGCTAACCTTACTGCAGGGAAGATATGTCTTCTTTTTGTTTGTTTAGTACATAAACTGTAGTTATTATTATATTACATAATTTGGTAGTTGTTTTGATGGTCTGGTGGTGTGTTGCTTTTAGTTGTCATACATGAAAGAGCTTACCATAGCTTACAAAGCAGCTTTACAGAAGTAGCTGCTTTATGCTGTAGTTTAGAATGTGCCAAAGAGCATTACTGATAAACTTTAACACTGATTTCCTGTTGCGGTGTCAGGGGCGTGTACCACGAAGCTTAGTGTTCGCCAGCTATCTTTAGGCATTATGAAGCTGGCTCACTTTTAACCGGGATAAATCACCAAGGTAATTTATGTTGAACAGTCAAGAGGATCACATCACAATTTGTCAGCATCCGTCCACTGACCAGTCGGATCATTGGAAAAACAGAGTCATCATTCTTACAGGATCCTGACATGAACAAAAGTCCTGAGTTTACAATAAAGTGACAGGTAAAAAAAGAGCAATATATATTCAGTAGAATCATTTTACATTTCCCGGCTTTCCATTTCCACTCTGGTTTTAAAACAGAGCTAACAAACGGAGTGATAGTTAATGGCACTAAACACATAATGATGAGTGAAGCTGTATTTCAATTGTGCAAAGTTTCTTTCGTTCCTAAAGGGCTTGCTGACAGTCTCTGTGATTTTACTCTCAGCACAGAATAACATGAGGTGACTTTGTGGTGATATTGGAAATAAAAACTAAATCCTTTGTTGTCTTTTATCAGAAAAATAATCCACACACTGTTAGCTCCCATCATTATAAATGCAACATTTGGGTCAAATAGACCTCATCAGGCACTGACTACCTTTCCTCTCTGTTTTGGCAGCAGAAACAACAACGTCTGACATTACTGTAACTTTTATATAAGCATCACATACTCAGAATAGTTTGTTTATCATCTGACAAAAAAAGCAAAAAATACATATAGATAGGCCTGCTATATACTAAAGACTTGTATAATCACACACTTTTTTTTAAGCTGTAGACTTAATATTTGGGAATTATTTCTCATGTGTCTACATTGTACGACTGTGCTGCCATCATAACCAAAATTTGCCCTAGGTATCACTGTTTCATTTCATATCATATTAAGTACTTCATTCATGGATCTGATGATATTGCCCATAATTAACAATCCCACCTCTTTCATATGAACACACTCCTAGCTGGAAAACCCAGAGTTGACTGAGCTAGTTTCTAGCCAGCTTCCTGATACCTGTTATCAAGGACGGACAATGTTAGGTGAAGTGAAACCAGCCAACCCAAAGAGAGCGAGGCTAAACATAACTTGCTTCGTGGTACAGGCCTCTGGTTATAGTGACCCCTTTCCCAACCACCGGCCTGTTGGGAGGAATACTGCTGAAAGTTGTACTGTCCTGATGACAGATGCTGTGTGACAATTTGGTAAAATCATGTCTTTTGCTATCAGAACTGTTGATGGACTGGCTGCAGAGGTCATGATTTAAGGCTCATCTGTTGACAAACAGCATCAGTAATGTCTGTCAACTCCCTCCTGCGCTGCACCATCAGGTAACACTCATTTGGGATATATGACAGGACTGTGTGCATGGTATTATTGTAGCTGTATCAACTTAAGAACAGCTGAAGCTCACATGAATTCGGTCATCACCGTGGGTCTATTCCAGAAAGCATGTTTAACAAATTCTGAGCCTATCCCTGAACTCTTAGTTGATAAATCCTGAGATGGGAAACTGAGTTTTTGGTTCCAGAACAGATTATCAGAGTCCGTTCAATCAACTCTGACTATGTTCACTCATACTTAAGTGCATGTATTTTGAGTGAAAAAAGCTACAATTAAGCTTCTATGCTACAATTCATCATGGCAACAGGTAAATAAAAGCCTCCATTTTAATCCGGTGGAGGTAGAAGCATTCATGTCTGTGGACTGTGCACTTACTGTATACCTTCAATAAACACAGCAGCAGTGACAGAGGCTGAGTTAGACTGGGGAAAAGTGTCAATAAGTTAACACAATAAAGTTTTATTCAGGGTCGTCCATTAAATTATCATTTACCAGACCTGAATTTCCTTAATGGATGATAAAGTGGTGGAATCTGACTGTGTATTAGGCTGTAGCCTACATTATATTTTAAATATATTTGTTCAGCTTTAGTCTGATGGACAAAACACAGGAGGCAGCAACTGAAGATGAAAAATATAGTTGAAGATAGAAAAAATATAGATCAAACAGGTAAGAGATATTTTACATAGAGACACAATTGTAAGCTCACAGTCTGATCCAGTAATTATGAGTTTGGTGATTTGCAGTTGAAAAAGCATTGAGGTGAAACCTGAGGGTACATTTTTAGAAGTTCATCAGCATTCACTGACTATATTTCAATAAATGTAAATTTAAACAAAATGCTGGTAAAATACATACAGACTACACGCAGCCTAAAAAAAAACTCACTTTCAAACTACATTTATTTGATAGGAATGTTCCATCAGTGTGATTACACCATGAGAAATATAAGATGATTATTCATTGATCATATGTGTCTAAAGTTTCATACAGAACCACATTATGTGCACATTAAACATTTCAATCCAGTTTTGGGTTGAGGTGAACATCCAGGTATATATATGACTGAACAACCTGTGTCCACTTCTTGGATATTCACTGGTGTGATTGTGGGATGTTTTGTCATGTGAAAATAAAATCTACCACCAACTCTTTGGTTTTGTTTGCACTGAGATGGAGGCAGTTCTGCTAGCACTACTGAACAGAGTCCGGTATCAGACTCCTGTATTCACCATCTTCTCTAATAATAAAATGTAGTTGAAGGAGTAGGAGTTCATGTATTGAGCAGTGCTGAAATGATTGACAGAAAATGAATGTACAACAATTTTAATAATGTATTGTACATTTGAAGTAATGTATCAGATATTTTTTAGAGTCAACAATACGTTGAAAAACAAGCAATAGATTAATCAATTATCAAATAATCATTAGTTACAGCCCTAGTTAGTCACTCAACTCTGGACTATAAAAACCCCTTAACTTCCATATCTTTTTCTCTACAGACTGGAGCGGACACATGTGGCCACACATTTAGTGCAGCAGAGAGCTCTGTCAGGTGCAGATGCTGTCAATGCACTCAGACCATTTTACTTTGCAGTCCATCCTGACTTTTTCGGTCAATATCCCAAGGAACGGGTAGGTCTCTCATTGTTTAGTAATTCATAAACACAACCAAATATTATGTTGTGAATCAAACAAATCTGAAGTAATTGAATTGAGACTGTTAACTTTGACTTATGGTCAGACTGACATAAGGTGTTGTAAGGTTGTGTTCAGACAGTAGCACAGTGTGTCCTTGTGTGTGTAGCAACAGGCTCTCATCAACACAGAAGTGTAATGTTTTGCTGGAGGGCCATGCAAGGAATTTGTGGAAGAGGCAGCTTCACCACACCGTGTGTAGAACATTTGATGCTGTGTTTTGCAGGAAGTGAATGAAAATTCATTAAAGAGACTAAATGGCTATTTGGAAAACCTGCAGAAGCCCGGGTCAGGCTCAGTTCAGCCAATGAAGCTCACCTTTTATGTGAGGGACACAAAGGACAGCAGTGATGTATCCCCAGACCTCCTCACCTCAGGTACAGTTTCTGATGATATTGCTCATAATATTCAGAAGGTCTGTTAGGGAATCTTAAACCTCCCATTGGTTTACAGGGTTCCGTTCAGTGAGTTTCACCCTGCACACAAACGATGTTTTGAGCACGGTGATGAATGTGTTGAAGTCCTGCAGCCTGCCCATGGAGCACATGAAGGGACTGAAAGCCAATGCAGAAGCATCTAAACATCCAGCTGAGGCAGGCGTTCCTTTCTACAGACCCATCAAATGGGATAAGAGTTACTACACCTTCACTGGCTTCAGAGACCCTGAGCAGGAGCTGCAGCAGGCCAAGAGAGTAGAGCCTACACTCAAGTTAGTAACAGTGCAGTGTTTTCCCTAGGTTGACTACTTTGGCCTGGTGGGTGGGTGAACTGCGGTATTTATTAACTGACACACTGTAACCCGTACTGTATTTACTGCCAGATTGATAACTTACTGTTAACCTTTTCCTCTGGTCAACTTGCATTCACCGTCACTTTTCTGCCGCTTGCTGTCTCATTTAACCACTCACTCGCTTATGCACTGCCCTATTCCTTAAAAGGAGCTACACTACCAGGAGTTTTCCAGGCATCGACACAGACATAGACTCATGTTTCAAAACATTGCTGCTCAGAGGCTCCCAAACACTATTGATTTCTGAGTGAATAGGTATTTAGTGTTATTTTTGGCATTTAAAAAAAAATTTTTGGCCTGGCGGCCCACCAGGCCTGTACAGTTACAGGAGAAACACTGCACTGGACCTCAGCTCTGTATCACAACACAATTACAACTCAGTTACAACTGAACATCAGTACTTTTTGGTACAGATGGAAATATCATACATTGTAAGAAACAGTTCAGCACATAACTACCCTCTAGAACCACAAACTGTTGTTTTTACTTTTAGTTTGGTGTACAGATTAAACAAACAAGTCAAAACATGTTCACTAGTGAGATTTAGAGATGTTGGTAGGTGTATTTTTTTAACATTTATTGATAATGAGAAGTAAAGTAACCAGATCTAGTAAGCAGTAAGGCCTAGTATGCCATTAGTGAATGGTAAATCCCTGAGTGCCCACCAAATTTCACAAATTCATTTGAATCAAATGAACTTTGGCATAAGAGGGATAGATCATTGACAAACTCCAAAGAGGAGTAGGAAATATGAAGTACATTTTCAAGTTATTTCATGTGTGAGTTGTTTTATTTTGTCTTTGTCAGTTTGTGGCTAAGAAACAACGAGCCTGAGGCAACGAAGAAGCATAGTGCTAGTCTCCCTCGGAGAGAAGAGTTACACAGACTGAAGAAGGAACTAGGCCTCAAATTTCACCTGGCTGACATCAGGTACACTCACCACTACTGCGTCCCTCCAACACTTATGGCAGAAAGACACAGCAAGCACTTTGAAATGCTGCTCTCACTGCTATTGCTGTTTCTGCTATTACAATGATACAGATCAGTAAAGGAGTTGCACCTGATCAGAGAGTTGTAAAGTAATAAGCTCCAAGTTACATTGTTTACAAGAAACATATGAGAGGTGTAATTGGTTAAATTTTGCACGATTTCCCAGGTCGTAGTTCATTTGTTTGACATTTGCCCTCTGCACTACCTGTGCATGAAGACCTAGTTGGTGCTTTCTCTGTGTTTCCACCTTCAGTACATAACACACACCTGCTACCTGAGTCTAGTCACCTGTCTGACGGCATCTGATCAGCCTTGCTCCCTGCAAAATAATCACAACTTCTCATTTCCAACATCCTGGCTCTTTAGTTTAGAGAGTGAGCAGTCAGAAGTCATTGAGGATTTGAATGTCAGAATAATAAATTTAATATCAGTTCTTATGGGCAGTGAGACTGATTATGGAAGTTTTTATTGGACTTCAGTAGTTGTAAACCACAGAAGACAATCCACAAATGTGTACCATGATCCAAAAATATTTCACTATCCACAAACATGTATTTTTTTATTTGTGTTGTGTAAAGTCACATCCTCAAAAATACAGAGCGATTTGCAAATATGCATAACTTACTCTGTAAACACATATTTTAATTTGAGATAAAAATGATAAAGGTTTTACAAATGTAAATAGTTTCACCACAAAAATACATTTTAAGTGATATTTACGCATTTGTGGATGCATTTGTACATGTGCATTTGTGCATCACTTCCTGTCAGTATGTGGGCCACATGACATTTGTGACTTCCCTCCTGTTTGCTTGCGGATTTTTGTCCAATTGGTATTGCAGCAGATCAGTCTATGGGACAAATGTTTGAAAGCTAATACCTCAAAAACTAAAAGTGCAAAATTATTCATACTTCATGTAGAGGTGTCCCTTGTGTAAATGCTCAACATATCAAAACACAGTGCTAATAGTGCCACCATGTGGTCAGTTATTAGGTGTTTTATGTTTTGGACCCCCAACAAATCTTATTAGCTTGTTTTTGGATGTTGGTTACCATTTGTCTGTAATTGGTTACCAAACTTTTGAAGGCCTGATGCACTGCAGGCTATAACTTGTCAATACTGAATTGGATTGCAACCAAATTTGTGAATGTTGTACATACAGCCACATTGCACGAGTGTGTGACATTTGATACAGTTCTATCCATAGGGGGCACTACTAGTAGAAACTTGCAGCAGCAGCAGTAGCAGCAGTTGGCAGCAGCAGCAGCAGCTAACAGCCTGTTGCTTTCACATGCATCTTCTTCACAAAACGCAAATATTCTAGTTACTACTTAAGTTACACTGTATACATTTATTTATGTTTATTATTTTACACTTTCCTGTCAGAGTTGTTAAAGAAAGATTTGTAAAAGTATATGAAAATCATAGTAGTTATGTGTTCTATAAAGCCCACTCAGGAATACTGCATTTCAATTAACTTATAACATACTGTGATGTAAAATGATTAAAGCACTAATGCACTTTTTGTTCACTCTTTGGTATTAACATATGTTGTGTTATATCTAACATATACACACTATTAATAAACATATTAAATTGCAACTTGAATACTATCCTACTGCATATTGAATTACTTTTTATAAGTGCAAATACAATAAATTCAAAGTGTACTACTATTGTATTTATTAACATTATACTTAGTAAAATAAATAGTTGTATTACACACACTGGTATTGGATGTCAAGAGTATTTAAAGAAAGATTTATAAAAGTATACTAAGTACATTTTCACATGTATTCCATAAAGCCCACTTCAGAATACTGCATTCCAGTGTACTTATAGCATACTTTTATGTAAAATGATTAAAGTGTGCTTAAAGGTGTTGCAATTGTTGTACACTTTTGGTATTAAAAAGTAATACACTTTTTAATGAATACATTGTAGTACAACTATAAAGGTACTGCATATTAATGTACTTAGAGTATTTAAAACAACTTGGTTAAAGTACACTATGACAGTACAGCAAAACAGAAATTTGATACAAAAAGTAATAGTGTGTGTTAAATGTACTCAGTGCTGTTCTTTTAAATTTTAAGTACACTTAAGTGTATTTTATTTTAACTCGGGAATTAGGTCAACTCTGGTCAAAGCAGCATGCAGGTGGGTGTGTGTGCAATACAAGCACAAAAAAAATTATATTTATTTTTTATTGCTGAAGCCAGGCTGCTGTCCTTGTTTTCTCCTGTTGTATGGATGCGGACGCTAGGTAGACTATTATTTTAGCCTTTTTCCAGTGCAGATTGTAGTTGTAGTTGTAGTGTGAGGGAATGTCTCCACCTGCAGGTGTAGCTAGTGACTGCACCTCACATTTGTGGATTGTTTCTACAGATCAGCTTTGGTACAAATTGGACAAAAATCCAATTCAAACAAACAGGACAGAAGTCACAAATGTCAGATTTCCCACAGACTGACAGGAAGCTATCCACAATTGTGCAAAACCAGTTTCAAATGCACAAATGGATCCACAAATGCATAAATGTTTACAGAGTAAGTTACAAGTATTTGCATATGGCTCAGTATTTTTGTGGATATGACTTTACACAACACAAATAAAAAATACATGTTGGTGGATAGTTAAATATTTGTGGATCATGGTATACATTTGTGGATTGTCTTCTGTGGGTTACAACTATTAAAGTCCAATAAAAACTTCCATAACTGATAAGAATGAATTGAATGTTGTGCATGAAGCAATACAAATTTCAGTATGTGTTAACATGATGATGACATCAGTTGTGTTGTGCAGGTGGCAGCGCAGCTGGGGAGTGGCCCACAGGTGCTGTCAGCTTCAGAGTCTGAGCCGGCTGTCTCAGCAGAACCCTGAGGCCCTGAACAACCTACAAGGTAAAGAGTCTCACTGAGGACAGCTGATAAGCCAAATCTCTGCAGTCAGTCTTTCTATGTGGACAAGATCATAGCATGTGATTAAAGCAGTGGTTCTCCAGGTCCTGCATATTTTCCATCTCTACACCTTATCAGGTGTTAGGTGTTCAGCCAATCAAGAGCTAAATAAAATGGTAAATGGACTGTACTTTTATAGCGCCTTTCTAGTCTTCCGACCGCTCAAAGCGCTTTTACACTACAAATCACATTCACTCATTCACACACATTCATACACTGAATGGGTACAGGGGCTACCATGCAAGGTCCCAACCTGCCCATCAGAGGAAACTAACCATTCACACACATTCATACACTGATGGCACAGCCATCAGGAGCAATTTGGGGTTAAGTATCTTGCCCAAGGACACATTGACATCAAACCGCCGATCTACTGATTAGTGGACGACTCGCTCTACCTCCTGAGCCACAGCCACCCCAAATAAATAACACATCAGTCTGTAAAGGTATGGTCACATGGGATTAATATTCATCACATCTCTCCTTAATTTGAAGATCATACAACTGAAGAATTCAAGGATGCATGTTTTGTTTTGGTGTGATCTCCTGGGATGCTTCTTATTTGTCAAAAGTGACTCCTTGTTTTCCTTCACACAGTCCCCTCCATTGAAGACACAGCATGGCAGGATCAGATCAGAGTGGATACATTTAAAGGAACTAAAATTGTGTTTCTTCTATCACATGCATTCCTATATATTATCTCTAAATAAGAATGCATGTCCAATTCTGTTGAAATTTGTGCTGCACACAAAAACTGCTTTCTCTTGGTTACTTGTAATGAAGTCCATGTTTGACTAGGCTTATGTAACCAGACCAGAAAGAAGACTTTCTGATTCAAACTTTTACTCTCTAATACCTGCTAGGTGATGTCAATTGAGTAGTTTTCCTAGATCTATTTTTTTTTTTTAATTTTAAGTCCCATGGACGACTTTCTTGTACTGCTTTCACTTATTGAGTGCTTCTACCCAAGACCAGTAGACAGACTTATGTAGATGTGTAAAATTGATGAACTTCCTTTTTAACCTGCTCCTCTACCTTCCCTCCAGGACACATTGTTGTGTTTAGTGACCAGTCAGGGATGAACGCTTCAGGACACGTCATGCTGGGAACCATGGATGTTCATCATCAGTGGACCAAAGTAATGCAGCTGCAGTTCTCCTGCTGTCACATGTTCTCTGCATGTTTCCTCTTTGTTTCCTGACCTCCTCTGCCTGTGTGTCTCCCAGCTGTTTGAGCAGCTTCCCAGCTATCGTAGCCTGCAGCAGCAGACAGAGTGGCTGAAGGAGAGGATCAGCCTCCTCCTTGGTGGGACTCAGGTAGTCCACGTGGAGAGGCTGGGACCAGTCCAGCCCATCGCTGAACATTACAGCACCCTCAACACCTTCCACAAGAGTCTGTTGTCCCGACGGCTTCGTCTGCACCCCAGGAGCCTGCAGGGGCTCACCATGATGTTGGAGAAGTACGCTGTCACACACCATCAACACCTAAAACACACGACTCTTTGCTGTTTCAGTAACGAAGACATGATTTGTCGTTTGTGTCACAGTGACCGCTCTTCCCCCAGTCTTCATGAGATGGGCCACTTCATTATCCCCACCAACTGTGACCCTCCCAAGCTGCAGGCCTTCCTCCAGAGCCATGCCCCCAAAGCCAGACAACGCACCCACCGCAAAAACCAGTGAGTCACACAAACCACTTTATTTATGGTATAAAGCTTGAGAGCTCTCCTGAGATTTCGTCTGCAAATCAGGTGATCTTGTATGAGACACGGTTTGTCATGGCTCTGATCAGTCTATTTACCCATATCAGAAGCGTGACAAGTGACATCACACCCTTTTTCAGGGAATGTGGAGAAATTCCATCGATTCGAAGTATAATGTGACCATGCCTTATTTGATTCTAAGATGCAGCCCAATGCTGACATGGATGATTCTGCATCAATTCACAAATGTCAAAAATTGATTTTCTAAGTGTTTGTGAATAACGTGATGTTGACGGAACGAAAAGGCAAAACAGTCTACAGTGCACACACTCTAGAGTTCATTTTCACAAAAGGGAGCGGTTGCAAACATTTTTGATTTAATAAGTATATAATTACCTTTGTTAGACAAACGTGAAGTATATTGTGAACTTTCAACGCCATCACTCAGAGACTAACATTAGCGGAGCGGAGCAGTGAACTCCAGCAGTAACAAATGAGACTGGCTGACCAACACACACTGCAGCACAAACAACTTAAAGTTCAGTTTGTTTGTTTCTCAGTTTGTTTCACCTCAAAAACCCTGCACCCACTCAGCGTGTTGGACAGCTATTCCTGGACAGCTATGCCTATCCAACACACAGCAGAGAAGCTGCTCTCCACTGCTAGAGACATGACGTTAATAACACCATAGTGGAGCTCTCTGCCTCCCCCTCAGTTTTTTATACTCATATAGGCAGGATATTGTAGAGAGATGCTTTCACATTAATAAATCAATTAATTCATGCAGTTAACATTTTTAATAAAAAGGCTGTGGACCATTTATCTTATCTGCCAGTTATGTTTCAATTTGTATTTCAGTGGATTAAGGACACCAGTGAATGGTTACTGGAGCAAGAGACTGAAAATAGCCTACCCCCCCCATCCCTTTTCTAGAATCGATTCTGAATTGAATTGAACACAAAGAATCGGAATTGAATCAAATTGTGAGATTCTCAAAGATTCCCACCCTGATACAATCTTGACTTATGTCCATAATCCTTCAGAATAAAAGCCTCATTCCTGTTAGCATTAATCTAGGGAGCAGAGTGTTCTGTACTGCCACTGGTAGTTGGAGGATGTAGAAGACAACAGTTTTATTCAGTTGTATCTCTGTAATATATCAGCTGGTCACAGCAAACTGCTGCTGAGCATCATGTGAGAAAGTGAGTGAGAAGAGATCCTGCACCATCTTTGATTTCACATGGTTCCACTATGGGTTTGACCTTTCTTGAGCTGAGTAAATTTATTTTTATTTTTAATTTGCACTGCTGAGGTCTTTTCCCCCACCTTAAATGTTGATAAGAATATTGCTAATCATGAGGTGAGTTTGGAACTTTCTTCCCATTACAAATTCTAAGAGCCACTGAGTTCCAGAAGATTATTATCCAGTACCATCATACTACATACATATCACGGTATTTGGTATTTGGTTAGTATTCAGTGCTTTCAGTTGGTTTCACAATCAAATGCCACATTACCAGACTTTCAAACCATGTAAATATTTTGTGATGGAACACAAAAGAGAAGGAGTGCAAAAGAGGCCATTGTATTGAAATGCTGTCTGACGAACATTGCTCAGATTGTCCTGTTGTCTGTATTATATTTGTCCCATAGTAAACCACAGCTCATATTTGTTATTGTCTCATACTTCTTTGTGTGTCCAGGCTGGAGGCTGAGGAGGAGGCTGTGATCAAGCTGTGTCTCCACAGTCTGTCTCTGAGGAGTCTGTCCAAGGAGCCCAGTGTCAGCTCCAGCCAGATGATCCTGTGCTGTAAAAGGCTGGTTGAACAGCGCTCGCCCCTCATGCAGGGCCTCCACATCTGTGTTTCTCACTTCTACTCAGTCATGCAGGATGGGGACCTGTGTGTCCCCTGGGACTGGAAGAGCTGAGCCCAAGTGTTGGAAATAAGTATTTTTAGCACGTCTGGGCAGCATATAGACATGTTTAACAGGATCATTTGTTAGATATCAGGAAAGAAGCCAAAGAAGAGGAAAAACTGGATGCACATCAGAGATCAGTGGTTCCCAACCTGGGGTTCAGGCAAGATGGTAGGCAAAATGACTCACAAGAAAGAGAAAAAGAATATCTTCTGAAATATTGGAGACTTTGACCTCTTCAGGAATTAAATATGAAAGTCTGAGAACCAAATAGTGTTTGGTTGAACTGCACATATGGAACCTGTGGTAAGGGATGTGGGTAGACATTGCTTGGCTGTGAAGGGCCCAAAAAGCCAAAAAGGTTGGGAACCAGTGGCAGAAGTGCAATATGACTGAAGCTTTTTGATTTGACATGTGCGTGGTTTGAGAAAGTCAGTATTATTTATTGCTGTGAGGAGAGCACTAAGAAAGAATTGAAAGATGGTTCTGATGATGGTTCTGTTAAAGGCACAATCTGTGAGCTAAATGTAAACTAAAACCAGTTCAATTCAATACAGAGCTGATTGACAGGCTAACAGTAGACAACAGTGCAGTCGAAAGGGCTCAGTATGCTTTAAATGAAGTAGTTAGTCTGCCCACATCTAAAGATATAACTTAAATATGGCCTGAATGGCCACACTAAACGGCAGGGTGAAAAGCCTGCCCACAGCACAGTGTTAATCTCACCTCAAAGACATTCATGTTGCGGCACTTGTGTTCACATGAAAAGTGATAGAAGAAGTTGTGTTAAGAATGAAAAAAGAGAGCTTGAGAGAGAAGTTCAAACCCAGCCTACTTTCTTTCCTAAACACACCTGACCAATCACTGCAAAGAGTGAGTATGGTTGTCTGTTTCAGAGTTACAAAAATTGTCATTTCTGAACAGAACAGTGTGACAATCCTACAAGCACTTAATTTGAAGCATACTGATGCCCTTAAGTTCCCTGTCTTGCTACTGTAGTGGTATAAAATGCAGATTTTTCATGCAGAAGTCAAACTCTAGTATGTGTATATTTATAGTATATATACAAATATAACTGTAGCTGATGTGGTCAGAAACTGACTGAGAAAAGACTTATTACTTCACCAGACAATTCACAAACATTAACAAAGACTCTCCTACAGTGTTCTACTACAAGTTGGATTCAGTCCCTGATACCTTTGTGTCATATTACTTTTTTCATATGGACTAACCAGGACTGTGTGATCCAGAATGTGGACTAAGATATGTGTTGAGTTGCTTCACTGAATGGCTGTTTGATACACAACAGTATTTAACATGTGAGATACTGTAATAAAGTGTGGACACATCCACTTACTGTTTGAACTATTTTTGTAAAGGTACCATGGCTGTGTAACAGATGATTCTTATCAAATAAAACTAATTTCAGACTGGACTGTGTGTGTGTGGTTAATTAAATACATTCCCTGATTCTGACACACTCCCCAGACTTTCCTCTGGTTCACTATGAACATTTGATCCACAGATTTTCAAAATATTGACTGACCTAGGAGGACATTTGGATTTGGGGTGTAAGTGGGCACCCTTCGGTCCCAAATTTCTTTGACAGTATTGAATGTCATCTAAGAACGCAGCAAGATAGTCCTTTTTATGGTTATTAACAGTAAATTTGGCAAAGGGACCATAGTGACAAATGAAACTCTGCCTTCTTGGAAATTTGTAGGGAGCCTAAGTGTCAGTGCACTGAGATAAACTAAGGCTAAAAATGTCTGAGTATCTGGATAGTTCACTGGCTTCTGAACTGTGAGCTACATTGAGATGCTTCCAAAATACTGATGACTTCAACTCAGGGCACGTGCATCTGAATTTCCACTAGAGCCCTGACCTGGGCCTCGTTCTTCACACATAACCAAATTACCAGATTTGAATATCGATCTGACGTGTGTGGATCTTTTGGATGGAATCATCAGTCTTCATCAAATGTGCAAGCTCAGTGTGTTATCACTTCATTCCTTACCTACATAATTGTGTTTTAATAAGATTAGAAGAAAAGAAAAAAAATATTTAACAGAAAAAATGTATTGATTTTGCAATTATTGTTATTTTCTACATATTTCCCCACTGCAGTGGTGTTGGGCAGCATATGTATCATGTATAAACCTAGATTGAAACACTATTACTTTTAGTTCAATTTCCTTGATTATTTAAAATTGAGCTTCTTTAATCTGATTTTCGCAGTAATGTTTAATCCACTTTAAATTGTTAATCGTGCAGTCTCAGTAAAAATGTGCTGCTTGTAGCAGGCCAGTCATTAGTACAATCATATGAGAAGTGATGATTCTCTGCTCATGTTGCTGTTATTCCTAAATACCAGAGGCCTTTTACTACTATAAAGATAATTAATCCAAGGATAATGTAAGGATTAGTTATGCTGCACTTGAAGATCTGAGCCCTGATCACTGAACTTGAACACTCTTCCTGGATATTCACATTCCCATTCACACACCAAACCCCAGAAAAATAAGATTTATTGTTGGCTGGACCACAACAGCAGGGCCAGCCCTGCACAAATGTCTGTCTGTCACTGACTCACTGACTGACTGGGTGATGAAGTTACGCCATTGGTTGGCCGAAGGCAGCTGAAGCCCACTTTGGCCGAAGGCTGCCAAAGGTAAGTATCCCTTGCATTTTGCACCAACCGACAGCAAGCAGTAATGGCAGAGATTAAGCTGTTGTTATTTTTGCTGAAAGACTGTTAATATTTCACTTTATTAAGTTTTAATATTTTTCAGGCAAGAATAGGCTGTGGCTCAGGAGGTAGAGCGGGTCGTCCACAAATCAGAAGATCGGCAGTTTGATTCCCAGCTCCACAGTAGTGTGACATTTACGTGAGAAGAGAGGATCTGTGTGTCATTTTACTGTAGATTGCTGCACGTTACATGTGTCTAGTATCTTTTAAAAATAAAGCACTTCCATGTTTATGGTAAATAAAATAAAAGCGATATAACAACATGAAACACACTGTATTGGGGTCATTTACACTTAGCATTAATGATTAAAATTAGTTACTGCATTAAAACTATTTTTGGGTTGTGGTAAGTGAAATAATATATAAAACATTTTTTAAAAAAGCCCAAATCTCAACTCAATCCTTCTTACAACAGCACCACATAGTCTACATCCAAACTGTGGTGCAATGTATTTTAAATATTTTTTTTGTTTTTATGTGTACAGCACCTTGTGTTACAACTACTGTATGAGAAGTGCTATACAAATAACGAGACTTGAACTTACATAAAACCAAACATTTTAAAAAATGCTGCGATGTTCATGTCTGATGGTAACCAGGAGATGTACAAATTAAAAGCCCTCTAGCATTTCAGACACAGTCCAGCCATATACTAGGTTTTTTTGATAAATGGTAGTCCTGAAGATTTTTTTTAGCCCCGAATAATTCCCCAACAAAGCAGTTTGTCACTAAAGAAGACGGCAGTGTTTTAATTCTGTATCTTCAGTGAAGGGAATGGAGGCAAGACCAGTTGGAGAGGGTTTACAGGAAAATATGTGGCAATACTCGAGTTTTATTGGCCGGCAGGTTTCTGTCAATTCTGCAGTTGATGAGGTTACTATGCCAAACACTAGCTCACACGGTCAGTGTGATGAAAAAATTGATATGCAAAGATTTTTTACCAGTAAAGGGGTTGATGCTGAAGCAGTGGCACAAACATCCTCTAATGCTGAGCCAGGAAAACAAGATGTGTAAATTTCTGTATGAGTTCCATGTTATATGAACATGATATGAGCAGAGCAAAAGTTACATACAACTAACATACTTTGCATTGCACTGTAGCCTGCTAAAATGGTAGCAATGATAGCTTATTTGTGCCTCCCCTTGGCTGGTGACACCAAACTAGCCATGTCTCGTGACTGCGGTTACTTGAGCTGCCGAGTGCAAAACTATGGTAAAGTGAGCTGCCATCTGAATTTCATTGAAAGTAATGTTACACTCTGAGCGAGGCAAAGGTCCTGAGGGGTGCATATAAGTGTTTTCTTTCATGTTCTTTCTGTGTTCTTTTATGAACATAATGCTGACACTGGTTTGCATTGTACTTTTTCCTCATGTTTGATCTGTTGTAAGTTTTATTTTTCCAATAGATATCAGATATATCCTAAAGATTGCTGTTCCTGATGCCCTCATTCAGGGCACCCGGCTTTTGTAGGTGTTTTTAATTCTATGTGTAAAGAAAGTGTCAAACGTATATTCCATGGCAGATAGTCCCGGTGTTATGGGTGGACCCTGGGGGGCCAGGCCTTTTAGTGTGGCACAATGACAATTATAAAATAAGAAGATAGACTACAGCTGTACTGCCAACTTTTGGGCTACGTTTTGTTTCCCACATTAAAAGAAAACGTAAATGGTTGGCATAGATAATAAATACACTGATTGACTGATTAAAGTACAATTGACCACAACGCCTTCTGCTGAAAGTTGCTGGTTAACAGTTAATCGTGTTGCTACTAATTTAGCTGAGCTGATAACATTAGTCAGTTTAAAAAGGGAGAGAGGTGTCAGATTAAACTCGGAAATAAACACTGAATCTAAAGCCCCTTCACGCATGCAATCGATCCCTGAAATGTTAAGGAACATTTCCTGCATAGGGTCATGTGGAAAAAATGCTGGCACAGCTGTGTTGTGAATGAAATCAGTAACATTGCAGGGACAAGCACGTAAATGGTAACGTCCATCTGACGAAAGACACTTTCACTTGGAGTGAGCGAACCAATCATAAGACATGACGTGTGGGTGACGTACAGCGAGTTGGGCAGTGCTTGGTTTTTATGTCTTATTTATTTTATTGGGACCATGTATAGTTTTAAACATAAATGTTACCATTTGATGTACTGTACACGAGTTAGCTTATAGCTAATTTTCATCTGCAGTCCCTTCAGCAGGTCACAATTAAAACTTATAACAGCACAATAACAAACAGTACAAAGCAAAAAACACAGGACACATAATACAAAATACAAAACTACACACAATAACACATCACATACACCCACAATGTCAACTAGAAATTAATAATGTAAGCTTGTCAAAAGATTATTTGCGTTCATGAGAAGACCATGAGTCTGTCTAAAACTTGCTAAGTTGTACTTTATGTTTTTAACTGTTTTTTAAACATGTTTCTTAAAGTTCAAATTTGGATTCAGTGTCACACCAAGATATTTAAAATCAGTGACTATGTCAATCCTTTCACCTTTGATGAGAATATCAGCGTTAGGTTATACCATGGTTTTAGAGAAAAGTACCTTTTGTCTTGTTTACATTTACATTCAGACAGCCAATGTGTGAGCCAATGTGTGATCTTTTCCAATACAATTTTTAGCTTAGAAGCTGCTAACTCAGCTGTTTTTGCATTTGTGTACACAACAGTGTCATCTGCATACATTTGCCTTTTTACATCATGACACTGTTGAGGAAGATCATTAATATATAGGCTAAATAATAGAGGACCTAACACTGACCCTAGTGGAACACACATTGTGCACTTCATGTTACTGGACAGTGTGTCCCAAACTTTAACACATTGTATCCTATTAGATAAAAGCAGAGTTTTGATATTAAAACATTATGATTGACTGTGCCGAATGATTTACACAGATCTAAAAATAAAGCACCAACTACTCCTCCTTTATCAAGTCTTGATTTAATTTGCTCTATTAAGTGCGAGGTAGCAGTTCCAGTGGAATGATTTGCTTTAAGGCCAAATTGCATACAATGTAGACCAAAATTGCTTGTATTAAGAAATGTTGTCAGTTGTTTAATGAGAACTTTCTCAGCAACCTTTGAGAGTACTGGCAGTATACTTATTGGTCTGTAGCTACTGGCTTCAAGGCGGTCTCCAGATTTAAAAATAGGTGTGACAATGGCACATTTACAGTCATCAGGAAAGGAGCTGTGTTTAAAAGAGAAGTTAAATACATGAGGAATGGGAGGAGTTAAAATATTTTTGTGTGATTTAACAAACATGGTGTCAAATTGGAAAGCATCTTGACTTTTAGAGCTTTTCAAGGAGCTGATGATTTTATTTACTTGTACCTCATTAGTTTCTACCAGCTTGAAAACCTGGTGTGTAGCATCTATAGGAACAATATCCTGTTTCCTTTTCGTAAATTTATTTCTTATCTCATATGCAGACTCAAGAAAAAAAATATTAAAGACAGAAGAAACAGCAGGATGATCTTCAATTAACTTTCCCTGTACTTTGACTTTAAAATCTCCTAAAAATGTTGGCTCCCTCCTTGTGAGATTATCAATGTTTTTCTAGATCAATTTACTGTTGCCTTTTGCCTCATTCAAAATATTGAGATAAAATGAGATTTATCTTCTCTTAGCTCTTGGATAACTTTGTTCCTTAAACCTTTATAAATCAGCATGTCAGTGTCCCTTTTAGTTTTAATTGCCTTCCTTAGTGCAGCATCTCTAGATTTTTGTTTTTATTTTTAGATTTTATCTGTATCCTCACATTAAATCCTTCCCTCACAGGGTTGATTCTGTGAGTAAAGATCACAGCCATAGTCCACATTATCAGAGAACAGTACATCATCCCAGTTCAAGCTGTTAATTTCACTGACAGATTCTTCTTGCTTAGCTCTGGGTATGCATTGACGGACCATTGTCTTGGTTGCCGTGGTCTTAAATCTATTTTTAGTCAGTTTTCTTGCACATAGGGTTAGGTCATGATCTGATAAGCCAGTGATTAAATTATAACTTTTAGTTATTCTTTCTGGTTTGTTAGTAAATATCAGATCAATTTGTGTACAGGAGCACTTTAGACTTTTGGAATTTCTCTATGATCATTTTTAGTTTTTTGGCCTGTCTGTTTTTAACACAGCAGCCACGTCACAAACCTTCTCATATTACGGCTAAACAGTGCACAAAAATATATTTCTGAAAACATTTGAGGTAAGAAATAGGCAGTGCAGTAACATAATCTTGATTCATATTTGATAAGGACTATTCTGCCCTTTGTTTGAGTGCAAGTAGTTTTTTGTGTTCTGCAGTGCCCCCTCCTGATCATTCAACAGAAGTAGATACAAAACAGGAAGTTTCCTCCAGAGCTAACCAGACAGAGTAGAGAGCTCATGTGTCGGCATCTGCTGCAGCTATTTATTTTCAACATTGTTGCCTTGGACACTATTTGTCCGTGAGTATTATGTGTTAGCAATTCTTTACACTATATGCATCATATATTTGCTGTGTATTTGTTTTGAGGTGACTAAATTGATGACTAGCATAGCTGCAACCTGTTAGCTGACCTGTTTTGCTTAGTGACACAGCATTTTTATTTCTTACATAGTTATGTCAGTGTAAGGAATATTGTTCAGATTCTGATTTCTGTTTGCATTTGTGCTTTGTTGCAGTTTTACAGTAAATGTGGATCTTCATTAAACGTGCAAGAAAAGTTACGCCTTGTGTTTATTGGAGGACTGCAGACTGTTGGCTAACTGTCTAGCTTTGGATAAAGACTACTCATTGCGAGGACAGTATAGTAAAAGGACAAGAGCACAGCGGGCACAATTAAACAAGATAACACAGTATGCAGCAACAATGAGTCTACGGTCAGGCAAACAGTATCAGCCAGCCCCTCAGCAACAGGAAGAGGGAGGGGAAAAGCAGCAAGAATCTTATCAAAGTGCTGATGCCCACTCAAAGTCAGCACATTCACAGTCGTCAAGGCGGTCAAGTCGAGCCTCCTCAGCCAGTTCTTCAGCATTAAAAGCTCGTGCCAAAGCGGAGGCTGCCCGTGCTCAGCTTACTTATGCACAAAAGGAGGCTAGCATCATGAAACAGAAAGCCGACCTTGAAGCAAGTCTTCATATTTTACAAAGCCAAAGAGCTGTCGCTGCTGCTACAGCAGAAGCTGCTGCCTATGAAGAAGCTGGTAAATCTGTAATGAGTGAACTCAGTCAAGATTTACTAGAATTACCTATCAGTTCAGCCCAGCGCACCTCTGACTATGTCCAGCAGCATTCAAACGCATACTCTGGGGAAATCCCATTCAAGGTTGATCCTCTAGGCTGCCACAAGATGGCGCTTGAGCAATGTAAAATGGGCTTAAATGAAACAGCCACCCAACATGATGAGAAAAACAGAGAAGCTGATAAAGGACAAACTAATGTCAAACAAGAACAACAAAGGGAGGAATTAGGAGTTAAAATGTACTCCCCACGACCAACAGGACAGTCTTTTTACCCTCAAAGGGAGGCCACATCCGAGCCTCAGGGTGTGCAAGAAATAACAAAGTATCTAATCCGTCGCGAAATGATGAGTGCAGGTTTTCTCAAATTCGATGACCGTCCTGAGAATTATTGGTCATGGAAGGCATCATTTCAAAGTGCTACCAATGACCTACACCTTTCAGCCAGAGAAGAAATAGATTTATTAGTAAAGTGGCTTGGTTTAGAGTCTTCAGAGCAGGCTAAGAGAATTCGCTCTGTGCATGTGTTCAACCCTGCAGCAGCCCTCCACTTAGTCTGGCAACGACTAGAAGAAAGTTATGGGTCACCAGAAGTAGTTGAACATGCACTGCTAAAAAAGATTGAAGATTTTCCTAAACTTACCAACAAAGATAATGTCAAGCTAAGAGAGTTGGGTGACATTCTTCAGGAGATAGAGTGTGCAAAAGAAGGTGGATATCTGCCAGGCTTGTCTTATATGGACACGGCTCGTGGAGTAAATCCCATTGTGGACAAGCTACCTCACAGCTTACAAGCTTCTAGATATAAGGAGGAACACAGAGTCGCATTTCCCCCTTTCAGTTTTTTCTCCAGCTTTATAAGACAGCAGGCAAAAATAAGAAACGACCCTAGTTTTGCCTTTACACCACCCAGCAACCAGAGTTCAAAAACTGAGAAATACATGAAAAGTGGCAGCAGAGCTAGTGTAAATGTACACAAAACTGACATTCCACAAGAGTCCTCAACTATCCAGAGTAGCTCTGTTGAGAAGAAAATGGAAAGTCCTGATAAGCAATGCCCCATACATAAAAAACCCCACCCTCTCAGAAAATGTAGGAGTTTCAGAGCTAAGTCTTTGGAAGAGCGGAAATCATTCCTGAAGGAAAAGCACATTTGTTTCAAGTGTTGTGGGTCAACACAGCATCTGGCAAAAAACTGCAGAGAGACAATTAAATGTATGGAGTGTGGTAGTGAAAGACACATTTCAGCGCTACATCCTGGCCCTCCTCCCACTGCAAAGGAAACCATCGAAGCCGAAACATGTGATGGCGGGGAGGTGAATGAAAATGTAGTCACTCCAGTCACATCCAAATGCACAGAGATTTGTGGTAATGTAGATATTCAATGCTCATGCTCCAAAATCAGACCTGTGATAGTGTATCCTGCTGGAAAAAGAGAAGATGCAAGGAAAATGTACGCAGTGCTTGATGAGCAGAGTAATAAGTCACTTGCCAAATCTGAGTTTTTCCATCTTTTTAACATCACAACCTCATCAGACCCATACACACTGAAAACCTGCTCTGGCGTAATCACAGCTATGGGCAGAAGAGCTAAAAACTTCATGATTGAATCACAGGATGGAAAAATACGACTCCCCCTCCCAAAATTAATTGAATGTGATATGATTCCTGATGACCGCAGAGAGATTCCATCCCCTGAGGTAGCACGTCATCACTCACACCTACAGCGAGTTGCAGACAAGATTCCGCCTGTGGATTCAGATGCTCCCATCCTTCTGCTCCTGGGTCGAGATATACTGCAGTTGCACAAGGTGAGGGAGCAGATCAATGGACCTAACAGTACACCTTATGCGCAGCGGCTAGACCTTGGGTGGGTCATAGTGGGTGAACTCTGTCTGGGGGCAACTCATAAGCCAGCAACTGTTAATGTGCTAAAAACGCATGTTCTCAGTAATAGTCGTTCATCCTTCCTCAGTCCATGTCCAAACAAAATCCTGGTGAAGGAGAATTTCAACCACGTGCCATCTCATCACAGCTGTTCTCCATCTTTTTGTTCTGAGGAAGAATACCACAGGGGGAACATAGACAAGCTGGGATCTGCAGTTTTTGAGAAAACTAGAGATGATGACAAGCCAGCACTTTCAATGGACGATCAAGCTTTCCTTGACATAATGGAGAGAGAAGTTTATCAGGATGAAGGGAACAGCTGGGTGGCGCCGTTACCATTCCGCTCCCCCAGACAGCGACTTCCAAGTAACAGAGATCAAGCGATGAAGCGACTTTCTTCTCTCAGGAAAATATTAGACAGAAAACCTGTAATGAAGAAGCAGTACATTGACTTTATGAAGAAAATGCTTGAAAATGACCATGCAGAGCCTGCTTCTTCACTGGAGAAATATAAAGAGCATTGGTACTCACCATCATTCGGGGTATACCACCCCCAAAAACCTGATCAGTTGAGAGTGGTGTTTGACTCAAGTGCTGAACATGATGGAGTGTCTTTAAACAAAGTGCTTCTTAGCGGACCTGATTTGAACAACACCCTCTTGGGCGTTCTCCTCCGCTTCAGAAAAGAGTCTGTAGCATTCATAGCTGATGTGCAACAAATGTTCTATTGTTTCGTGGTACGTGAAGACCACAGAGACTACCTCAGATTTCTATGGTACGAAGATAACGACCTCAGCAAAAATGTGAGAGACTATAGAATGAAAGTTCACGTGTTTGGAAACAGCCCCTCACCAGCTGTGGCCATCTATTGCATGAGGAGGGCTGCATTTGAGGGTGAGAGAGAACACGGCCTTGATGCCAAGCAGTTTGTAGTGAGACATTTTTATGTCAATGATGGTCTTGCATCTGCACCTACCCACGAAGAAGCTATCGACATCTTGACAAATACTCAAAAGATGTTAGCAGAGTCCAATCTGACATTACATAAGATAGCATCCAACAGCCACAAGGTCATGGAAGCTTTCCCAGCACATGAGCGAGCCACAGATTTGAAGGATTTGGACCTCAGATTGGATGATCTCCCTCTACAGCGTAGTTCGGGAGTCCTGTGGAGCCTGAAAACAGACAGTTTCACATTCCAAGTTTCCAAAGAGGAAAGACTATACACTCGAAGAGGTGTTCTAGCCACGGTCAACAGTTTGTATGACCCTTTAGGGTTTGTGGCTCCTGTGACAATGCAAGGAAAAGCCCTACTCCGTGAACTCTCAGCTGAGCAAAATGGCTGGGATGAACCACTGCCTTCGGAAAAGGAGGGAGAATGGAACAGACGGAAAGAATCTCTAAAAGATCTCCAATGTCTTCAGATAGCAAGGTGCTATGTTCCTTTTTCACAGTCCTCCGCCCAAAGAAGAGAACTGTGCATCTTTTCAGATGCATCTACAATAGCTATCGGAGCTGTAGCTTACTTAAGAGCCATTAACAATGAAGGTCAGTGCCATGTAGGGTTTATCATGGGCAAATCCAAACTAGCCCCACGGCCTGCTCACACTGTACCACGGCTGGAGTTATGTGCAGGTGTTCTGGCTGTGGAACTGTATGACCTACTAAGAGATGAGATTGACGCTGACATGGATGCTGTCAAATTCTTCACTGACAGTAAGATAGTCCTCGGCTACATATATAACAACACCAAGAGGTTTTACACATATGTTGCCAATAGAGTGACTCGCATCCGAAAATCTACACATCCTGAGCAATGGCACTATGTCTCTTCAGAGAACAATCCAGCAGATCACGCAACAAGGCCTGTTCATGCTTCCCAACTTCAACACAAACTGGTTTTCTGGACCATCATTCCTAGCACAATCCAAGCCAGAACCATCACAGTCAGACATCTTCTCTCTGATAGATCCTGAAGCAGATGTAGAGGTACGGCCTGACGTCACATCTCTAATCACTAAAACTTCAGAAGTCCAGATAAAGTCACATCGCTTTGAAAGGTTTTCTCATTGGATGACCTTGTGTCGCACCATGGCATCACTAATTCGTGTTGCAGCATCATTCAAGAAGACATCTGATCAAAGCAAATGCCGTGGATGGAAGTGTTACAGTGAGCCGAGCACCGTGAGTGAGCTCCACAGAGCAAAGTCTGTGATTATTCTCACTGTGCAGCATGATATCTTCAAGGAAGAATTCAGATGTGTTAATATGAAGCAAGTACTGCCAAAACAAAGCCCACTCACAAAGTTAAACCCCATTCTTGACGAAGATGGATTACTCAGGATTGGAGGTCGCCTGGGATCGGCAACTCTTACAAAGGAAGAAAAACATCCACTTATCATCCCCCATACTCACCACATCGCCTCTCTCTTGGTGAGATACTACCATGAGAAGGTAGCTCACCAGGGCCGTCATATCACAGAAGGAGCGATTAGAGCAGCAGGATTGTGGATTATCGGGAGCAAACGCCTGGTCTCATCAGTTATCTACAAATGTGTCATCTGTCGTAGGCTCAGAGGAACACTTCAGATCCAAAAGATGGCAGATTTGCCAGCTGACAGGCTCTCACCAATGCCACCCTTCACCAATGTCGGTCTTGATGTTTTCGGTCCATGGACTGTGTTGACACGTCGCACAAGGGGAGGCAGTGCAGACAGCAAACGGTGGGCAGTTCTTTTCACATGCATGTCAACAAGAGCTGTGCACATCGATCTTGTTGAATCAATGTCCACATCCAGCTTCATTAATGCATTGAGAAGATTTTTCTCTATTCGTGGACCTGCAAAACTTCTCCGCTCAGACAGAGGTACTAATTTTATTGGTGCCTGTAAAGAATTGAGTATTGATCACAGGGATGCTACGCTGAACAGTTACCTTCAGGAAAAAGGCTGTACATGGCAATTTAATCCCCCATATTCCTCACATATGGGTGGTTCATGGGAGAGACTTATTGGTGTTGCAAGACGAATCTTGGATGCAATGCTTATTCAGTCTGCACATACTCGAGTCACACATGAAGTACTGAGTACCTTAATGGCTGAGGTGATGGCAATAATGAATGCAAGACCGTTGGTGTCATTGTCTACAGACCCCGACATGCCAACTGTCCTTACACCAGCAATGATCTTGACTCAGAAGACGAGTGCTCTATCAGCACCCTCCGGCTCCTTTAACCCAACAGAGCTCCACACAAAACAATGGAAACAGGTTCAGTGTCTTGCTGACGCCTTTTGGAAGAGATGGAGGGGGGAATACCTTGCCACTCTTCAGAATCGAAGGAAATGGACAGAGGACAAGCCCAACATCAAAGTTGGAGACGTTGTTTTGCTCAAGGATCACCAAGCTCACAGGAACAACTGGCCTGTAGGACTTGTTATTAAGACATTCCCCAGCAAAGACAACAAGGTTCGCAAGGCAGAAGTAAGGACAGCAAAAGAAGGGAGTGTGAAAGTGTTTCTGAGACCAATATCAGAGATGGTTGTCCTTTTGTCTGAGGGACAATAGAAAATGGACAATTTATATGTTAATGTTTGTATCTCATTCATTGTCTGTTAGTGGTACAATAGTATTGTGCCAGGCGGGGAGTATTCTGCCCTTTGTTTGAGTGCAAGTAGTTTTTTGTGTTCTGCAGTGCCCCCTCCTGATCATTCAACAGAAGTAGATACAAAACAGGAAGTTTCCTCCAGAGCTAACCAGACAGAGTAGAGAGCTCATGTGTCGGCATCTGCTGCAGCTATTTATTTTCAACATTGTTGCCTTGGACACTATTTGTCCGTGAGTATTATGTGTTAGCAATTCTTTACACTATATGCATCATATATTTGCTGTGTATTTGTTTTGAGGTGACTAAATTGATGACTAGCATAGCTGCAACCTGTTAGCTGACCTGTTTTGCTTAGTGACACAGCATTTTTATTTCTTACATAGTTATGTCAGTGTAAGGAATATTGTTCAGATTCTGATTTCTGTTTGCATTTGTGCTTTGTTGCAGTTTTACAGTAAATGTGGATCTTCATTAAACGTGCAAGAAAAGTTACGCCTTGTGTTTATTGGAGGACTGCAGACTGTTGGCTAACTGTCTAGCTTTGGATAAAGACTACTCATTGCGAGGACAGTATAAGGACTGCCAAGTTTGACAGTTTGGTCTGAATTTTTTGAGGTTCGCCTTCTTCTTCTGTTGACTTTTATGGCAGTTGGTGTCCATAAGTGTTGCATTACTGCCATCTGCTGGACTGTTCCTTGCCAATCTATTCCAGCATTGCCATGTTATGTGTGAAAAGGCGCAAGACAGAAATGTTCCTGAATATAGCTGCATGTGTGAATAGTGAAAGTCACCTGGGTGCCTGAAAAGTTATCCTAGCAATTCCTGGGAACTTTGTGAGAGAGGCTTAAATGATTTAGATGTGTCACACACACACCAGTCAGTGTCAAGTGTCAGTGATTGTGGTCATGTGGTTAAGTTTAATCAGTCACTGAGTAGTTTTCTAGCCGTTTTCAACGCTCATCAGTGAAATTGCCATTGTATTATGGCTTTTGAGGATTTTCCTACATTTGAGTGGCTGGAATAGTCATGTGCAGATTATATGGTAACTCAAATCCAAACCCTTCCTTCCTTCTCCAATTTTCACATTTTTACGCAAAGTGTAGCCCTCAAACGCAAGGGAAAAAAAAGAATCTAGGCTTGGCATCTGGGCATTAGATGCCTTCATAATGCACTTACAATGTAAGATGACTGGCCTCATCACTTACATTTTTATTTTGAACAGGAGGAATGATTACAGTGAGGAAAACCTGTTTCAGTGTTCATATGGACATCTTTTGTTTGAAGATACACTTGAAAAATTGTGAACCTGTCCTTTAAAGCAAAATAGAAACAGGAAAAAACTGAAAGCTTTAAGCATCACAAATCTTTCCGGACTCTTACATTAACTTTTTTTGTCTTCATGATGTGTTTTTGGTCATGAAAGGGATTAACCAACTGTTTAACCTTGATTATACCCACAGTCTGCATTCAACTCACTGTCTTCTAAAAACAGCACCACAATTGAGGTTCATTATATTAAAGATGGTCAGTATTTACCCCCTGTACTTCACTTAGATATTAAGATTTTTACAACTGAGCAAAATCAAAATGTCCTCATTACATCCACTGTGAATTCCATTCACTATAAACAGTACACTGTAGCCAAACACTATAGCTAACTGGTACAGTAGTTAATATAAGTGATGAATGCAGCTTCCAAAGCCTCCCTTGCAAAAAATAAAATGCAGGTATTCAAAAGAGTCACACATGTCATACAGTAAATAAAATTTATTTTCATAGTTCAGACAACACACAGACTCCTTAGTCAAATGAAAATAAAAAGGTCAGAGTGATCCCAGCTGGTCTCAGTCCATGGACACTTCTCTCCTCAGTCAGCTGCCAGACCTGCATTTCATATGGCTCCTGATGCTGAGGGGAAGCAGCTTTATAAATATCAAGACTCCTCAGAGCTGTGTGTGTGTGTGTGTGTGTGTGTGTGCGTGTGTGGTTTGTGTGGCGTGGAGTTTGGGGGAGGGGTGTTGCGGAGGCTCATTTGCGCTGAACTTGTGTGAACGATGAAGGTAGCAGGATGGGCTGGACAGAGGGGAATGGCTGGACGGGTTTCTTGCGGGAGTCTGGGGAGACCCTCTGGACCGCCGTGGGCAGCAGCTGGTTCCGTTTGATGATCTGCAGGGCCAGCTGGGTGTTTCCTGAGGACACACAACACATACTCACATACTAAACAATCCAACTGCTATGGGCTAATACCCAGCGCTTTTTGAAATCTGATGATAACTGTGTCATTATGAGTTGCAGTATGGATTTATCAAAGTGATACTTGCTGATCAAACATTTTTAAAATAAGCCAAACTACTCAGATATATCAGTGTTTAGTCAGTGCTGTTTAATAGCTGTGCAAGAATTTACCATTCCCTCTGTCTCTGCTCCTTAATTTCTTAACAACTCTCTACTGTATGTTGTGTAATAAAAAGGCAAAATCTCTCTTTCTACCTAGCAGTTGCGTCAAATAGAAAAACAGAGAGTGTGTGGGAGGGCTGACCATTCTGCAGCTCCAAGTAGACTCCCAACAGGATGGCTTCAGGGGGAATCTCCTTGGTGTTTACCATAGACGCAGCCTGATGAAAACAACACAAATTACAGCTGGTTCAGCCAAGAATTATTACTTCCCTGTGAAATTATTTGAACAAGAAAAGCTTTTTTCTGATTTCCTGATTTCTTTTAACCATTCGAAAGGCTGAAAGCACAGGACCTTAGCATGGGAGCACAGTAAGTTGACCTTCAGTTAGAATTGTTTTGTCAAACTCATTCCATGGTCAAGAACTTTGTTTTCCATGGAATCTGAATGCAACATGGTGTCTGCACACATGAAAGAGTTCAATACTTTAATATTGCAAAACCAACTATAAAACAGCTGTATTATACTACGTTTCTTATTGTCAACAAATCATATGAGAAGACCCAAACCAACAATGTGTCTGTCTGTCTGACAGCTCACAAATACATAGCTTCATTTTTAGAAAAGTCTCAGTAATTTCCTAAAACAGCTGGTCACTGTAGTTTTTAAAAGTTACTCAAACAGGAGGAAATAGTGCATTTGTTGGGGACTATTTTCAGTGGTGGATTAATCCACATTTGGTGCTCTATCTAATGAGTAGCTATTTCTAGCAGCAGGAAGGTGTATGTTGGACTGAGTCAAAATAAACTACAGCGTGTGTGTGTGTTCATGATTCATAATGAAGGAACATGTTACCCAGTGCAACATTGTGGCTCATTGATGTGTTTTTATAGCCTGGCACTGCCAGACTAATTCGCAAATGCACGTTAGTCTCGAACTTCTCAGTTAATTTTTAGATTCCAAGGGGTGTTATCAACGGGCACAGGCCAAAATGCTTTTGGACGCAATTGGATAGACCTACAACCCATCAGAGCAACGAAACGCGTGATGTAGCGCTGGGTGACACCAATGCAAGTTGGGTGGTGCTTCATCCATTTTCAAGAAGGAAAAAATGGCATCATAAACTTTCTCATATTACAGCTAAATAGTACACTAAAATGTGTTTCTGAAAACATCTGAGTTGGGAAATAGGCCATAACAGAATCTTGATTCATATTTGATCAGCACTACCTACTTTGACAGTTTATTCTAAGTTTCGTGAGCCTGGTGCATTGCGCTGGACGGACCTCTGCAGACTGTCAATCACCTGCACCAACCAATCGCGTGCTCTGATGGAGTTTAGCGACGTTGACCAATCACACTATGATATCCCCACGTGGGCAACCCCCATATGTCCCCACGCATGTAGATAAATGGTTGTGATTGGCCAGTCATGGGCCAGGACGGGTGGGAATCTGTTTGAATGGGTGGGGGGCCAGACGTATCTGCCAGAGCAAATAAAACATGAACTCTGCAGATTCATCTGATACCCAGGCTAGTGTTTTTAATAGTTTAGACAACAATGGAGCTCTATGGCACAGAGGAATAAGATATTCAGGCTGTACTTCACTCACACACACACACACACACACACACACAAAATACTTTTTGATGCTAGGAAAAGTATAGAATATCATCAGACTTATTCATTTAAAATGCTGTATCTAAAGAAAATACAACTTGAGACATTTAATTTGCACTCCCAGGTCCTGCTGATGTCATGGGAAGTTGCCGTGGTTACCTGATGCAGGCATTTGCGGGCCTTGTCATACTCGCTCCTCAAACAGTAGGCACTGCCCAGGTTGAAGAGCATCATGGCCCGAGCTGATGTTACACTGCTGGGGTAACACAGGGGGGTCTGCTTCCCTGCTACAAACACACATGCACAATGGGAAGTATTATAGAAACATCATATGCTGATGTGTAATTTATCTAATTGTACTGTACATCAGATTTTCATTCTTACTATTGGACATCTAGATCTGTTTTAACTGAATAATGCATAATTGCCTGTTGGACTGTTCTGGGTAAAAAATATGCATTTGGGTTTAAACAAAGTCAACTTACAGGACTCAACAGGCTCATCTCCTTTGTCAGACCCTGTTGACAAAAACAAACCAAGCATTACTATTAAACTGAGACAGAGGAAAGAGGACTAGGAGGACTCAGTGTATTGACATGTTTTTTCCTTGTTTTGTTCAATAATGTGTGAAATCAGCAGACCTTGGTCTTGTTCGCTGGTCAGCACCCCCATTGACACGTCACTGACATTCTCCGGGTTGAGGTGAGCAATAGCGTCAGAGATCCTGTCCAATGAGATGAGGGCTTCAGCAGCATAGAGGTGACCCAGGAACCTGAACATGCAGCAGAGAGAGGAGGATGGTTCAGTGATTCAAAGTAGACAGAAACACTGGTGAATCAATTCTTTGAAAGAGTTTGAACATGACTTGAAATGGTCATGTGTGGTTGCAGAAAAAAAAAAGCATGTAGACCTTCTATGATCTGAGGAAAATACCCAGCACTTACTTCAGGGATCCTGAAACCTTGGTTTGATGGAGCAGTTTCTCAGCATGGTTTAGAGCCATCAGGTTGTCTCCCAGTGCTAACGCCACATAGGCGCTACAGGCCAGGATGGAGCACCTACATATCCATAAATGGCATTACTGATCAACTGTACAGCTCTCTTACTTCTGCGGGATATTTGAAGTTTCTGAGTAATGACTGGTAGAAAATGAGAAGAGAAGGACATGTAACGTCTTATTACCTGAGGTTTTCTACCTCCTGTTTTCTGAGAGGAGACGATGGAGCTGCAGACAAGAACTTATCTGCCTCCTGACCTTTCCCACTGCAAAACACAGACAACATTCATCAGAACACATGTGTGAACCAGTCCACATTCTGAGCTGGATCATAAGTCGACCAAAAAGTCAACATAGTGACAATACACACAATAACACAGTGATCTCTGCCCTTAGCGGCTGATCAGATGGCTTCATCTCAAATGAAGAGTGGTGGTGTGAAATACAGACATCACGATATGTCACCAAGTTAAAACACTGACTCAAATAATTTAGTGTTTCACTAGAAATCTTTTATCATCATTTATCATCTAGTCATTTATTCATGGACCCTTGGACCCTTGGCTGGCAGTTACATGCATGAAGTATGTAACTCACTTGCAGTTGTTCACGTTGTATAATGAAAAATTCTGTTTTTGGGGTATTTCCTAAGTTCATAGTCCTAAGACGTGCAATGCAATTTAGCGCACCAGAGTGTCCACTCTTTCCATTACCCAACTTGTACAATGAGAACTGAAACAGGAAGTTTCGAGAGCCGGAAAGAGAGACAGCTTGCCTTCACAGTAAAAGTTGCAGGTTTGGCTGTTATGACATCAGCATTAAACTGTGTGGTGTCTCTCTGGATCACTGCATTCTTTTTCTTTTTTTTTTTTACAGAAGAATTAGGCCAGGCTGTGTATTCAATCACTAAGTAATAACAAAAAATAATTTATTATAAATTTTTCAATAACTGTAATGACCCAGCACCATGTGTGTTTTAGTCCTTTCACAGTGAAACACAGTTTGCTTTTCAGTGCAAAGCCAATCTTGGTAGATGCAGTTAGGGACTCAGAAAGCAGACATGAGAAGCCACAGCAAAAGCAACACTCCATCCACAGCTGCCTTCCCTGCTGTCTCACAAGCTCTCTACTCTGGTCCTCTAGAAATTCTGTAACAAAAGCAAATGTTTTGTTAAGTTTAAAACAGATGTCTTAGTCAGATGGTAAATTCAGTGTGAATCTGTTCACTTAACTTTTACTTCACATACCTCCATGTTCCTTACGGCCTGAGTGCTAGTACATCTTGCCAGCATGCAACAAGTCCCCAGGGCCAGTTTCACCGCCTCTGCTTCATTTTATCTCCAAAGTGTGTAAAAGAAGTTATGAATTATTTTCATTATTTATACTATTTGTTTATTTAGTTTAGCTCTCTTTAAATTGACTGCTGCAGCCAACACGCTTCAAAACTCGCAACTTTTACTTTGAAGGCAAGCTGTTTTCGGCTCTCGACTTTCAATTTTCATTGTACAGTTGGATAATGGAACAAGCGGTGGCTCTGGCGCACTAAATGGCATTGCACGTCTTAGGACAATGAACTTAGGGAATACCCCCAAAAATGGAATTTTCATTATACAATGTGAACAACTGCAAATGAATTATACTTCATGCACGGACCACCATGACATGCTTGGTTTTGCAGTAGTTCCGATCCAAGATGTATGTAAGTGACATAAGGGTAAAAGTTGACATCACACCTCCAAACATCGCTTACTGAAGTCTAGATGTCATCTGACAGTGAAGAGATTTAGAGTTCAGAGGTGTTCTGATAGCTAACAGGTGTGTGTGAGGGGTGTGTGTGTGCGTCTGACCTGCAGGCGTCACTGTTCTCACTGCCGCTCTCAGTGCTTCCTGACTGACTGGAGCACTTGGAGCCGTTTTCTGTCTTCATGTCCTGCTGCTGGTGTTCAGGCAGCAGCAGCAGAGCGTTCCTCAGGCAGATGGCTGCAAACTCCATACTGGCTACTGGGATGGCTGCTGACTGGCCCTCACTGTACAAACACATACGCACACATTCAGTGCAGTCACTGGGCCCAATTCTAATTATATCAGGCAATTATAAGCATGATTATTACATCCGATGTAATACTTAGGCTAATTACACAGTAATGTCTAAAATACCTGCCAATGTCTCCATCTTTACAAACTCATGTTCAAACCAACAGAGCTTTATTTGAAATTCTAGTGGAGATTACATTACAAAAGATACTCAATATGTCAGAATGAAGGCTGGGGAAATGTAGACATTTATCAAGCATTGATGGAATGGTGCAGACATAGAGTCAGCTTAGCTCTGAATATTTAACAGCAGAAACAAGGCATGAGTCTGCCAATAAGATTTTTGTATCATATAGAAAATAATAGAAACCAATGGAAAGGTAGGGAAATACATTTTGAAAATCTGTATGGTTTGCAAAATAGGTAGCTGTGATGTAAAGTACATGACATTTGTAGTAAATAAGATAAAATATTCAAAAGCACTAGCATGGCCCTTTAATGGAAAATTCAAGAAGAAAACCAAGACATCAATTTAACAGTATGAACAAATGTCTACATCATGGATGGCCTAGCATGGGTGCAGGTGAGAAAAATCTTTTTGACTGAACGTTCTGTTTTTGATGGTGTCCAGTACTTAAAGTTACCTAAAAATGATTTTTTTAATCTTTTTTTTTTTTATTCTTGATTTTTTTTTTTTTTTTTTTTTTTTTTTTTTAAATAAATGGTGCAATTTGCTGAATTCTGGCCATGATTTTATCCCTGGCACAGGCACCAATTTAGTCCTATTTCTCTCCTTACTGGACTAAAAACTTGTAGGCCTACTTATTTCAACTATCTAACTATATTTTAGAATAAAAATGACACAAATATCTGTACCTATTATTTTTATAACCTTTAAAGGCAACCGAAATCTACATCAGTAAAAGAAAAAAGTTCAAATTCTTGTCACTTTCATATTTACATATATGACTGCACACTGACAATCACTACTCTTATCAATACTCTTTATTGGCTCGGTTCTTGATTTATACTCTTATCGGTTGTTTTTCATTACTAAATAATTGCTTTTTAAAAAATATGTTATTTTAAAAAAGAACAAATTCAGAACAGGATTAGAATTTATTTATATTTTAAATATAACTAAACGTTGTTTCTAGAGTGGCAACAGTAACCTATACTATAAACAGCAAGGTAACTATAGAAACTCAATAATATCTTACTGGAAACAAACCTAAAATGTCAATAACATAAATAATATTCATGATCAAAATACTGAGTGAAGTTTATAAAGAATGAAGAACACAGACATCAGTCACTATCAGTCATTGATCCTGTCCTTTGTCCTCGTCTCTCTGCTGCTGATGTGATTCACTGCCTGCTTGTAGCACTGGTAGACAGAGGAGGGGGCTGCTTTGCGTCAGCCAGCAGCTAAGCTAAGACAGCTTTTGTTTCAGCTTGTTCCTAACAATTTGCTATTAGCTGAGCTAGCACGCTGTGTTTGTGTAAAACGTAGTGAGATGAGATGACTGCGGACAGAGCAGACTGAAATATCACTTTTCTACATGTTTCTGCTTGCTGAACAGGTGTATTGATAAAGTGCTGGCCCTTTTACTCCTTAAGGTTTTATTGCAGTGATAGTAACAAGCGTAGGTGTCGTCAACTCAAGTCATCTTTGAGTTATGTTCACTTTACCTGTGCTCTGTTGTTTGCTGACTTTGCTGTGTGTGTGTGTGTGTGTGTGAGTGTGTGTGTGTATGGAGGAGCTCAGCCCCGACACAGAGAGCAGAGGAGAGGTTGCAGCGTGATAATAAATTACACCAAAATGTTTAAAAGAATAAAAGATAAAAGAATTTGTGACGTCTGAGCTTATAAATACCACAGTCTTTAATTATTTAGCCCTGGGGCCCATTTAATAACATTTTTGGTACCTATCCCTACAGAGATCTAAGTGCACATTCAATAAAATTGCCGTACCTTTGATTATTCTGGAGAAAATAGACATATAAATTGATGCATATACAACCTTGGGAAGCTGGAACAAGTGTTAATGTGTGGAACAACAAACGTCTCTTTCTTTAGCCATTTAATCATATACAAAGCAAAAGGTGGAAATGCAGTGGCAGAGTAAAATCTTTTTTTGCGTTAGCAGTAGAAATAAACAGACTCTGTCAGGACAAATAATTCACTTTTGACGGAGATCCGTCTGTTGACGGAGCTCTTGCACCCATGGACTAGTGTGAGTGGACACTGACCTGTAGATAGTGTTCTGGGTAGACTGTGATGCCAGGACGATCTTGCGGTGGTAGCCCTGCCCGACAATAGACTGAACTATACCTTTTTTACAAGGTAAACCTTTGCTCTCCTGCTCCGAACCCTGGAAACAAACACAATGACAGCACCTCATGTGGATTTCTGTTCACCTGTATGCCATTCAAAACTGGACCACTCATATCATGAGGAAGAACCACTCTGCTTTCTAGATTATTTAATGTCTGAATAATAACTGAAGTAGGAACATAATTAGATATTACCCTGCTTGAGGTGACATAACCTTGATTCTGAACCCCCTGTTTTTAGATTTTCATAATAACCTACAGAACCCAGGAAGGACCAATGAGAAAAAAAGGCTAATTTTTACTCTCGATTTAATCATTTGTGCTCTTGATTGAATTATTTTGCCTGTTCCCTTCTTGTATAGGGCAACAAATGCATTCAGTCAGCTGGAAGTTTGAAGAAAGCGACAAAGAACACATTTCCCTTGATCCAAGCTGGATCCAAAGCAGCCACAGGATTAGTTGTACGTCCTCCTTTCTCACAAGAAGGCCATGTTCTTTGCACTTATTGTGCATCCACCTATACCCATGAGGCACCCAAGAATACTGAAGCTGAGTTTTTATGAACTGGATGACATCTGCAGAAGATAGTGTTTATGGCGAAGATGTCTGTTATCCCATATTCCATAGAATTTTATAAGGGATCTCAGAGATAACACAGTGTTATGCTTGAAGTATATCCACATATCTTAGTCCAAAATCAAAATAAACCTTATTAAATCCAAGTGATCCACAGCGAGGGTGTACGCCGGACGAGAAAATGGCATGAGGGTGATTTCTGTTAAATCACAAGCACAAATAAGTTTTTTTCCCCCTCCATGGTCCTTCCCAGGCTCCAAAATAACCAGTACAAACAAAGCATAACAGGTCAAATCAAATATGCCTACAAATAATCTTTAAAATAACCATAAAAAATCCAGTAGATTCCAATCGGAAAGCTAAAAATGCTCAACAAACAATGAATTACAGTTAAACTGTAAATGTTGATGTGATTTAAGTCATACCCCCTTGTTAGCGGAGATGCAGCACTCTGCCAGTCGCAGCCACAGTCGAGGGTTGGAGTGGTAGACCTGCACCGCCTCCATCAGACACTCGAATGCTGCCAGAGGCCTGCCGATGTGCAGCAGCTGAATGCCACAGTTATAAAGCAGCTCATAGCGCTTGTTGGCTAGTAGAGCACACATGGGGATACCTGTGAACTTCTTAGCTGGAGAATAAAAGCAACGGAAGGAGAAAGGGACTTGTTACTATTTGGGGACAGACAGACAGACAATCTTTCCTCGATTTCTAAGCCGAAACTGAAGTGAACACTTAACACAGTAATATAGAATTAGCTTGCACTTGTTTGAATGATTGGAACTTTGAAAAAAGTTAAATGAAGAAATGAAAACAATATGTGGATTAAAACGACACCAAAAAGGAATAAGTGCATTTATATTCTTGTGCCACGGTAAAAGCTAATTCTCTCCACGTGAATACAATGTCACTAACTTAATTCCATTCTCCTCCATCAGACACATATCTCAACCTGAACAAATACAAGCAAAACTATCAGCATGGAGCAATACCACTGGAGAGAAGTGTGAAAATTAATGTTTGTTGTTTTTTTGGGGGGTGAACTGACCATTTAAAAATTGCTGTACAAAATACTTTGTTTTCAGTGGTGACCATGAAAAATATACCATATCATTTCATTGAGCCATATTTTGATGAAAATTCTGGAAATAGAAAAACTGTTTTGAAGATTTTGAGCAGGGAATCATGATGATTACGCTGCAGTGGTGTGTTGAAAGGTTTTGTAAAGCTTGTTAAAGCTGCAATCCACTGTAACCACTGTTCATCCAAGATGAATAGAGCGGCTGTTCTCTATGAAGGAGCTAGCTACAGACTTTTTACATCCAACTCTCAAGCCAACAGGAGGCCAACTGGATGGAGTGTCACTTGAAAGCTTAACAGATTCAGCCAGGAGAAAGCGCTGTGACTCACATTGCCCGTTGCTGCCATCTCCCAGCTGTGCACAGGTGTGGTCGTTCTCTTGCAGTGCCTTCTTGAAGTAGAAAATGCCTAGGTTATGTTTCCCCATTGCAAAGTGAATGCAGCCCAGATTGTTCCAGAACATACATCGAACACATTCACCTGAATGAGACAGGACAATCCATCAGCTAGGAACCTCATGAAGCAGCATTGATCCAATAATGACACAAAAACAGCCTGAACCAGGACAGGTCAAACCAGAACTAGCTGTATGGCCTTTTAACACCAGGCTTATCAAAGGAAGCAGTCAATCATGAGAGGTATAGAAGTTGTCACCTGTCTTGATGGGTCCAGGATGCTCTGCGATGTTGGAGCTGTTCAGCAGCTTCACTGCTTTCCGGTAGTTTCCTCTCAGGTACTCAAAGTTACTCTTAAGGAAGAGTGAGGATGCAGACTGATGGAGGGGACAGAAAACAGGTCAGGGAGATGAGCAGGAGAGGGTATGCACTTTCACATGTTGTAACAGTAATACAAAAAATATCAGCTTTTTTTTTTTTTTTGGAGTAAATTTCTTCATTGCATCTCTCTCTTGGATTATGACTGAATGTGCAGCACAAGAGATGAAAGCCTAGTTACAAAAACTGTGAGGTGCACAACAGCTTGCACACCACACATACTTGGCTTATGGCAGTTTCTGACCAAACGCGCAGGAGCCAATAGTTTGCCTGAGGTAGAGCATAAAATGAAGAGCAGCACTTAATCCTACAAAGCTGCCAACTAGGATCTGAACATAAATATTAAATAATATAATTATAATTTAATAATATAATATCAAAGCTGCAAGCAGCGATGATCGTACACCTTCATGCACGTTAGGGTGCACCGCAGTCTAAGTTCTGTTATTGGGGGTCAACACAATAAAGCAATACATTAACCAGAGGACAACTTACATGGATAATTATTGTCATGAATATTGAACATTGCATGTAGGAGATATCTATCACTTCCTGTGTCCACTATGCAGTGCTAGATCACACCCACTAATTATACGTCATGTTGCTGTATATCATGTGTAGACCACACCATGTAAATCAGATGATGTTTGTCACATAAGGCTGACTTCCTGTTGCAAGTAGGCTGTGCAACCAAGTGGGTCATGGAGGTTGCCTGACATGCATATGCATTTTCATGAAGATTGGACATTGCACATAGGAGTTAAATATCACTTCCTGTGTCCACTATTTGGCGCTAGAGAACACATATTGCTGTATATCATGTATAGATCACACGGAAGACGTTTGTCATATAGCTGACTTCCTGTTGTCAGTAGGTGGTGCAACTTCATGTTAGATGGCGAAACATGAAATTTACTAGCACACCACGCCAAGGGTGTTCCGTGAAAGGTCGAGATTTTGATGACTTTTCTCTGTGAAAAGTGTCCTGAGATGACTTTTGTTGTGATTTGGCGCTATAAAAATAAAAATTGATTGACTTTTCATTGCAAAGATGAAACCAACCAAATTTGAAGTAGGTCAGGTCAAATCTCTAGGAGGAGTTCGTTAAAATAGAATGCCTGCAAATTGCAAAAACTGAGAAAAATTGCAAAGTACATTCAAAATGGCTGACTTCCTGTCGGATTTAGAGTATGCCTCAAAAAGGCTTTTTTGTGCTTGTGGACATGATATATGTGCGTACCAAATTTCGGTCATCTTTGCCAAATTTTGTAGGGGGCATTATGGAGCCATTTGGCCACATTTATGCCCAAGACCCATAAAATATTAAATTTTTCACGACTTCTGATGCGTCTACAAAGTTGCGTAACTTTTTGAGCACGTTTGGCCCCTCAAAAATGCGATTCTTTTGGGAAAATAACAGGGAGGAATAATAATTAAAGTTACAAGCAGTGATGATCGGGCCCTCGCACCTTCGTGCACATCTGGGCGTGCCACATTTAAAGTGCTGTTATTGAGGAGCGACATGATGCAGCAATACATTTACCATACATTTTCAAACATCGCTCCCATAGACTTTCCATTATAAATTTTAATCTTTTTAAAAAGTTACATAAAATCACTGGAATATGCTAGAAATAAGAAAAGTAATAGCATACATCTCCTTATGGAGAGGTATATTTTGACATCGAAACCATGTTGATGCGACAAATCATATAGGAGTAGTTAAGATGCCAAAAAATGGTGAAATAATAAATATAATAATAATAATAATAATAATAATAATGATAATAATAATAATAATAATAATAATAATAATAATACTAAAGAGCGATATTATTACAATAATATTCCTTCAGATACAATAGGGCACTTGACATTTGGGTTTTTTTATTCAAGTCCTGTTGGTATTGGAGAGCAGAATTACAGAACTCTGGGAATTCAGAGATGCATAAAATGCAATTCATTCTCCACCACAGTGAAATTACCATTGCCTCTTGTCAATACCAGAAACTCATTGGACACACATTGTAGAGGTCTGCACCACACAACCTGGCAGAAAATCAGCATAGTTGCAATGGGTGAGGCAGCTACATTGGTGTCCAGAAATAATGGCCTTGTTGTGTGCCACTGCGCTTGCCTTGTTACAAGGAGCACGTTTGGCATCCACACCCTCACACCTGAAAGGCTGCGTCAAGCATAACAAAGCTTTTGAAAGTTCACCCTGCTACTCTTCTGTTTATTCTTTGGCAGTCTTGTAAAAGTTGTTCCTGAATTTTTTTTTAATCTGTGTTCTCAATAACCCAGGACTTCCTCATCATGACAGCACTCTTTTAAATGTTTGTTCCATATGTCATATATGCTGACTGTGTGCCAGTCCTCACATGCATATCCTATATATTCTGTTCCCTGCCTTTCAGCACCAAATAATGAGACTCACATTTCCTGCTGTGTTCATCACCGACTTGATCTCCCTTTTACAGGCTTTGGAGGACTTCATCTGGATGTAGGCTCTCACTTTGTACTGTACAGGAAACAACAGTCATGGTTAGAGCCTGAAACAGCCAGGCAGTGGATGTTCATATCCATGAACAGAGCTCTTACCTGGTGCATCTTTGATTTAGCTGCCTCAATCATCGCTGTGAACTCTGCCCGCTGGTTTGCTCCATCTTTGTTTGAGCTGTTGCTCTGGAATCAAACACAGCACTCAATAAACAGTAAACTGTATGCTTTTAAATCTGCATGATATGATTCATTTGTTGATAGAAAACATCTTCAGTGATCTCAGACACAACTGCATGATGACTAAATCAAATTCTTCCCAGCCGTAGCTATTCAGGTGTCAGAGCTCAGATATATAATAACTTTGGTTAGATAATGGAATAAAACTATTACCTCATGGAGAAGAATTTAAAAAAGCAGTCCCTGTTGACAGGAAGGTCTATGGATTATCCAGTAGGCTTGGGCGGTATCTATTTTTTCATACCTTCTGACATTTCACCGGAGTATGAAGTATATGATAGTATTTGCAGGGTTTTCCCTGGATTTTTTTTTGAGACAAAGGTGGCAAAGTTCGGAGAACATGCATGGTATGGTGTACACAGTTTGTGTGTGCACCTTTAGAGGGTTGTGCGTTTAAGTGAAAAAAATCATGATTTGACAGACAAAAGTGTCCAGAGATTTAAATTTTATACCAAGATGGAACAAAAAGATGAAAAATAAAGGTTGTGACGAATGACAGTGTTGACTTTGTAGGCCTGGGACAATATGCAATATTTAAGTTGTTTAATGCTGCAGTGTATATTGGCTAGCTGGTCTCATTTGTTACTGCTGGAATTCACTGCTCTGCTCTGCTCTGCACAAGTCTCTGAGTGACTGCATAGAAAGTTCATAATATGCTTTGTATTCGTCTCGCAAAGGTAATTATTTAGTCATTAAATCAGAACATGCTTGCAACTGCTTCATTTTTTGAAGATGAACTACAAGATAAC
The DNA here is from genome assembly GCF_914725855.1 of Thunnus albacares. Taxonomy (NCBI): domain Eukaryota; kingdom Metazoa; phylum Chordata; class Actinopteri; order Scombriformes; family Scombridae; genus Thunnus; species Thunnus albacares. The sequence continues at coordinate 761,669 of NC_058113.1, forward strand.
ACTGGCGTGTGTGCTGTGGACTGTCCAGGTGTTGCACTGCCTTGGAAGTTTAGTACCATCAACATCACATGCCGGAATTTTCAACAAAGGCAGCCCTCCTTTGAGCTATATAGGCAGGGAAAACCTCCCTTTGCATTTGTGAAAAAAAGGTAAAAGCTGAACTGCTGGTAATGGAGGTCACTGTAGCGTGTATGACATAGTATAGCCTACAATGCTGTGTGTCTAATATGCAATTAGCCTACTTAGACAAGTCTTGCTGGGTTTAAATACTTGTGCCCCATAGAATAACGAGTAGATAGGAAATAAGTGCCCTTGTTCCATAGATTCTTGCTGGAGGACTTGATGACGCTTTTTGCCGCAGCAGATAACGACACATTAGTGGGCTGAATGGAGATGATGTGCGGGTGGTGGCAGACATGCAGTTAAATAAAATCATGTGGCCAATGAACTGCTTTTGAAGTTGGAAGAAGGCATCTACAGATAAAAGCAACTATTTATTCATTGAATTGGAATGTGCTATATCGGTATAGGTATCGTTATCAGGGTATGAAATTAACTATATCAGGATATGATATACTGGTCATATCACCCAGCCCATCTGCATGGCTAAAACATGACGGTTTGGGGTGAGCCAAACCTTTGATCAACCTCCAGTCTAAATGTCATAGTTTTGGCCGTTATTCCTGTCCAATCATATCATAAATCTTTTTTGGAAGTGAAAGTATCATCCCATCACTCTAAACTAACCAATATTTTGCACAACTCATGTATGTTAATAGGGTGGACAAAATATTAGGAATACTTTTCAATATAATGCGCTCCAGTTCACCACCAGCACCCACTACAACCTCAATATTAAAATAAAGTAGAATCACCTTTCTGACGATGTCAACAAAAACAGAAAATCTATAAGCGCTGTATTTAAATTTATGGCAGAGCTGTTGTATTGGATTGCACAGATGTTCCTCATAAAGAGCTTGCTGAGTATATATACCCTGGTCTATTCCACACAGGATCTGACTGTCTTTGGATCCGTTAAGGTCAGGTCTTTTTTTTAAATGTATTCTCTCCTCATTCTTTTTTTTTAAATTCATTTATGTATTATGGGTTCAGGTAGGTTTTGTCTGATATCTGGGATAAACTAGGAAGTCTTAACATCCTAAGTGATCCTATGACTGCTAAAATGGAGTCCAGTAGGACTTGCTGCATCCACAGATCTCAGCAATAACTGTTTTGGGTAAAATGTGAAAAACAGACAGGAATAACATACAGAACTATGAAAATGAGAGCAGGTTGTGTAAAACCTTTTTTTTTTTTTTTAATGACTACTGTGTTTGAAGTGGGGTACCTCTCCTTTGCCGTTCTTGTTGCTTCCTTGCACAGAGAGTTTGTCCAGCACAGCCAGCAGATGGAGAGCCTTCTCTGGCTGGAAGGTGAGCAGGTAGAGATCCACCAGCAGGAAACACACAGCTTGAGCAAACTTCTCTTCTAGGACAAATAACAAAATGACTCCACGCCAAACTGTGGCTGCAAATCAAATCAACTTTTGAAATATCCATGACTGTTAGATTAACTGGAATATTGTGGAACTGTCTTGTCCTGTGGAGAGACAGAATAACACAACTGACAGCCTGGATCTCTCGTCTGTGCTATGACCACATCTCCCATAAGTCCTTTTACATTACACATTAAGTCAAGTCAAGTCAATTTTTTTATAGAACACATTTAAAAACAACAGACGTTGACCAAAGTGCTTTACAGAGAGATTCAAATTATGGGGTAATTTGATTGATGGTTACAATCAAACAAAAACACAGTCACACATAAGACAGAAAATTAGTTCAAATTACAACACAAACAGCATTGCACAAACAACAAATAAAAGCCAGAGTGTGGTCAGGCATGACTTCATGAAGATAATTAAGAGGCTCAAGAGAAGAAATCGGTCCTCAGACAGGTTTTAAAGATATCAACTGAGGGGGAAGATCTAATTGTCAGTGGCAAACTATACCACAATTTAGGGCCAACAACTGAGAATGCTCGATCACCTTTAGTTTTTAACTGGGTGCGTGCAAATCTGAGGGGTCTGGAGATGGAATAGGGGATGAGCAGTTCAGAGATGTAGCCTGGCGCCAGTCCATACAGTGCATTAAAAACAAATAAAAGAATTATAAAATCAATTCTGCACTTTACTGGTAATGAGTGAAGAGAGGCCATTACAGGGGCGCTATAGTCTCTCTTCTTGGTACCAGTGAGGAGTCTTGCTGCTGCACTTTAAACCACCTGCAGGCGAGATAGGGCTGACTGACTGATTCCTACATAGAGAGAACTGCAGTAGTTGAGGCGAGAGGAAATAAAAGTGTGAACTATAGTCTCTGAATCTTTAATGGACAGGAATGATTTTAACTTTGCAAGTGATCTAAGATGGAAGAAGCCAGTACAATTTGTTAAAATGAGTTGATTTGTTTGTCAAATTTTCAATCAGAATCAAAAATAATACCAAGATTTCTTGCGTGGGACCTCAGATTCAATGGCAGAGGCCCAAGGGCACTGAATGTGGTTGCAGAGTTGTCCACAGGGCTGAAGATTAGGACCTCAGTTTTATTCTGGTTTAGCTAAAGGAAGCTTTTTGCCATGCAGGATTTTACATCCTTAATGCAATTTAGGAGGGAGTGAACACTGCATGGATCACATGGTTTCAGTGGGAGGTATAACTGGGTGTCGTCAGCGTAACAACAGTAAGAATAGGGCTGTCGCGGTAAAGGAATTTCCCCTGCAATGATTCAGAGTGACTAAACACTGTGCATTGCTAATATTGCATAGACCACCCTGTGGTCCAGGGAGAGCAGAGTCTCCTTAAACCTGGGATTCATGAATTGAGTCTAGCTGGACGTGCCTGCAGGCTTTCCGCCAGCGCATTGCAACTTTGCAACTGAGTTGACCCCCCTCCAGGCCTAAGCATCAGGGATTATTTTTAAAAATGTATTTTCAGATGTTTTCTAAATTAAAACGTATTATACAAATAGCGTAAGAAACAGCTCAGGACACTGCGACTTTGTGGTCAAGAGAGCGAGCATGTGTGTGAGGGTGAGGCTGAAGCTACAGTAACAACCCGCCTACCATCCAAGGGCAGGCTGAGCAGGCTAAGCAGGCAGAAAGTGGGAGAGTTTCTGCCGAAAACAAGGACCAAGACCCGTGGAGACATGAGAGCAGCTGCTCGCTAACAACTGAGTATGCTTACAACAGAGAGCAGGACTCTATGCTGCAACTCTGCAGCTGCTGTGGACGGTCACTGAGCAAACACTTTCAGTTTATAATTTTACACTTTACACACAGCAACACGTTTTGCTGTGCACCAATCCCAACATATAACCTAGACAAAATATCCATACAGATGTGTTTTTAACTACCGAGCATTAGTACCAACCCCCTGTCAGCTCAACCCAAGCCTGGTTCAGTGCAGAAGATGCTGTGTGCGGCAGGCGGGATCCCCCGGAGCTGCCGGACCCGGGGAGCCGCCAAACTTTCAATAACTTACACACGCATTGAAGTGTAAAACAAGAAGGCCTAGCCTAGCGCATTTGTGGCGGTTGTTTGACATCCACTGCGGTTGGCTTGTCTATAGCGCTGTATTGCAATATTGCAGTTATTGCGACAGCGATGAAGAGTCCGAGGTGAAATCTTCAAATGTCTTTGCTTAGTCTAATCAACAGTCCAAAATCCAAAGATATTCAATTTACTATCATTTATGACACAGTAAAGCTTCATATCCTCACACCTACAAAGTTGCAACCAGCAAATGATCTTTAAAAAATGATTAAAACATCCATTCAATTATCTAAATAGTTGCTAAGTAATTTTATGCCAATCAACTAATCGATTAATCGACTAATTGTTGCAGCTCTATTTTCAATAATTATTCAATAATTAACAAGTCAAATCAACTCTGCCTTCAAGCCACAAGTCAAGTTTTTACAACAGTACAGTCCGACTAAGCCAAGTCTCCAGGCAAACAAGTCCAAGTCTCAGTCAGTCAGTTGCACTCCTACTACAGTAATTACAGCAGCCCAGTCAAAGCTGAAAAGGCACCTTAGGCTACCATAATTACTGCAGTAGCAGGGTAACTAAACTGCCCGATTTTGTTAACTTGCTCAGCTTTCATTAATTTGGTCATTAGGGCCCGAGCACGAAAATGTGTCAAGGGCCCAATGGTCCCTGGCACTGAAAGTGTGAGAAACCTATTGTTTTAGAAGGGAATATTATTATTATTATTATTATTATTATTATTATTATTATTATAGTACACCATTGCATTTTTGAGGGGCTTAGGATGCTCGAAAAGTGGCACACACATCAGAACTGGCGAAAACTGCAAAATTCTTCAGGGATTATTATTATTACTGTTATTATTATTCTAGTATGCCATTGCATTTTTGAGGGGTTTAGAATGCTTGAAAACTCATGAAAACTGGCAAACACGTCAGAGCTGGCGGAAAGTGCTCTGTAGCGATTGGGCTCGGGCATGGCCAGCGGGCTCCATAGTGCCCCCAAACGCAAGGCCATTATGGAACAAAGTTTCTTTGAAAGTTTCTTTAGATGCATGAAATTCGGTGGGTTCATTGCTCTAATCATTATTGACAAAATACAAATTTTTTCAAATTTTTTCACCCAACCAGAAGTCAGCCATTTTGGATTTTGTGCGTCAATTTTCATTTTATGAACACGTTTGAGGATTTTAGGATTTACAAAAACTTATGAAACTTTGTACCTATGTTCAAACTAGTAAGTATTGTGATTAGTATCACAGTTGGGCTTGGGCGTGGTACATCGGCTCTATAGTGCCCCCTAATTACTCTTAGCAATTTTGAGGTACTAGGGGTGCTTGAAAACTCACAAAACTTTGCACATGCATCAAAAGTGGTGTAACTTGATTTCTGATATGGGTCTTGGGTATGGGTGTGGCAAAATGACTCGAGGACGCCCCCTAGAAAATTTCCTAAAAAAGTCAAAGCCCCCACCTTTAAATTTGACATATACATACAAATTTTGAGAGGCAGATCATCTGCAGACTTAAAAAAGGCCTCTTGGATCCATACCCTAAGTCAGCCATTTTGAATCGACTACATTTTTTTTTCGAAAAGTGAAGCTCTTGACAGGTGTTGTATTTTAACAAACTCCAAGATTTAATCCCAACGACTTCAAATTTGGTAGGTGACATCTCAAGACCGTCATGATGTTAAATTTATTAAGTTCTTTAGTTTTCTGCTTCTGAGGTGCTTCCGAAACGTGCAGCGGCAGGCCCAGTGGGATCACAAGCATTGACTAGAGTGGCCGCTATCAGCTCCAGCGGCCGTGTCAGAGTCAGAAAGTGGCACACGTGCACCTGGTAAAGCTGTTAATCTTGCTCCCGCCCACTCCTGCTGGATTTCTGACCATTACCATCTGCTCCCACAACTTGTGTGTCCACTCCCGCCTGCACCCGCAAACATTCTAACCATTCATGCCCGCACAATAGAGTTGCACTGATTTTGTGTCTTCTCCCATCCCACAGGGGAGACACATTATTTAACTGTGTAGTATTAATAAAGAGATGCAGTAATAACGTAGTGAAATTACATTCTAGTGCATAATTACATTCACACTAGTGCAATAATTAGTTATTCTAGTGCAATAAGTACACCTGTTCTAGGGCAAAATTACATTGTATTTATTTATTTTAGCCTACTTATTAATTTAGAACGTGTTGTTGGCTGTGGTTGTTTGTTACGCTGAGGTTGTTTTATTTTGTTTCATTTCCCTGTGTCTTTTAATGCACTGATCAGGAGTAGCGCTCCTAATGATGATGTCATGCAACTTGATGCAAGCTTACAACCCCTCCATTACCTCCTAAATGAGCACAAAAGTAGTAATAACCTGCAGAATCGCAATATGCACGCATTGTTTGATGTTTCTGTTCTTTGCTTGTTCAGGTGAAGTTAGCAGGTTGCAATAGCCGATGGTGCACACTCATGAGTGTGTGTGTATGTGCGAAGGAGGTAGCAGTGTCAGGGAGCACCAGGAGGAGCGCTGACTGAGCACTCAGCCCAGCTCTGTGAGAGTAGGCCTGCAGTGCTGGCTAAATCTTGGGACCTGCAGTTTTGTTTTTTGACCACCTGCTCCCATCCGCAGCAAAGTTAAAACCACCCACACCAGCAAGACTTGTGCTGGGTCCCGCAGGATGTAAAGCTACTTTAGTGGAGTCCAGAAATAAAAATCTAGCGCTGGAAATGAGCATAACAAGTCGTCTTTAAGCTATTCACTAACAAAGGTACAATATTTTAAAAAATATTTTAAAAAGCAGCAAACCCCCACATTTGAGATGATTTGAAATGATGTGGTTCAACCATCTGTTGATCAACTAATTGATTATCTAATTAATCATTTCAACAGTACACTTTAGTAAACCCATGCAAAGCACTACAACATACCAAATGGTTCCAGAAACTGGTAGAGCTTCTCTCCAATGGAGATGGCTTCAGAGTACTGGCGCATATGATAGTGGATGATGGCTTGATTATAGTACAACAAACTATTTTCAACATCATCCAACCCATCAACATCCTCTGATGATGTGTGAACCTGAAAGAACAAAGCCAGGATGATTGATGAAATCATGTAAAAGCAGAAAGTACTGCATTTGTCTTGAGCTTTCACTGAAAACTAATGCAACATGAACTGAAAGGCATGAGAAAATATGACCCACATTTCAGCAGTTACCTGGTTCTTCATTGCCATCAGGGTCTGCTTCAGATGCCCTGTGGTAGTCTGACCACTTTTGTAAAACTCTACAATAGCTTTATTCATGGCAATCTTGTAGTCCTCTTTGTTCAGCTCCTGCAGGGCTTCAAGGTGTTTCAGAGAGTCGTCGTACTTCCCCGTCTGTGAGGAACACAGGACAGTGAATATAGCACAGACATGTTCATGTGAGTTGGTACCTGGTTAGGCCTGTGAGTCACCTGGGTGTAACACGTACAGCTGAAAATTACTACCAAAGTTTATTTTGATTATTCTGAAATAATAATACTACATTCACACACACAAGTACATTCACTATGTTGATTGCAGTGACGGAATATGTCAGGCAGTGCAACAGTATGTCTTTTTTAATGTGTTTTAAAGGATCGGTCTAGTGTACATTTTTCTCATTGTCAACAAATCCCATGGAAAAGACCAAAACCAACAATGTCTTAGTCTGTCTCTCATAACTTTCTGACCTTCTCTACTCTGTTTGTGGCACTAATCCCCAAGCCACTGGTGGAGTGTCAGGGGGACGCAGCCACACCTGGACCCCCTATAGCAGCTTGTGAAAGTAGAAAAAAAAAGTACAACAATGCAATAAAGTTAGTTAATGGTGATTATGTGATATCTTTAAAGTTATTGTTATGCCTCAGTGTAGTAACAATGGTTGCCTATGCAGTACATTAACTTAATTATTGATTTTATGCACCACATGCAGAGCACGCAGGGTTTTTCCTGGCCCAAAATCAGGCGGAGGAGGTTGTTATTGTATTAATAATGAAATCAATTAATTCTTTTTCACCTCATTAATAATTCTGCACTGTGCTCTTGCGGTCATCTTTACAGGATGACCACACCTAGTGAGAGTAGCAACAGTGCTGAACTTTCTCCATTTGTGGACAATCTGTCTTACCGTAGACACATGAACATCAAGGCTTTTAGAGATACTTTAGTAACCCTTTCCAGCTTCATGTAAGTTCACAATTCTTGATCGTAGGTCTTCTGAGAGCTCTTTTGTGCGAGGCATGGTTCACATCAGGCAATGCTTCTTGAGAACAGCTAACTCAAAACTGGCGTATGTTTTTATAGGGCAGGGCAGCTTTAACCAACACCTGCAATCTCATCACATTGATTGGACTGAGGTTGGCTGACTCCTGGCTCCAATTAGCTCTTGGAGAAGTCTATTAGCCTAGAGGTTTACATACTTTTTCCACCCTGTGCACTGTGAATGTTTACATGTTGCGTTCAATAAAAAAATGAAAACATATAATTTTTTGTGCAGTATTAGTTTAAGAAGAATGTGTTTGTCTATTGTTGTAACTTAGATGAAGATCAGAACACATTTTATGCCCAATTTATGCAGAAATCCAAGTAATCCCAAAGGGTTCACATACTTTTTCTTGCAACTGTATATCGTCATATTGCATAGACCTAGCCTCAACTTATGGAAGTTTCTGACAACTAATGACAGGATGTAAAAGTGATTGTCAATGCTTTCCTGAGCTCCAGTAATATGGTATCCAAGACTGAGCACATTCACTGAACCTATGTCGAACTGGACCAAGGAGAATGTCTCATCCCGGACCGTCATATTGCCAGTGTTCCCCAGAGAAACCTCACAGCGGACCATGAGACAGCAGAAAATGCTCTGGAACTGAATTCCACCCACCTGTAATTTGCTCATGAAGTGACATTATAGTTCTGTATCATCTAATAAACATTTTTCCCTCATTCCTCTTAGTAATAACATAGCATAGTGTATTCAAAATACAATTCCTATCTGATGCTCTGATGGAATTGAACAGGAGCTCTAAATGGTCCTGTCTGAAGCAGACATAACACTGTGACTGAAGCAGCACTGGAATCATCCGAGGTTAAGGTGTCATTGTTAAGGATGAAGCCAGTCGCGGATAAGGACCTTTAAAAATTGAAAATAAATCAAATTAAAATATTAAAAATTGGCAATACTGTACATCCGTCTATCACCATTACCTCAGCCTAACTACTTCACTATGAGGATATCACGTAAACAGAACACATTTTGCAGTCATATGAGGTAAGAAATTACACTCTCATTGAAAACTGCAGCGATGCTAAATTCAGCTTTGTTAATTGTCACATCTAAAAACTAATAAATGCAGCTAACTGTATATGTAATGTTTATTTATAATTTTAACAAAGTTAGTGGCTTTTATCCCCTTCCCATATGATAGTCTATTTACCCATATAGGAAACAGGGCAATTAGGTTAAAATATTTTAATGTAAAAATGTGGTTCTGACTATAATTATATATAGAAAAAAGGATTGAGGAAAAAATAACCCTACTCACAACAATGTTTTGGTAAGAACCAAAACAAATTGTGCTGACAATATAATAAAGAAATCTACATTTTTGGAGAAACTCAGAAAAGTTGAAATGCTAAATAATTTACACTTGACAGTGTTTCCCCTATAATAGTACAGGCCTTGCGGGCCGCCAGGCCAACGAGAACCCCCGCCAGGCCAAAAAATAATTTTTTAAATGTCAAAAATAACACAGAATATCCATTCATTCGCAAATCAATGGCGTTTGGGAGCCACTGAGCAGCGCTGTCTTGAAACGTGAGTTAATGTCTGTGTCGTTGCCTGGAAAACTGCAGGTAGCGTGACTCCTTTTAAGGAACAGGGCAGAGTGTAAGCGAGCGAGTGGTTAAGCGAGAGAGCAAGCGGCAGAAAAATGACGGTGAATGTGAGCAGAGCAGAGGAAAAGGTTAGCAGTAAGTTATCAGTCTGGCGGTACAGACTAAAGTGTGTCAGTTAATAAATGCTGCAGCTTGTCAAGACTATGAGAAGTCACGTCTGTTGTTTCCCCAACTGCTTGAAAAGTGAAGGGGTTAGCTCCAAAGTTGGCAACAATGGGTTAGCCTGACCTGCCGACGCTAAACAGATAAATAGGAAACGGAGAAATGTGTAGCTGCCTTTCTATCTTTCCTCATGGCAGGGTTGTACAGCATTACAGGTTACTTTTCTCCAAAAGTTTATTCTGGTTCAACTTTCTTGCTGCGGCCCGCGGCCCCCACCCCTGCAGCCTTAATGCACAACCCATCAGCCTGCCGGCTGGCTACCTGAGGCTGCTGCTGGATGCACATTGAAAATCATGATGGGAGAAAGAAAGTCATTCTCTCTCAATGAAAAACATAGTCTTCTTGAAGCTTATGACAAACTGTCGAAAACGAGCCGAGATGCAGCAGTGAAACAACAAGCGTTTGAAACAGATGTTCTGTATTTTGAAACGGTCAATAAAATTCAGTAGATAGCAAAGCTTCCCATTTCATTACTTTATATTTATCTAATAAATATACAAATGTCAATTAGATGGTAATCTACATGAGAAATTAAGAAAGAAGAAAAAAAATCGCTTATAATAATCATCCACTTATAGCGATCAATTTGACTCGGACGAATGTGATCACTACAAGCGGTTTCCACTGTTATACTAAAAAAAGAAAAAAAAAGTATAGCTTAAGGCCAATGAGAGACAAAAGTCAAAATGTCTGTACAGTTATATAAACAAGCATTTTTTTAAAATTAATAAATTTGCTAATAGTGCAAATGAAAAATCAGCAGTGTATGCCTAAAGCTTACTCCTTAAAATTTGGAGGCAAAAATCTGAAGCGATAATTAATGTTCACTAACTTCCATAACAGTAAAATACAATAAAATTGCCACTTACTTGTGAAAAGTTATCCCGCAATGGCTGTTTTGAATGTTTCGTCTGTTTGTACAGCCAAATGTAGCAGTTTTCCAAGCAGTCTAGTCTCTCTGTTGACCGCCCTAATACCACGCAGACGTACATAAAATCCTCAAATGCGGTATCTACGTTTATATATTTATGGAGGCAGCCGTCTTGAAATTCTCTATGCAGGAAAAACCCTGAGCACGCTAAGTGACCCAAATCAAACACACCCACCTACCAGCAGCCTAGAGGTGTATTCACAAACGTATAACTGTATGGAAAAGCCCTCAGTGCCATAGTGTGGCTCATTGATGTGTTTTTTATATTTTTTTAACAACAACAACTGAGCTCTATGGCACAGAGGAATAAGCTATAATCACGCTTTGATACACAAATAATTCCTGTTAGTAGATCAGTGCACTGCTGGTTTGTCTCTGCACATGAGATTTGTTGATAATAAGAAAAAAGTAGAAAACACATTAATACTCCACAATTGAGGTAGCACCTCTTCTTCATATTAGGCCAGAAAAATTACCTACTATTACTGCAATCATAATCAACCGATAGAGTAGGGTGATATGATGATCTACATACTAGGGATGTTCAGAGAGTGCAAAGTGAACTCAGCAGCCACACATTTCTCCATTCTCTATTCCTCTGTTTTGCGTCTTCAGGCTAGGCTAACCCATGGTTGCTAACTTTGGAGCTAACCCCCTTCACTTTTCCAGCACTAGGGGAAACAACAGACGTGACTTTTAAGCATTTATTAACTTACACACTGTAGTCTGTACTGTACATTTACTGCCAGACTGACAACTTACTACTAACCCTTTCCTCTGCTCCGCTCACATCCACCGTCACTTCTCTGCCACTCCCTCTTTCCCGCTCGCTACGCAAACATACTATGCAATGGCGTATTCCTTAACTGAGTTACGCTACCAATAGTTTCCCAGGCAACAAGACAGAGGTTGACTCACGTACCGGAACAGTGCTGCACAGAGACTAACAAACGCTATTGACTTTCGAATTAATGGATATTTGGCGTTAATTTTGGCAATAAAAAATATTTTTTTTGGCCTGGCGGGAGTTCTTGTGATAGTTATTGGAGAAACACTGATTCAGTAAATGTTCAGTACGTTCAGTAAACGCTCAGTAAACGTTGAGTACAGTTAGACCTTGCAGTCTCAATTAATTTGGGCGAGTTCAAAGTTGTGAAAACAACGGGGGTGTTTTGCATACACCCCCATTGTTTCACAGGTAATTTGTTAGTCTGTCCCTCTCGCCACAGGGAATAATGGATTAATCCTGGAAAGCTGTTGATGTAGCATTTTTCTCCTTGTAAAGTAACACGGAGATTATTCGACCAATGAGAATTTAGTCGGACGAGAACATATCGACCAACTAATCGACCAGGAGACTACAGTCCTAAAAACTTACTTGACTGTGATTTATATTCATGTCTAGTGTTTCCCCTATATTCATTCCCCTATATCATAATTTTGCAGCAGCACACTGCCACTTGAAAATTATTACGCTGCTAAAATTTGACAAGATCATTCATGTCAATGGGCCACTAATGATTTTCGCTCGCACACTGTGCATGCACAGTAACACCCTACATTAGGCCATCTTCTCATTCTTCAAAGGACTTCTACGTGAAAGGTAATGTTAAAAGAGTAGCGTTGCTCCATTAAGGAATAGGGCAGTGCGTAATGTGTGCGTGTAATGAGTGTGTGGTTGAACGAGCTGCAGAAAAGTGACGGTGAATGTGAGCGGGGTAGAGGAAAAGGTTAGCAATATGTTGTCAACAGGGTCCGAAATTAACTTTTTGGCTTACCAGCCAAGGTGGCTGTTAGACAAAAAATTTACCAGCCAGACTGATTTTTTCCCCAGCCAAAATAATAAATTGTTTTTTACTATTGCAATTTGCTATTATTACTATTTAGCATGTAATCTTGGTCTCATATGCGATTCTCAATCAATATTATCGAAGTGTGAAAACATGCACTTCAGCACATAAATGCCATCACATTTATGTAAAGACCACAGCAGTAGTTTCAGTGATGATTTAACTAAGAACTATTTTGCGTCTCAACTGAATGCTGAATTTACCAGGATCATGATTAGCAAAATACTTTGAATTATTTACTACTTGCACATTATATGTGTGGCAACTAGCAGATGTTTAGGGTTACATTGTAACCAAGCCAAGTTAGCCCTCTGAGCTAATGCGTGATAACTACGCTATCGAAGGATCAGAAATGTGCAAAAACATTTTTGCCGAGACTAGATATCAAACAAAAACCAAAGACTATATTGTGTTAAGCTAATATGAGCTGTAAATTCACCACTTTTAAGAAGAAGGCAAAAGATATCGTTATCTCGGAGCCCAACAAGCCCGGGCAAGGGCAACTAACGATAAATAAATGCAGCAATTTCTCAAGAACAAGAAAAGTCTGTTTCCCCAACTGCTGGAAAAGTGAAAGGGGTTAGCCCTGAAGTTAGCGACAATGGGTTAGCCTAACCTGACCAGGCTCACTTAAGGTGGACTAATTTTTAAGGTGGACCAGCAATTCTCATTTTAGTGTCAATCTCAGCCACTCGTACACAGAGAACAGAGAAATGTCTGCCTGCTGAGTGTCTTCCAAATCAGCACTCCCCCCCACCTAATATCACATATGAAATCACACATACCATGAAGATTTTATCCATATCGCCCACTCCTATCCAATAATCACAGAAACAGCTACAAGCACCATAAGAACAAATTAAATATGTACTCCTGATTGAACACTTTTACTGCATTTATCATAATTCAGAGCAAGCAGTTAACTTATTTACATGATGTGCACCATTTCAATGAAAGAGACTGTTACATTTTTAAACTGAGACTGGTGTGATTGTCTCTCAGTAAAGCTTAATTCTATGCTTAGTGCTCAACTGTGTAGACATTGGGCCCAACAGTTTTTATGCATGTAAAGGTGTTACTGCAGATATCAGCCAATTTTGTTGCAATGGTTTTCTGAGTTTATTAGAAAAGAGTGGAGATAATTTACCGAAAATGCTTCATATGCACTGGCTGCCATTTCTTTCTCTTGGTCTGTCATTCCAGGGGACGATGAGTTGTCATGCTTTGTCTCGTTTTGTTCTGATCGAAATGAAAAGGAGAGAAAAAAAAAGTCAAACTTACATAATATTGGTCTCCAGCGAAAGCTAAATATGCAGTAGTGATGAGCAGTGTTGACAGACTGTTGACTAAAGCTACATGACAGCTTGCGCATTATTTGTTTTGTGTTTACAAGGAGAATCTCATTCAAAAATCGGACACTTTATGGCCTCAGGCACATAATATTTATGTATGGGCATACAAGGATCATTCTGATATAGCATCGCCTTAACAAAATCTTTGAGACCTATCTTTAATTCAGAATGCATTAAACTAATTTGTATGAGTAACGCTAACTTTTCAATGGAAGAACTGGTTCACCTTTTTGGGTTAACACTAGACGTTACTCTTGGCAGTGGAGTATTGACTGTAGCTAAAATGCATTCTGCATGATGAAACACATGCGAGCCGAATTTACCTAAAAGGAACTGGCATTTACGCTAGAGGTCTTACGGTATATTTCGGTCATTTATATTTTGCTAGCAAGCAAGGCAACTATGCAACATGAAATGTCTGAATGAAGTTTTGCCTGAGCGTGTCCTCAAGACAGCACGCACCTCGGCTAGGCTAACAGTAACTCAGAGAGAGCCGTTGTGAAGGTTCACATGGGCAGTTAGGCTTCAGAGCACTGCATAACTTAACGACCAGCTGAACGTAACATGGGCCTATGAAGTACAATTCTTATTATTTTCTTGACAGAATGCATTAAAGTGCAGCTCTTGAATGAGTTGAAGCTAAATTAAAACTAGCTCAGATTGACCCTAACTAGCTACGTAGCTAGCATTAGCTAATACACTTACCTGTATTATCTGCCATTGTAGGGATCTTTTCAAGGACAATTAGAAGTCCTATATTTGCTATTAAGGTCCACTCAACCGTGATTTCCGTTGACCGGCGGGGAAAACGTTTTAATGACAGGACTTAATCTCCAGTGTTTCACATAGAAGATTGGCTAGTCAAAATCTATCTGTTCCGCTCCAAACACATTCTTCTTTGCGGTTTGGTGACAGTTTGCAACCAGTGGGTTATAATACAACAGCGCCCCTTTTGGACTGGAGTTTAACAAACTGTAATGTCCTTTTTTTAAATGGACCCTTTTCCATGTTTTTCCATATAACAATTTCCTTAAAAGATAATTATCATAAATCTTTTATTTGTGTAGCCTGTTTGGGAAAGAGGCATCGTGTCTATCCAAGAACTCATTCAACGATTGTAACTGTAGTCTACATTATGTGTGTGTTTGCAGCAACGAGGTCAGATAGGCAAAAACATACTGAGGGTGTTTCCTGTTTGATTAACGGAACGTGCGTTATGCAGCATGTGTAACTTTACACGATCCATAAATAAACCACGATGAGCAGTTCAGCTGACATCTATGGGTGCTGGTGGTTTAGGGAGGGGGGCAGAGGACTGAGTGCTGACGACAGACTGAAATTTAAAAAAAAAAAAAAAGAAAAAGAAAGAAAAGAAAGGTGGAAGTGAAAGTGTGACAGTCACTCTGTAACACATCAATCAGAGATGGATAAGTTTAAGACGGTTCTGAACATTGCCAACAAGCAGTCCAACCTTGGTTTCGGCTTGGTCGCCCTACTGACAGCTGGAGGGGAGCAGATCTTCTCCTCAGTGGTGTTCAGGTGTCCCTGCAATGAGCTGAACTTCCTGTACGGCATGGTGTTCTTGCTGGTGCCCGCGCTGGCTCTGCTGCTGCTGGGTTACATTATGAGTAAGAAGACGTGGAAGCTGTTGACGGGTCTGTGCCAGCGCAGAGCCAAGCTGTGCCGCTGGAGGTCCTTGACAACCTGCGGCATGGTCATCTTCCAGATCAGCACCACCGCGATGGTGGCTCCATCCTGCTGGATCGCTGTGGCTCTGCTCAACGGGAACTATTTTGAGTGTGTGATGACTGGCACCAATATTAGCGCTTACAATAAGCATCTGTGTGGAGACAGGAACTCTCAGGTCCAGTGTCAGAAAGAGCTACACGCGCTCCCCTGCGTGAGAGACAGCAGTGTCCCGCGGGCTGACAGAGAGGATGTGCTGTTCACCCTGAGAGCTCAATCTCAGGTAAGTGCCGATGTGCTCCCACTCTTCTCCTGAAACACTTTTCTTCATATACATGTATTTTCATTTCATTACATTACATACAACTGAATACGCTATATCAGGGATGTTTATCAATTGATGGGAAAAAGTTAGCATCTTAGTAGTTAGTATGTACAGTATCTTGGAGGAGGGCTGACAAGAATAATACACCATAAAAGGCACAATTATAAAAGCAAGGATGTATGAGTTTAGGGTATACATGTGCCATCTTTATTGTCTTTGTAAATTAGCACTTTTTTTCAAGATTTGACAGCACACTGTGTAACATGTAGGGAAGAATTTCAAAGGCAATTATTGCTTTGCACTTTTCATATATTGCCTATTTTTTACAACCTGACTTTGTGGAAAGGAGCAACAAGTTATGGAGGGTCCCTTGGGAGCACTTCGCATGTGTCAGTAGCTCAGCTTTATCTCTGGGGAACACCCCCAACTCCCGGAGTGATGTCCATATTAAAAAATGTGCGCCATGTAGCAGGTGCATATGTGCTTTGCTGAATAACATATTTGTATTCAGGCACACTCCTAGTTCAAACAACACCAAACTTGGTGGATTTTTTTAATTAAGCTGTTGAAGCTTTCAACTTCTCACGGTCTGTGTTGGCTTGAACCCCTTGATCATCGCTTGTGGCTATAGTCATCATTTTATTTCTATAGCACTTTTGAAAACAATAGTTACAAACTGCTTCACATAGCAAATGAATACTGAAAGATTATAATAAATAAAACATAGTACCTTATAAATCCATTATGTGTTCGTGGTGACCACAGATTCTGGGTTGGATGCTCATCGCCTCCATCATGTTGTCCAACCTGCTGCTGACCTGTATGGCTCGGTGCACCTCCCCCATCAGCTACAAGCAGCTCAAGTTCTGGAAGGCATATGCTGAGGAGGAGAGCAACCTGATGGATTCATACTCTGCTAAACATGCTAAGGAGCTTGCAGAGAGAAACCTGAAGAGCTTCTTCAAACAGACACCACCTGAAGACATCATCACCCCCTCCAACAAGGACTGGGAGAGGATCTCCCACCTCTACAAGTTTAGCACCAAAGACCACTACTACAGCACATTACACCAGCATGTGGAGAACTGCCAGGAGACTGAAAACAGTATGATAAGAATGGTTTCGGTCAAGTCAAGCGAGCCTGCTGATGACAATCCTGCTGTTCTTAATTTTGTAGATGATGGCGTGATGGCACTGTGAGGAGGAACATCTGCTGCATCTTTCAGCATTAGTGTTGTCTCTGTGAGTTAGACCCGTTTATTTATATATGGGTTATACTGATATCATCAGTAACATGTACACAGTGGAGCTCTGGCTCTGAGTATATATACCAAAGAACCAAGGGGCAGTGAGGGATGAAAGACTTTGTATGGAAAGAGGAGTCACCTGACATTTTGCCCTTTAGGTTATTAGGTTATATATTCAGTAGTCTAGCCATACAACAGCTCCTTGACAAAGAAATCACAAAAACTTTCTATTTTTATATGAAGTATTTTATATGAAGTATTACATTTTTATATGAAGTATTACATAGACAATATGTAAGAAAAGAAAAACTCAATTGAATCCAAAATTCTTTGAGATTCCACCACACATTTTATTCAAACCATGACCAAAATTCAAGGTCAGGTCTGTAACTTTGACAGCATCATGTCATTTGACATGCAACAATGCCTGTAGCACATACCAGATGTTCCACACAGAAGAAGTAGTGAAGGTAGGACAGAAGCCAGATGTGTTGATCAGGGGAGGTAGCTAAATAACATTTCTGTATTTCTGAAGAGCTGATGTGGATCAAAACCAGGAAATAAGTCAGTGGTACATCCCCAAGAGTTGATATGAGTCACATAGCCTATGCCAACACACTGCTGGTGTGTGGGTTTACAGAAAACGATGTATTTTGAAATGCATGGTGGTGTTGCCCTTTATATGCTACAGCCATCACAGCAGTCACTTGTGTATCAGTCTGTGTGGGTTTGAACAGGAAATGTGCCATCTCCACACAGCTGACCACTTCCTGTGAGCTGCTGGTAGACTGCATACATACATGCATACAATCAGCACAGCGATCAAATAACAGTATTTCTTTTAAACATGTGACCCCCTGTACACATTCATTGTGCACTTAAAAAGGCAAACTGATAATGATGGTGTTAGTACCAGCAGTAGTAGATAATGATGGGTTTCATATGTGTAGATGGTGTTTTGCATTAACAACTTCCTGTAAATGCACTCTACAGTGATTTAGTCACTGTTGTGGGAATAGAACAGAAAAACCACTAAGAGGATCTGATCATTTCTCTTCTGTACTCTGCTGATGCTGACTGTCTCTCTGTAACAATGGTATGTCCTCTATGGAAACATTTCAATAGAATGAATGCTCTCTTTCATGATTTACTGTATGCATGGGTTTCCTCTTTGCATTTTTTGTCTTTGTACTGTGTGAGAAAGATGAAAATGTGTTGGTTTCATCATTGTTTAATGCATTTAATTATACATCTGACATGCAGAATTGAGACTTGTTTTTTGTGTGTTGTGAGTGCATGTGCATGAAGAGAGACAAATCAAGTTGTTATACTTCTCATTTCATTAAAATGAATGACTACTTCTCAAATGAATAGACACAGAAGCATGACACACTTTCAGCTCCTTTGGTGTTTTTTTGCCATCATGAAATTGTTGCAGGCAGTGTTTTTCCGATTACATCACTGTCAAAGGACACAGAGGGGTGATCATAAAAACCAGACCAGCAGGATTTTTGCAAATAACCAATTAGAGCTGGGGAGGGAAGTAGCCTATAGAACAAGGGATATTGAATGTAGACAGATAAAGGGAAGTGGAGTGAAGTTTTACAATGACTTTTACCACTGGTGCTGTACCGTCCCTTTTAGTGGTGGCTCAGCAGGGACTTTCCTTTGGAGAAAGAGCAGATATGAATTAAGAGACAATGAGTAGGAGGGAGCCGCAGACTGACTGAGGGAGGAGTCTGAAGGGAAGAGAGCCAAAGGGAGGGGCACAGATAGGCTTGGCAGATGTGTTTTGACTTCAGCTGTGAAAAGACAGAGGACAGGAAATGACTGCAGGCTGCACAGACAGTCCACTTTTTCACTTGTCACTCAGTTGCTGTCTTTCAATTTCTTGTTAATTTCTTGTGGAGTGTGTCTGAAACGTTCCTGCTGACATCATGGATAACTTCCAGACTGTCCTGCGTTTCTTCATGAACCAGAAAAACACCATTGGCTACAGTTTCATGGCTCTACTGACTATAGGCGGGGAGCGAGTTTTTTCCATGGTCTCTTTTCAGTGCCCCTGCAACCACGACCAGAACTTTGCTTACGGGCTGATGTTCCTGCTGGGCCCAGCTGCAGTGCTGCTTGTCCTCAGTCTGTTCTTCAGCAGCAAATTGTGGAGGCTCTACACTGGCTGCTGCCTCAATCCAATGAAGCTATGTCCCCGTGGAAACTGCTTCTCTTGCCTCAGGGTGTTCATGAGCATCTTCACCGGGGCTTGTGTGGCCCCCATAATGTGGCTTTGTGTGGCCCTGCTCAACGGTACCTTTTATGAGTGCGCTGTCAGTGGTCTCGATGATAACCTGGTGGTGAATCTGTTCTGTAAAAACAAGACCATGAAGTGTCGGGAGGAGCTGGCCCAAGTGCCCTGTGACAGGTCGAAACTGTCCAAAAATGAGCGCATGGAACTCCTGCTGATGTTCAGAGCCCAGTCACAGGTAAGGGACACCAGGGTCTGTGATTTATTTCCCTCATATGTGACATATACATTAGGACAACTGTAGCTCTCAAATCTGAGAAAATAACCCAGATGACATCACTTTGACATCATCAGGGTTCTCACTTTGGACTTGGAGACTACAAATTATAACAGAAAGTGTGTGTAACAAACTGGAGGTGTGGCGTTTAAAAGACCTAGGTGTTTACTAGGGTGGAGGGTCTAATGAAAAGACATGATCAAGTTGCAGTATGGGAAATGTAAGATCCAGCTTTGAAGCTTATTTGTTGTATGTTCCCCAACTTAATGGAAGTGTACTAGATCACTGGAGTACGTCTTTAAGTACCCAACACAAAATAAATAAAATCACTTTGAAAATGATTTTTTTTAGTGATTTGGGACACTTCCATGTGTTGTTCAGAGTCTGATCTATATCTGATTTTCTGTAATGCCACCTCAGTCTTAAATGTCATAACTGTTAACTGATTTTACAAATGTACTTGAATCCTTTGCTCTCCAACAATCTGTGAATAGCCCAACCAATGTTAAGGTAAAGACCCTAGATTTAGATTTAGATTTCTGTGATGAGAGATTTTCACCAATCTGATCACAGGGCAATCATTTTTTACCTTGATTTGCCTCACGCTTCCCCAATATTTTGTTCCCTAATTTTTCAAACATGCAGTAGTCCAGCCACTTTTAAAAAAAAGTCCTTCAGTCCTCAATAATTATGGACCAATCTCCACACTCCCTTTTCTTTCTAAAATCCTTGAAAAAGTAGTTTTTAACTAATTGTTGTCCCACCTGGCTCAAAACTGCATTTTTGAAAAATTCCTATCTGGTTTCAGAGCTCTTTACAGTATAGAATCTGCATTACTGAGAATAACTGATGACCTCCCTCTAGCTGCTGACTGAGTAAACTGATCTGTCCTTTTGCTCCTAGACCTAACTGCAGCTTTTGACACTGTAGATCATTCTATTCTCATTCACAAGTTAAGCCAGTGGGCAGGGGTCTCTGGTTCTGAATTAAACTGGTTCTCTTCACATTTGTCCAACAGATCTTTGGGTGTCTCTATTAGCATTTCATCTTCTTCCTCAGCCCCCATGTCCTGTCCCAGATAGCATATGGAAGTGGGCCACTTCAGGCAATGATGCGGGACTGCTGGCCTTCTTCTGGCCTGGACAAAATGGATGTGAGCCTGAAATGGTCCACATGTAAAATGGCAAACATGGCCCAGATATCTCAAATCAAACGTGGGTCTTTTTTGGTAAAGATGTGGTGCTCTCAGGTATGTGTATTCTGGATGTCGGCCAGTTTCAACTAGCATCATCTTTAATCAAGTAAAGCCTTTGTTTTTCCACCCTCTGTTGATCATGAGACAAAACGGTTAAAAGCTCCAGAGAAAAATCTAATAAATGGATTTTCAGTGAAGATTATGTCAGTGGAGGTGTCTTTTACAACCTGATGCTTTTAAACCCTTACAAGAATAGAGTCCTAGAAGAACACTTGAGATTTGTAGTCTTTTGGTAATTTGTAAAAAAAAAAAAAAAAGAAAAAAAAAGAAAAGAAAAATAGAATTAACATTTGGACAATATCACCTTTTGGCAGCTATATTGTAGAAGTGATACCATCAGCCTTCAAGCAGTTATCAGTGTATCAACTGGATTCATTTAAAGTACATATTCTCCAGTGGGATTTCATAGTGTTGTGTAAGCATTAGTTCATATTGATCCTCTATTGTCTGCAGATCCTGGGTTGGTGCATCATCATCATGGCTGCCACTGTGGGCCTCCTGGGTACCTGCTATACAAACTGCCGCTCCAAAGTCAGCTTCCTGCAGCTCACATTCTGGAAACGCTATGTGGAGAAAGAGAAGGAGCGCTTCGACACATTTGCTGTGGAATACGCCACCAAACTGGCCGAGAGAAACCTCCAGAGCTTCTTTGAGAACAAGCATCCTGAACCATTCCCATTCCCCAACCACAAGGCATGGGAGGAGATCTCTGCACTCTACACCTTCTCCAGGAGTGAGCAGTATTACAGCACCCTGCAGCAGTACATAGAGAGGACGGACAGGGACTTCACATGTGAGAAGAGACCTGTCCTGGACTTGGAGGATGAAATAGAGATGAGCTAGATGAGGAGGATCTGTTTTGTTTGCCATTTCATTAGTGAATAAAACACAGACATTCAAGGAATAGACAGTGGTGAGACTGTTGGATGCTCACCACTGACAGACTGGTATTTAAGTCTATTGTATGTGCAAGTTTGACTCAGGAAAAGCTGTCACAGGCTG
The DNA here is from genome assembly GCF_914725855.1 of Thunnus albacares. NCBI lineage: Eukaryota > Metazoa > Chordata > Actinopteri > Scombriformes > Scombridae > Thunnus > Thunnus albacares. Next base: position 783,457 of record NC_058113.1, read on the forward strand.
CTTCCTCACTAACAAAGCTGCCCTTTCATTATGTTAATCCAAATAATGTGGCTATTGCCAAACTGCAATGGTACAACCTCAGCTAAAAAACAGTGAATAATGCAGGGTATTACCACTATTTTATACACTATTTTTTCTACCTTTGTAACAAAGCATGCCGTAACTTTAACAAGTTGGAGTCAGGATCCAGGATACCGAGGTCATGTCCTTGATATTTTTTTCTGAGAATCTGGGGGTTGTAACAACCTTCAGGAAGGTACATTCTACAATTTAAAAGCAGTGGTTCTCAAGCTTTTTGGGGCCAGCCCCCCCTCTATCCATTACCCAGGTCCCTTACTGCTCCCCATTAAATAAAATGTAGGCTAATTGTCCTCTGAATATTCCCTCCCTGAATATTAATGTTGATTATTATTCCGTGTTATATCAGTAAAAAAGCATGTCATTGAATGCCAAATAACTGATTTGTTTAACTGGACAGTTGGAATATCATTATCATTAGTTTCCTAGGGAGCAAAAAAGCCATGTGAATAGAAATTATATATATGTGTTAAAAAAATACAACGGTTAGAAAATTGACACTCAAACTTTAATTAGGTCTCGTTATTATCGCCCAATACACAAATTTTACTGTAGTTACATGTGTAAAATAAACTTGACAATGCTGACAATTAACACTTTGAAGTCTATGATAAAATTGTTAAAATGTGTATTCAAATGTAGTACTAAACTGGCATTAAAAACAGACATACACAAACACCCCCAAAGAACAACTCACCACCCCGCTTTCAAAAATATTTCTTTGAGCGCCCCCCATTGTTCTCTGAACATCCCTTGTGGGGCAGTACCGCCCTGTTGAGAAACACTAATGTAGGGGGAAATGCATAAAGAAGTTAAACAAACAAAATATGAAAAGTCCAAAAAAAAAAAAAAGAAAAAAAGAAAAAAAAACTGCACTTCTTTGCAGTGGGGGGAACCAAACCCATGACCTCTGTTTTTCTAAAATCCTTGCAGCTATAGCCCGGTTGCATTTATGATGAATACTTAATTTGAAAACTGACAAAGTGTATGAAATGTAAAACGTAAAAAGCATTCCTTCCTTATGCATATCATGAGAATTTTGTATGAGCAGACTCTTGATATTCTGTATTGCCTGAGTTGTCATGTTGGACAATGAAAAAAGTGTTGTTTATCCTGACATTAAAAATATAATGCCTTGTAATTACCCTCCAGATAGATGTGCAGTCTTTCAGCACTTCATCCTGTGAGATTGAGGCAAAGACATGTGAGAGTGATGCCCAGACATGCAGAGACATTGTGGAAATTAAATGAAAAAAGTTTTCTGTTTGCAGAGCAGAACATTTAGTGGGCTTGACAGCTCATTCTTGACATTGGAAAACAGCAGTTGACAAAACAATCTAAACTCGCGGTCCACTTACTCAGGTTGTTCTGGTATGTTTCGGCCAAATCACATGGTCCTCATCAGCAGATTGAGTTTGCTCATTTGCCATGGAAATGTAGCTGTTCAGACTTTCATTGATTCTGAGCAGCTCTGGGACTTGTCATCCATGTTGACTCAAGATAAGGTCAGATAAGGAACCCCCATCTCCTGCATGGTCACTAAACCAGACCACTGACCCAAACCACCTTTGATCCTTCACGCTACAAGTGCCAGCAAGATTGAAAGATCAATCATCACACCCCAGTTTTAACTGATAGTACCACTTGGATAAACGGCCCCCATCATTGTCTATCATAACTCACCTCTAAGAGCCAGTCACACACAGAGATGAGCTTGCACCAACTTTAATCCCACTATGGACTCTAATTTTCAGGACTTGAATGACTAGCCCAAGAACTGATCAATGGGCACAACAGCATAAGGCACAAGACATGCTGCACAATATGCCATGCTCAGTGACTTAGAGACACTCATAGACGTTTACTAGAAAACACACACACACACACACACACACACACACACACACACACACACAAGAACAGAGGACTGTAAAACCCATGGACTTATGAATATAGTTTTAGATTTTGTTTAAAGACAATTTATATTGTATGTTAGTATGTGTGTGTATGTCACAATATGTGTTGGTATGTATTTTAATTATGCTTTTATTCCACTCCCTTTAAGCTAAGAAATGTACCACAAGCATAATTCCATCATCCTTGATAACATGTATTTGATAACATCATGTTTAGTACCATTTTGCATTCTCAGAATGCTAAAGCCACTATCAAAAATGCAAAATTGTGAATCATACAATTGTTAAATTGTAAATACCTTGATTAATGGAGTAACCATATTCAGGAGTTGAACCTGCCTGTCAATGGACAGGAGGGGACTGACTCTGCTCGCCCAGAACTCTGGATCCCCTGGGATTGGCCAGGATGCACCTTCTGGGTGAGCAGACTGAAACTTTAAAACAGCCTCTTAACAGAGGCCCTGTTTACTCCTGGCATTAACATGCGTCTTGGTTGATCTGATCACAAGTGGACAGCTCTAAGTACAGGTGTGAACGCACCCAAGATGCATTGAGGACGCATTGAGATCCGATTACTCAGACTTCTGTCCTGTCAAGTTGATAACTACAGTTTTTAGTTTTGCTGTGCTGCTTGACATAATAGAGCTCAGGATTTATCAGGAGGATAACTGCATTACACATCCGTAGTGGTCCATTTACCCTCCGTCCAAAGCTGTGTTCAACTTGTTTGATAACAGAATAAACAAATCTAACAGAAATTCGTGTGCTTTTCCTGTTTTCGTCTTCAAATCAGCAGTTGTAATAGAAATTAAAGCAAAACCAGAAAACAACTGGTATTTACTTTTCTTGTTATATGTATATTATCTACCTCTAATGCATCTCTACAAAAACACTGTCATTTACTATGCTTGCTATAGATAGATAGATAGATAATCAATGAAGTTACGCTGCTGTGCCTCGTGCGTAAATGCGCACAGCTTCTGTCTTATTGGGGAAACGCACTTATCGTTTCTGCTTTATTATATACTTGCAGGGATCACTCCACATTAAGAGAGACGCTGTGCGTTATTATTTAAAACTCCAGACATGCCGTTTCTTCACACGAAAATCTGCAACAAAATAATGCTTTGTATATTTGTTTATCCTGTTTTCAAACAAGTTGAACAGAGCTTTGGATGGAGGGAACACGGACCCACAGCCTGTATCAACCATAACAACTGTAAAGCACAATCAACTCAACATTTCAAGGTGTGTGGGTTGTGTGTGGTGGTGCTTAAACTATTATATGCATTATAGGCTAATAACAGATCGTAATCGGCATATTAACCATAACACAGAAGTCTATCTTTCAAGAAAAAGGGATATGAGCCGTTTTTAGTCAGATGATGTTTTTAATTCATCATGTTTGAAACTTAAGAACGATGATTATGTACAGTAGTAGATCTGTAGACCTAACATGATATATCATACATTTAACATTTATTTTCATACAATAATTGGGATTCAAGAGGGTGCGTGAGCAAGCATTCTCAATGTGACAATGTCATTTCAGTTTCGTGACTGCCAGGCTATATTCCTTTTTTAAATTCAATTCTGACCTTTGTAATAAAGTTATTTTTCAGCATGTTGTCCACATTATATATCCTGCATGAAACAACATGGTAAGAACGACCGGGTTCGCCCCGGTCGTTCTTACCATGTTGTAAAACAGAGGGATCTAGAGAGGGCTTCTTTAAGAGGGGATAAAGAGTGGTATGTTTAAATTAGGAGGGAAAAATATCAGTACAGACAGCAGTGTATAATGGCTGAAATATCTGGACCAACTGTTTGAAAGACAGCTTTTAAAAACCAAGTTGGAATGCAGTCTGAAGGACAGGTGGATGATTTTGAAAGTGAAGGGTTCTCTGAGGAGGATTCCACTGGCTGGCTAAGCGAGGAACAGAGAGTGAATATTGGGGGTGGGAGCGAACCAGCGTGGTGGGTTTGAGGTCAGGAGAGAGGAGTAGAACCTAGAGGAGCACTGCCATGTGATCAGAGATGGCAAAGCCAGCCAAGTTCACATCATCAACACAGAAACCATGGGAGAGCACAAGGTCAAGTGAGTGCCCTTTGTCATGGCTGGGGTGCTTCACATACTCAATCAAATTAAAATAATCTAAAAGTTTGATAAAATCAGAAGGAAACAAGGGAAGAGGAAGAAAGGCAACAAACATGGTTATTGAAATCACCAAGAATAAGAACTCTGTCATATTGTAACATAATGACTGATAAAAGGTCTGAAAATTCCAGAGTAAAACCAGAGGGTAGGGGGTCTGTAGATTAAAACACATAAAATAGGCAATTTATTCTTTAAAATAAAACTAAGACTGTCAAAGATGGAGAAACAGCCAACCTCAGGCATCATCAAAAATGTTGTTTAATGCTATATAAACATTGTACATAAGGTATATAACCTTACTATGAAGACAAAACTTACTGTCTGATTATGTTTAGTAAATTTGACATATTCCTCTCACTGACTGATGCACCTACAGTATAATGAACTCTAAAGTAAAGTCTGTGTTTAAAGTCCACTTTAAATACATTTTATGAATGCCGAGTTAAGATGCTGCCCCGGATACCTTAATGTGTACTTTTACATTATGCACGTATATGCACAGAGTTTTTCAATAAGGGAAAAATGACCCTGAATCTGGATGGAGTTAGGCATACTTTGCTGTCCATATCAGATACCGTGAAGGGCCCAATCTAGCAGCTTGTTAATCAATGCTGCATGTCTGACATTTAGCTTGAGTAACATTATAACGACAGTAGATCTATATCACTTTGTGCCAAGGGAATAGTAAGCGACATTTTTAAGTTATTTATACTTTATTTGTTATTCATACATTATTTGAATGATATTTGTACAGTATCTAATAAGTTGAAATTTGTTATGTTTGCTGATGACACAAATTTATTTTGTTCAGGGGAGGACATGAAAGAATTATTGAAAACAGTAGAAAGGGAAATGATAATGTTAAAAAAAATGGTTTGATTTATTGTTCACTTAATGCCGTATACTGTGTTGAGGTCTGGGGAAATGTATATAAAACAAATATAGACCCTATAATTAAACTCCAGAAAAAAGCTATTATAATAATAAATAAAGCTGTTACCGTGAATATACTAATCCATTATTCATTATTGTTAAAATTTTTAGATATTGTGTATTTAAAAACATTGAAAATACTTTTTCGAGTTAGGAATACAAGCCTTCCTGTAAGAGGGTTGTGTGTCTTTGAAACATGTAAAGTGAGAACCGATCCAGTTCTGGGAGTGAAACAATGGAATGGTCTTACTGACAAGTTGAAATTGTGTAACTCTCTGTTGAGTTTCAAAAAATGTAAACTTAAAATGTAATAAACTTAAAGTGTAAATTCTTTTTGTCTTTCTTTTGTACTGCTGATATTCTGAATTATCTTATGGTTTGTACAGAATGGGCAAAAATAAGCCATATGATTGTGTGGATTTTATTGTGTGAAATGGATTGGTGTAAACATGTATGATGATGTTTTGTCAGTTGCATACCCACACAAACTGTTAGGTTTTGTTCCTTATAATGTATGACCAAAATAAAGTATTCATTCATTATTAGAGCAAGATAGTGAACATTTATTTATTGTATTTATTATAAGCATACCTCTGTCATCAGTTGTCCATCCATGTCCTTTAGGCTCTGCTATGTCTGGCTATGTCCAGGCAGTGCCTCCAGACTGCTGCCTGGTAATTGGCACGCTGTATATGCAGGTGTAAGTAGTCCCATCCAAGGACAGGATGTTCCCTGGAACTTGAAGGACTCTTGGATTGTCCTGTTTCCTTTGATAAGTTTGAGAGCGCTGGGTTTTCTTCATCCTGCAAAAGCACTTAAACTACAATCTGCAACCTCACCGCTAGATGCCACTAAGTTCTATACACTGGTCCTTTGATGCTCAGTTGTAACCCCCACCCCCCCTCCCAAAAAACACATGCTGAAAAAATACACATAGAACCTGTTTATATTCTTTGTATATATGCTATATTCTATACATGTGTAATTTTATGTGTGATTCAAACTTAAGTATTGCATATATTAGTACATACGATCTTATAATAAACTGCACACAAACCTACTGTGCAGATACTGTAGGACGATAATAGAAAAAACAATTATTGTCTCAAAAAATTAGTAAAGCTACTCATCTGAAATGATTATCGTGTTTCAAAGTAGGCTACTTATATGGACCCTACAAACAAACTGGTACCCAAGAGATTTTGCCACCTTAGGTGGAACCAAATTCTGGCCTGTCCCATAGACTATTTTTCTTATGTTGTATCCGTGTTAGTGAATTGCTCTTGAATCTGCAATAACGTTGCTGGGAAAGAATCAGGGATGAATAACAATTATAATAAGACCTTATTATACACCCATTGAAAAAAATCCATGGTCCATGCGCTTGCAGACCCAAATAATAGATATCAGAAGAGTGACGCTGTTCAAAACCACCAGTAGCAGACCAAAAAGTCGGAATCACGATATCATCGATCAGCATCGAGCCAGTGGAACACGCAGCACGCCAGTGTGCTAGCTCTGACGTAGCGGCGGTGATGAGTTTTCTAAGTTACAGATAACCAGTAGCTACACAAAATGACAGACTACGCCGAAGAGCAAAGGAATGAACTTGAAGCTATAGAGTCCATCTATCCAGACTCTTACACAGGTCTGAATTCCATTCATGTAGACAGGAAAATGAAAGATAGCTAGCTCGCTAGCTAGTTAGCGTTAGCTAACTGGTATTGCTATTTACTAAAGGCAATTTTTAAAAAAATGTCGCTTACTATTCCCTTGGCACAAAGTGATATAGATCTACTGTCGTTATAATGTTACTCAAGCTAAATGTCAGACATGCAGCATTGATTAACAAGCTGCTAGATTGGGCCCTTCACGGTATCTGATATGGACAGCAAAGTATGCCTAACTCCATCCAGATTCAGGGTCATTTTTCCCTTATTGAAAAACTCTGTGCATATACGTGCATAATGTAAAAGTACACATTAAGGTATCCGGGGCAGCATCTTAACTCGGCATTCATAAAATGTATTTAAAGTGGACTTTAAACACAGACTTTACTTTAGAGTTCATTATACTGTAGGTGCATCAGTCAGTGAGAGGAATATGTCAAATTTACTAAACATAATCAGACAGTAAGTTTTGTCTTCATAGTAAGGTTATATACCTTATGTACAATGTTTATATAGCATTAAACGACATTTTTGATGATGCCTGAGGTAACCTAGACAGCCTGCTCTAGGCCATCCGATTTATTAACCGACATGTAGTGAACTAAGTGAATTTATATATCAAATAGGAAGATGTAGAAATTATGTTACTAATCCATATTTTGTTGCAGTGCTTTCAGAGGATCCCATCAGCTTTACCATTACTGTAACGTCAGATGCAGGGGAAAATGGAGAGAGTGAGTATGTTGATGTATGTGGTTGCTAAATAATGAAATTTGTCAGTGATATTAAGAGACATCTGGCTATGATGATAAAGACAGCAGTTCCATCTTGTAGCATAAATATGGTGAAAGAAAAAGTGAGTGCAACAACATGACAGTTGTAAAAACTGCATTTTAAACACCCTACAAAACATGGACAGAAAATTGGTGAATTGATGTATAGCAGACTGTGATGATATGGGCTGTTTTCTCCATGCAGCTGTGGAAGCGATGTTAAAGTTCACGTATGTAGAGAAATATCCAGATGAGCCTCCGCTGTGGGAGATCCACTCCCAGGAGAACCTAGAGGACAGCGATGTGGAGGACATCCTCACCTTACTGCAGCAACAGGTCTGTCCATCTGGACTGTAGGACTGTATATAGATTAAGGACTGTTCTTTAATCTATATTGGACCCTGGTCCATATCCTCTCCCTGTTACTTGAGAACCTATCCAAGACTTGCTGTGTTTTGTTTTGGATGCTCTTGCAGATATTTTTGGATTCAAATGCAGAAAGCACTAACTTTGAACAGATACTTAATACCTCATGATATCTTTGACCACTTCTAGGTGAAAGAATTCCCATAAATTCCAAGTATTCAGTGTTTTTTTTTTTGTTTGTTTTTTTTTTTTAATTTTACTTCCCTCAGGTAGCACAAGTAAAACATCATTCAAACGTTTTTTAAATTTCCTCCTTTCTTTAGAAATATTAAAGTATTAGAATCAGGACAGCCAGGTTCTGTAACAGCATTTATCTAGAGGTGATTTTGTTTGCCTTCTTATTTCTTAAACAGCAAAGATGATCATTCTTGCCCATAGGACAAGGTGATGGTATCTACACAATAGCACACATCATGTGTGGCTGGCGGTTCAGATCACATCCCTATGGGAATACTGGCTTTATTCATTTATAGGATACTAGTTTTACTCATTCATTTGATCCTTTTTACCTCTGTTATGCATGTTTTATTGTGTGACCTTGATCATTTTATATTTTCATGTTTTGATTGTTAGTGCAGTCATGTGATGTCCTGGAATTCTGGTTTTATATGAACAAACAAAGCAAATTCCTGTCAGCTATGTTGAGATGGCAATAAAATGTTGAATGTTGATCTTGAAATAATAACAAAAAGTTATTATTATATCGCCTGATCTGTTACCATTGTAATTTGTATCAACAGTGTGTATGTGTGGTTGCTCTGCAGGCAGAAGAAAACCTGGGCATGGTGATGATTTTCACTCTGGTGACAGCTGTGCAGGAGAAACTTAATGAAATTGTGGACATGATGAAAAACAGACGAGAAGAGGAGAAACGGCGGAAAGAGAGGGAGGCAGAGGAAGCAGAGAAGGTAGGAGCATACATTTAACATAATACCATATTGTGATATCAGTATCACATCAATAATTTCAATCCTATTTCTCTAGTTGTTCTTGTTTCAGGACATAATGATGTATTGACAGAATTGGTAAACCACTTTATGGAATGGAGGCTCTGAGCTCTGCTTTGAATTGTGACATACCAGATGTTATGGAATTTTCCATCTTTAGGGGTTACAAATTGGGTTGCATTGGGTCAAGCCTGGGCCTTGAGGTCACACTGTAATTCAAATGCAGGAATATTCTCCTCTCCTTGAGACTCCAGCTGTCTATGATGTTTTGGGGAAAGCAGAAACCTCTCTGATTGAGGGTAAATCAGCATTGCCATGGTCACTAAGGTCGGAAGAGGCTTTCCTTGACAACACAGATGGGGATGCGTAGATTCTATTGACACAGTCAGAAATTCAAACCAAAACTGCTGAAGTTCCATGCAACGTGACCTAAACTGACACAGGTAAAATGCAGTTCCTTGTTTAGAAACTAGTGAACCATTTAGGCTATTTTTTCATATTGTAGGCTGATAAAGACTAGGACTCATGCCTTCAGAGGGCAGAACGGAAAGAGACAGCATCCGAGTTGCAGATGACTTCAATGTTCGCTATTTCAGTTCTCCTTGATCAAGTACTTCAATAAACTTTTTTAGCTTTAAGACATCAAGGGCTCGTGTCCACTTTTCTCCACTGAGGTGCTGACCATCACTCAAAATATCCACAACACCAGATGTGGTTAACTTGCTCATTATTCTCTCCAGTGTTGTAAGGCGGAAAATAATGAATGTCGTTGAGAAAGTTATGATAAATACAGTATGGTAATATAAATATGTGTTTGACAGGTGGCTTTCCAGGGCACAGTGGTAACCATTGAGAACTTCTTGGCATGGAAAGCCACATTTGAGCTGGAAATGGCCGAGCTGAAGAGGAAAAAACAGAAAGAAGAGGAGCAGGCAGGAAAACCCAAGCTCACTGGTAAATTCTCATGTTATTACTTAAAGATGTCAAGGTGCACAAGTTGGAAAGTTGATGACATACACATATGAACTAAAGACAATGTCATCTTTTCCTCACAGGTAAACAGCTGTTTGAGAGAGACCACAACCTGGACACATCTGACATTCAGTTCCTTGAAGACGGTAAAGAGCTCCTGAGTGTCAATGTGTTGAAATGGATGCTGTTAATGTTGTGATTGAAATTTAAAAAATGTCCAAACCTCAGTTTGATCATTTCTTGGTACAAACACTGTTTTGAAAGATTTGGGGGAGCTATTCAGCATTGTAAGAAAATCAGTGGGTTAATCACAAATCAAGGACAGTTTTTTGGCCAGGAAACACAAAAGCTAAAATCTTTAGTTCAGAGTGGATCTGTTGGAGAATTGTTTGTTTTTAGCACTAGTTGTATTCTAACACACACCTGCTTTCTCCTGTAGCTGGAAACAACGTTGAAGTGGATGAATCACTGTTCCAAGACATTGAGGACTTGGACTTGGACGAAGATGACCCAGACTTTGACCCTTTAGAGATGGGCAGTGAAGAGGACTAAAGCAGCAGAAGGACACAGGACTGACAGGACCACCAGCTCCTGTCTGGAATATGATCGTTTGACCTGACACATGAAGAAGATTCAACAGCTGCATTTATTTTTTAAAGACTCTAACAGCAGTTGGAGAAGGAATCTTCATAAATAAAACATATACACACATGAGTGTTTATTTCTATGTCTTACCAGTTAAATTGACCAGATAAATGTCTGCCTTGGCTCTGGCACTGTTTGACATGCAGGAAAGGAATGCACTCCTGGCGGCAGGCATATTCTTTGCCCAGAAGAGGGCAGTAAAATATAAAGTATAGCCAGTGGTGAAAGAGATTCAGATTCTTGACTGAATTTTAGCGATACCCCAATATATAAATTTACTCCATTACATGTAAGATTACAGCAAAATGTACATTACTATCAAAATTGAATGCACTCATAATGAAGATCTGCTTTTTTCTGAGTGATATTACTGATGTAAAGAGCATTTTCATGTAGCTGGTCAACGAGGTACATCTACATCTATAAGAAGGAAACATATTTTATATGAATGTACATCATATTTAAGAAACATTTAATCAACTGATCATGTGCTATGTAAAATCTTAATCTACAAAGTACAGTAGCTGTCAGATAATGTGGAAATGAAAGGGATGAAAGGTACAAGACGAAAACAATAATTAGTTCAAGTACAAGTACAAGTACCAGCCATTCATTTTTTTGGCCTTGGGGTAGTAGAACAAGCTGAAAACACATCATACAGTATATAAGTTGCCGTAGCAAACTAATAATTGATCCATTGTTAGTAAAAAAAAGTGTTAAATACTTGTGTGGCTACAAATACTCATACTCTTATTTGATTTCTAAATGCTTAAAAGGATAAGTTCAACATTTTTTTTAAGTATTTCTTAAAACAACAGGTGCCCATATTGGCTACTGAAAGATCCCCCTCAAATGTGCTCTTGTGCAAAATGGATCTAAAAATATATATGAAGCTTATATGAGGCTTTAGCAGTCTGAGTCAAGTGGATATCTGACACATTTACAGTCTTTCAAATTCCCTCTTTGTGTTTCCTCAGACAGTGTTTCCCTGTTGAGCTGCGGAGGAAGTATAGTAACAAAAAGAGGGACTTTGGCACTAAAAAGACTAATGTTGAAACATATCTACTTGATTTGACTCATTGGGATGATTTGTGTATCTGAAGCTTCATATTAGCTTCAGATAAATTTTTAAATACATTTTTGTACAGGAGGTCTGTGGATTTTGTCCACCATCACTTCCATTGTAAGTGCATTATCAAGGGATCTTCTAATGGTCAGTATGAACAGGAGGAATGATTACAGCAAGAAAAACATGTTTCAATGTTCATTTGGGCATCTGACTTGTTTTAAGACAGCTATGAAAAATTGTGAACCTGTCCTTTAACAAGTTATTTCTATAACATACTAATAAACAATATAACATACAATGTGTCAATAGGCTTTACAGGCCCAAAACAGCTGCAGTTCCTGACCCAGCCAGGCCCTGTGAGAAGATTAGGCTAAATCACTCCCTATCTGCGGCCTTCTGAACTATATTTACTTTATGCTGTTTTATTTAAGTGTTGGAATTGTCACTTTAAAATGTATGCACATCATAGTGCCCTTTGTATGTCTCAGTGGAACAAAAAATGTGGTGTCCATAACATGTACACGACATTTTGCTAAAAATCTCACAATGCAATGTTTCAACACTAGTAGAAATTAAAATGATAGTTATATGTCACTACATCAGTCAGCCATAGAGCAAAATGATGATGATGATTCAAGTGTCTGAAATTGCAATTCCCTGCCCACAGAGATAACTATTGAAGGTTTGTTACAGGGAATTGTGAATGAGACGATGATTGGGGGCACAGCCAAAGAAAAGCCTTGGCACATACTGTAAGGATAAATGAGAAACACCACAGGAAAGGAATAAAATCAGACAGACTTTTCAAATGTGTCAGTGTTTAATGTCTTAAAACAAACAGCCATACGAGAATGTTTCCTGGAAAAAAACAAAAAACAAAAACAGTATAATTTCATGAAAATAGAATTTACATAAGGCAATATGTGATCATAGAATCAGTTAACAGGACTAAGAATCTGACCAAGTATTCTGTGCCAAATTTCAGTGCTTGACTGTTCCAGACGGGCTTCAGTCACTACTACAGTATTATCCCTCCATGCCCAGCCTTCATCATACTGCACTTCACATGGTAAGATCTTTCAAGATTTGTACAGTTTAATGCATTCTGAAAATATGCAAGTAATCACTTCTATTGTTCAATATACATGAATATACAGTTTATACATGTTTCAGAAGAAGTCTAAACTTTAAAACATCACAATCAGTTGCAGAGGTGAACAACGTCAAGTTACACATTTACAATCATTGGTCATTTCTGAGCTGAATGTTTTGCATGTTGCATGTTTTGTAGACAGCAGCAGAGAGTAAATGTGATTATCTGAGGTTCATCTGTTGTCTGTCACTCCTGCTCGCCCAACATGACTGGCTGATTGATTCACAGTATATCTGTGGTAAAATGAAGAGTTGATTGGCTCCACACTTTTATTTATGACATAGGTTTGAATTGATTTTAGGGTTGGAATGACTTGATACCACCTATCAAGTCATTCCAAGTTATAAGGCTTAAGTCAAAGAGAAGTAATGTGTCACTGGTGGTTAAAGTCAAAGTGGAGTTGCAAGTCTTTTTGATTTTGTCAAGTTCATGACCACATGTTTGCAGTTTAGCTCACATTTCTATGGGATTTTGCAGTAACAGTAGGTGTGGTCCCCAATTGATCTGAAGCACTGCATTACCAAGCAACAATAATGTAGCTGTGACAACAGTAGAAGACAGACTTGACCCCAATGTAGGATTACCTAACTCAAGAAGCTATACAGTCTCTGCAAGATGCTCTTACAGTGGGGCCTTTGTTGTTCTGTTTTACATAACCACTGAATAGATATTTAATTATCTCAAGAAAACAAGCCCCATTACATTGAAATAGAAACACATAGTTATGGTGCAATGATAAAAGACTACATATCAAGATTGCAACCAATACCCATAGTCTCTGTGCAGCTTTGCATAGATTCTCATAGCATACTAAAATGAACTGAAACCACTGGCTGCCTGGAAGATAACAAAAACTATAGAGTGCTTTAGAAAATATCAGCAAAGTGTTTTATCCATTGGTATGGCAGAAGAAAAGAGAAGCTGACACAACTAATTTATTTGTCTGTATAGCATAGTGTTCATGAAGCTGCAACTATGAGTATCTTCTTTGTCATGAGACCAACAGTTGATCACTTAATGTCCCAGATAAAAGACAGAGGAAAGTCCTTCATCTCCCTCTGGAAGACCTCATCAAACCTCTCATTCTGAGCCACAGTGAAGTGATTCTTCCAGTCACCTATGATGCCTGATGTTCACGCAGGATTGTACATGAAAAGAGAAGGAAAAGGCTGTTGTAATCATTCACTGTCACATTGCCATATGTAATCACTCAGATTTTATTTCAGCAATTGTGGAGTAAAGCATTGTGATTGTTTTGTGTTGTAACTTCTTTCCTACAACCCATCTCAACTACATCAGAGATGGAATTTGTTTCTTCTTATCCCATGTGGGTGTATGAGTATTTTACAGTTCAATATATAAGTATATTGTCAATATACCTCAATTCCATACGGTATATAGTAACACTATAACGTATAAACTGTGTATGGTTGTTGACAGTGCAGTATTTTTGGACACACAACGGACAAAACCAAGTCACAAATGTGTCATTGTCCAAAGACTGGACTGTGGCAGATATTAGAACAGAGCAGCAAAATATTATCAGAACCAATTGCCAGAACTTCAGTCTTATTAGTATTCAGCTGAAATGAGGCCATCCACTCTTTTGTAGCAGCAGGGCAGCAGTGCAGGAAGTCCAGGTCATTAAAAGTTTTTGGATTAAACAGGGCATACAACTGGTGTCTTGGTATAACAGTAGCGGGACAAAATTACAAATATGACGGTGATGACGCAGATACAAACTGAATAAAATCGTGCCAAGTATGATTTAAGAACCAGGAAAGAACTTAAGTTATGAACTGCGACTTTCTGTTCGATATGCGGGTTGAAAACCAATTTAAATTCCATCTAAACCAACCCGGTCCCTGAGTGTGTACAGTGTAATGTAAATGTCGCAGTCAATTATATGGAAAGCTGTGCTGAAGTCCAGCAAAATGAGAATGATGAGATTTTCCTCAGTCGTAGGCAATGATTCAACAGCAGCTTTAACTAAAATAAGAGAGCTAATACAATAATAATACAATAATAAGAGTTTTCAGTTTCAGATTTACACAATTACATTTCTGATATCCAAAATGAACATTCTGACACACGATTCAGATCAAACTGTCAAACTAGGCAGTGCTGATCAAATATTAATCAAGATTCTGTTACTGCATTGCCTATTTCTCACCTCAAATGTTTTCAGAAACATATTTTAATGTACTGTTTAGCTACAATATATGAAAGTTTTTGATCAGGCTGCTATTGGGCCTCACACCACATGCATGAGACAAAAGCAGGCCTGCATGCAGTCACAAAGCCTGATAACAAAGAAAGGCACTAAGTCAAACAAAAGGACTCCAAATGGACTTCATCTCCCATCATGGTCTGCTCACCGCACACCTAGGTGTGAAATCCAGTACAGTCAAACTCTCAGCTCCCATTGGACGAGACCCACTGGAAACACTCGAGGATTTCCCCTTCCTGGCCGTGTCGTCACCAAGAGTATAAACACCAGAGGCGCTCCTCAAACTTCAACTACTCCAGCTGTTTCCATGGCTATGAGGAAGTAACTCCCATACGTACATTAACTGTACGTACTGTACTGTACTAGGCCACACAATCTCAACCTCGCTGGATGGGTAGAGATTTTACTCCTGTTCAACTGAGCCCGTAAACGCATCCAAAGAAGGAGACTGCTATGCAACCCACCTCTCCCACCTTTCCTGCAGAAGAAAGACAAAGGATAACCTCTGTGCCCTGCTCGTCTTTAACTAAGTCAACCTCGTTGTTCCCTCAGCAACTCTGCCGAGGATCAGCTGTCATGAACCTGCTGAGAGAGCACAAGGACGGCCCCCATCTTCTACCAAGCCCAGGGAACCGAGCCCTTTTATAGAGGTAATAGTCCATTCTGATAGATATTTCCTTCCTGACAGAATGAACTACCATAATTTTAACCACATTTATAGAGGTAGTAGTCCATTCTGATAGATATTCCCTGCATGACAGACTGAGCTACTCTACTTATAATTACTTTTTATAGAGGCTGTATGTCTGCTTCTCATGCATATCTCACCTCAATAGCTACTAAACAATGTTTTTTGCTAGGGTAAGTCATTACAAGTGAGAGGCTTTGTTCATCAGACTAGTCTGACAGGATGAGCTACTGGTAGCTCCTGAGTAGGTAGCGCAAACTTTCAGAGCACTGGACCAGGAAGACAGACTGAAACACACTCTACTCGCCTCCTTAAGCGAGAGAGGCTCAAGTCTGGGCAGATGGGTTATTAAAGTGTGTGTTATTTTCAGCATCAGCTGTTGTTGTGAAGTTAACGGACTGCGAGTCTGGTTGTTGCTGCCGAAAATACTGTGGAAGTAGTATTTCTGTTTGCTGCTTGTTTTGGTTTTTGATTATCATGCTAAACTGTTTTTTGATTGTCCAACTGCTTGGACTACTCTGTGTTAGCTTGCCATCATGTGTTAGATCATAGGTTGCATTTTGTGTCTGAAATCAGACCGTGGCCGACCAAAATCAAAGCAAGCGCAACTTTCTCCTCACGATAGCTGAGATCTTTTGTTCTTTGATGTTTTCACCTTTTCTACTAACCTCACTTGCATGTACACATATAGGTTTAAATGCTCGCACATGCTACTCTGTAGTGAGACAGGTGTTGCTGAGTGACAGATATGCTTGGCTTTGTCCAACGCCATTGTAGTGATCAGAGGCACGTCCTAACTGGCGTTTGCCATTTAATCACAGCCATTGTTCAAATCTCGCGGTCAGCCCCATTGACGGGGCGGCTGTGGCTCAGGAGGTGGAGCAGGTCCTCCACTAATCAGAAGATCAGCAGTTCAATTCCTGGGTCCTCCGGTCCACATGTCGAAGTGTCCTTTGGCAAGATACTGAACCCCAAATTATTCCTGATGGGTGTGCCATCAGCGTATGAATGTGTTTGAACGGGTGAATGTAACTTGTGGCGTAAAAAGCACTTTGAATGGTCGGAAGACTAGAAAGGCGCTCTACAAATACAGTCCATTTACTGGAACTCTCGCGTGATGTAACCCTACGTGGTTCACGTCCGCCATCTTGGGTTTGATAGTTGTAGTTGTATGATAGACATTTGTTAATTGAAGCATTATTGATTTATAATTGATATTGCTAAAGTTAATAAACTTTGTTGTGCATTAAAAGAGAAGTTTCCTGTGATTGTTTGTATACATACTGTGATAACAGCTTGGTGACGGGGTCAGTGCTTGAATTTAAACCTTCACTTACATCCTGTAATGTTAATATCTCTCGGATGTGACATTCTTGGATGAACACCCCTTTTTAAGACTGTTTTCACTGTTTGGTTATTGGTCCCAGACCTCAGGGTCGTGCCCCATTATTATTAATTCATATTAATGATTTTAGTGATTTTTAACAATTAATAATTATCTTTGACAATTAACTATTGCTACTAACCAAACCTGCTCCTAACTGAGTTCCAACACTGCCATTTTGAAAAGAGCCAAAAACAAGCACCGCCCAACTCGCAGTGCAACACTGACTACGTTGATCTACATCAATTACAATTTCAGATATCTAAAACTGCATTCTGGATTGGAAGAATTAAAATGATCAATATCCACAATATTCATGCAGATGTCTGCAATTGTATTTTTCCTAGTAAAATAGGAATTGTACATATCCAAAATGACATTTTTACTAGTCAAAATGTATTTTTGGATATTCAAAATTACATTATGGATATCTGGAATGGTTTTTCATTTTGGATATCTGAAATTAAAATTATGACTAGTAATAATTGGATTGTAGATATCTGAAATGGGAGTTTTTCCTGGTAAGAATTCTATTGCAGATATCCAGAATATTCAATCTCGATATCAAAAATGTAATTGTGAATATCTGAATTGCAAGCCCAATACATATAAATGGCAAAAGTGACGTCATTTGTCCTGGGAAGAATTACGTTGTGGATAGCTGAAATGACAATTGTAGATAGGAAGAAGGTCATTGTGGATATCTGAAATGTTTACTTTGTTTAGGAAGAAATGAATTTCAGATATCTGGAATGCATATCCAGTCTAGCTGTTAAATGTTAAAACGGCCACTTATACTTTTTAAGGACTTTTAGATATCTAAAATGTATTTCTGACTAGTACAATTAAAGTTTTAGATATCCTAAAATACAATTTCTAATCGTAAGAATGTTATTGTGGATATCTTAAATTACCATTCTGACTAGTGAGAATACAATTTTGACTAGGAGAAATGCTATTGTGGATATGTAAAATGTAATTACAGATAGGAGTGTGGTTCAATTAAATGTTAAAATAGCTTGCCATATCAGCAAGTTTTATACTTCTTCACTTGACTTTGTCTTCCTCGTAACTCTTTTACCTGACGATGCATGGCTCCACAAACCAGGCAGAATACCAACCCACATGTGTCTACATTGAAATGACAAGCCTACAAAGGTTTTATTTCTTGCGACTGGGAAATCTTTCCACCTGAGAGGATAATTATTGTTAGCAGCTTTTATCAGTAGGCATATTTTCAACCAAATAATCAATAATGGTCTGTGCATTGCCACACCTATTCCACACTTCTATTAGTGTAACAGTGGAAGAAAACTCTAATGGAATTTCAAGTCAACAACACGCTGCCATCAACTTTTATAATAGGTAGGCAGAGTCATTGATATGTGCTGTTGTAGGCCTAAGTGCAGTATAGCTTTGATTATTCATTTGGCCACAGGTTTAGGCTACTGTTGAAGGATTAGTGGATGTAATAAAGAGATGTATAAAGAGAACTGGATACAGCGTCGGAGTTGGGGCCCTGTTCATTCCTAAGAAAGTTGCTCAGTGGTGCATGAAGCCAAATTAGCCACTTCCTGCTATAAAGTAATTACCCAAATGAAAACATAATGCACACACTCTATGGGCCCAATGCGCCCATGGAGCATGCTCACTAGAGACTTCCCCCGCCTGAGATGGCTAACTTCCAGTTTAGCTCTCCAGCTAACTTGAATGGGGATAAAACACTTCAATTGTGTGGCTGTTCTGGGCTTTCAAATGTGATAGGATTGAATGGATCAAATTCTGATAGTGAAATGAGTCATTTCATGGGGGTTGTGTCGCTCAAAAAAATGTATCCACTGATTTACAGACATCTCTTTCACAATGTAAGTGTATGGGAAAAAGTATTTTTGGGCCCAACAGCATCATGTGACTCTGTAAGTACAGTTTGGCTGCTATATCAAATTGGCCTCAAAGCCAGAACTAAACTGCTAAATAGCACAAAAAGTAAGGACATTTTTGCTTGGTAGATTATTTCTTTGTTGGAACAATGCTTCTTGGCAATAAATCTTATACCGTTGGAAAGCCTGTTTATTTCCCTTTTAAATGGTGCCACATTTGTAAGGAACATGCATTTGTGGGATGAGCAGCAGAGCTGAGTATGTGGGTTGTGTTGGGACTACATGTGGACCACAGTTTACCACATGTTTCAAGACTCCAAGAAACCTGAGCCCTGGGGGGTTCGCACCCAAAGTGTGAAGCTCCACCCATGGATCCAGGTTATCAAAACTAGAGATTCCCCTCTTATCTCTCTCTTTTCTCCACGAGCTGCAGCAGGAGCAGCTCCTTGCTCTCTTTCACACCTCCAGAGCTGCTGGAGCAGCTCTCTGCTCTCTGGTGTGGCCTGCTCACAGCAGACACACACAGTCTTCTTTACGGCAGAAGACGCGAGAGCCTGCCTAAGACTCAGAAACTAAGTTTCCTTGTGCCAGCAGCTAACACACAAGTCTGCTGGCCAGTTTAACAAGTACAGGAGCCGCGAAATTGAGTTAGCTTGCTGCTAACTCTACACCAAGGAGTGACCTGGGCCCTCTGCACGACTGGAGTGCTGTCTGCCCAGCAACGCCTGCATCTTCAGCTTCAGAGCCAAAGCCTTCTCAGCCTGACTCATCCACGGATTCACCGGCTACAAAGCAGGACACCACAACGCATCTCTTCCTTCATGAACTGGTAACAACTGGGCATAGCCTAGCAACACAGTGAAGCATAGTACGGCTAAGCAAGAATGTTTAACTCAAACAATGTACTGTACGTGTATTGATTTGGTTAAGGTTATACATTGAACTGTTGTTGTGATGTCCTTGTTACCTATAGTCAGGTTACTGCATAGCCACACCGCTAGGTTAATGTTAGCATGCTTAACACATGTTACATCCAGTAACTAGGCCTTGCATGCAACTAACCCCATCTTAACCTGGCACCTTTAGCATACATCATTTGGCCTTGAATAGAGAACCACACAGTTAAGAGGTTAAAACCTAGTTTGGCAAACTTTGGTTCAGGCAGCACATGTGGTTCAAGACACCACATGGTCTGGCCTTTTATCTCTGTAGTTCCCTTTATCAGCTAAAGTGTCGGCATGCCATGTGCTCAGTCACCAGGTGACTGCAGCCATCTTGCTATTGTCTTCCCTACACACACACACACACACACACACACACACACACACACACACACACACACACACACTCACACTTGTATATAGGTACACTTAGCTAGATTAGTATTGTGTGTTGCTTTTACCCTTTTGTTAAATAAATGCTTTTGGATATACCTGTTGTCTGTTTTAATGTTGCACAAGAATGAGTTTTGCCAACCTCTGCTCTGTAAAGAACTCCAAATCCTTCAACCTTTACTAGCTATTGATATGGTGATTTTGTTTATAGTTATTAAATTAATTATTAATCAAAGTCCCAAATTCATAGATTAGTACACTTTGAGACTGAATTGGCTATCTTTTTCCCTGAGTCCAGGGTGGTGCCCCGTTATTATTAATTATTATTAATAATTTTATTGATTTTAATAATTAACAATTATCTTTGATAATCATTAATTATTGCTGATAGCCAAACTTGTAGCCACGGCCCAACAAAATGGTGCCCCGCGTGAGGCAGAGTATTGTTGGCAATTATTCATAATTGTGCAATATTAATTTCAGCATAATTTTGGCCAGTACCAAAATTCTGGAATCTAAAACCTTTAGACTATCCAAAAGTCTTTATATTTAACACGACCAGTCTGCCACAGGAGAAGATATCTAGCTGTACTTACAAACAAGTGAAGTGTTGGGAGAATTGATTTTTTCAAATCAATTTCAGCTAAAGCAATTGGTAACCCAAATCTTGAGTTGTTGATAACTACCACTTTAAGCCCTCGTAGTGTTAAACTAAGAGATTGCTGTTGCTGTTAGCCACTCAGGTTGAACCCACTCTGTAGGAAGTGTAAGAATTTTGGTTCAGCATTCGAATAGTACACATTCAATGCCATCCAGTCAAGCTGTCAGAATTAGTTGTTAATTCAAGTGCTCCCCTTGTTAATTAAACCACAGTGTGCCACCGGCCCTGTGACACATAGAGAGCTTGTACCTGGCTGTTACTGCCATGCATTCCAGCCTGAGTAAGAAATAGAGCCTGTGAGATAGAGCCACAGTGTGCTACCAGCCCTGTGAAACTTAGAAGTTATCCTCTAGCTGTTACTGCCATGCATTCCAGCCTGAGTCAACTTTAAGAAACAATCCTCTAGCTGTTACTGCGCTGCATCTCAGTTAGTGCATGTTGAAATCTGTTGTGCCCACTAGAGCCACTAGACAGTGTCGTAGCCACCCCTCCTCCACAGGAAGCTACTCCCCATAGTGTAAGCCACAACATTGTTTGGTTAGGCTAGTGTACTGCCCAAACTACACTACAAAGTGTCTGTCACGCAACACCATAGCCAACCACATTGTTTTGTTGTACTAGTCAACTGTTAATCTAATCCCCCGTTCCGGATACAACAATGGAGAACCCCTGTGTAGAACAGTTTATTTCTTCCCTAGCACAGAGCCTAGAACCTGGCTACCCAGAATTCATCAGCAGGTTGAATTTCAGTGAGTGCAGGAAAGAGATAGACTCACTACTCAAGGACAGGAATGATGCACAGACCGCATCCAAAGACCCATTGTTATGCTTGCTTCTGAACTTCCACAGGCAAACCAGCCTTGCCTGTCAGAGCAGAGCAGCCCTAGAAAAGGAGGTAGATTTCCTTAGAGCGCAAAATGCTTGCCTCCTCCATGAGGTTCAGACGGCCAATAAGAAAGCCATGCGCTATTTAGAAGACCTGTACTCAGCAGAGTTAAATCTCTGCTCACACAAGGAGGAATTGTTAAGGCTTAGGTCAGAATGTCCTGCCCCACTACAGTCATTCAGCCAATGTGATTCCGGTTATTCCGATTCACACTCCTCCCATAATGAAAGGTTGACTCCCTCTCCACTCAGAAGATTGGAACAATTCCCAACTGACCCTAAGTTCTTGGGAATGAAGTCAGCCTCTCAACCTCCACTGAGACACAGAGCTAACAGCTACCTGAGTTCCCATCTCTCTGAAACAGACACTGAAGAGACATGTAGTTTATCCTCTAGAAGATATTCTGCCCAGTGTTTTTCTCAGCCACCGATACATGACACATTCATCCGTGCTCATCCTTCCGAAGGGGGGACTAGAACATCCCAGAACTGTTCAGCCTCTCCTCAGCACTATCAGGAAAGTAATAACAGTTGTTCAGCCCCTGCCCTTCAACCAGAGAGAATTGTAGCACGGGATGCACATGTCCATGATAGTGCTAGTTTAGTCTTGTCTTCACCAGAAATGATTTCACAGTGTCCCCGCCTTAAAGTGCTTGAGCTCATAGCTAAGGACATTGATCATTTTGACCCAGACAGCCGTAATCACCACATTGAGGATTACTTTAGAGAACTAGAATACAATCTAGTTGACCTGCCCCATGCAACCCAAAGTGAGAAAGTTAAACTTGTGTGGAAAACCAGCTCAACTAATAACAGTTGTTCAGCCCCTGCCCTTCAACCAGAGAGAATTGTAGCACGGGATGCACATGTCCATGATAGTGCTAGTTTAGTCTTGTCTTCACCAGAAATGATTTCACAGTGTCCCCGCCTTAAAGTGCTTGAGCTCATAGCTAAGGACATTGATCATTTTGACCCAGACAGCCGTAATCACCACATTGAGGATTACTTTAGAGAACTAGAATACAATCTAGTTGACCTGCCCCATGCAACCCAAAGTGAGAAAGTTAAACTTGTGTGGAAAACCAGCTCTAAAGCTGTACACAAGTTTATACAATCACAACCTTCCAGAGTCAGAAATGACTACCAAGAGCTCCGTCAAGCACTAGTAGAAGAATTCTCTTTTACTGCTGACGAGACCACATCAATGGTTGCAGCCCTCCAAGTTAAACATACCCGTCGTGAGCATCCCAGGGATTACTACCAACGTTTGAGGCATGCGTACTTCCAGGGCAAGAATGCACCAGGTTTAGAAGAAAACCCCACCTTCAAGTCCATATTCTTGCAGAACCTTCATCCATGCGTACGCACTCACGTTGTACTTATGACGCACCAAGGTAACCCCTCACTGCGTGAGATAAGAAAGATGACACAGGTGGCTTGGGAAACTGCTGTCACTTCCAAAGCAGGAGGGAAAACAATTGAGCCTGCCAGCTCAAACACTGAAGCGTCATACAGGTCTGCTGCCTCAAAAGATCACCCTCATAACAGTCCAAAAGGGGGTGACAAAAGGCAGCATAGGGACACTGAGCGTAAGCGCCATGTCCACCAACTGCGTCGAGATAGGCACTCACACAGTAGAAGCTTTAGAAGGCCATACGCAGAGATTCTGGCCCAGAAGTGTGACCAGACAATGGACAGATCAGATGATGACCACAGCATCTCTGACCACAGTTCAGTACATGGTCACCATCTATCAGACAGTGACAGTGCCTCTGAATGTCTCTCTCCCTCTGGCTACACGGAGCGTTACAGCCCTGAACCACAAGTTAGAAACTTAAGGCACAAGAGCTCCAGAGTTCGCTTCTCACAATTCTAGACAGCAACACAGTCCACCCCTATACTGACAGTAAGACAGATACCAGTGCCTTACCTTTCCTGCAGTTACATAGGTAAACTTGGGTTTGTTAGCAACAGTAGCAACCTCAGTTATTCTAAACTCAGTAATAGCCAGACAGCCTGCTATTAGTTGAGGAAAGCCTAAATTCTGATTCAGCTCAGACACCACCGACCTACTTTGCAAGTACAATTGGATCAACTCCTTGGTAGTATTTTGTCAATAGGATCACTTTGCAAAACACTAGCTTAGGACACTTGATTAGGTACTTTCAGAAGTAGTCATACACATGTCCTCACCCACCACAAGTTTAGGACATAGTGCCAAACAAACAATGATACAGCCATTAGGACTTTGGGATTTTTGGAAATATGATGACATCCTTCTGCAGCTACACTTGCCTGAAGGACAAAATTGTAAAGTCTGCCAAGATCAGACTGAGTGCTACATTGAGTAGTCAGTATTGTCATCAGATCCAATGAGTGAAACAACAAACACTCTTGGACATTCCAGAAATGGCTTTATCATTTTAGGTGCCACTCTCTCTGCATCTCACCTTAACAAAGTTACACCACTAACATTCCTGTTCTCACTAACCCAAAGAGTAATGAGAAACCCAGGTTATGTTATTTAGGACTATGCCTTTGTTGTTGTCTATCATGCTTTTGTTTTGTAATTCTGACTGTTCTTGCTTAGCCAAGATAGATAGTGTTAACCACTGCCCAGATGTTACAAACTTGAATGAACTGACAAATGAACTCTTGAACTCAACTGTGGACCATACAGTACATGTATGTTTGTGCTCCCAGGATCACACATCAGGTGCAATCCTAGGACCAAAGGGGGGATGTTGGGACTACATGTGGACCACAGTTTACCACATGTTTCAAGACTCCAAGAAACCTGAGCCCTGGGGGGTTCGCACCCAAAGTGTGAAGCTCCACCCATGGATCCAGGTTATCAAAACTAGAGATTCCCCTCTTATCTCTCTCTTTTCTCCACAAGCTGCAGCAGGAGCAGCTCCTTGCTCTCTTTCACACCTCCAGAGCTGCTGGAGCAGCTCTCTGCTCTCTGGTGTGGCCTGCTCACAGCAGACACACACAGTCTTCTTTACGGCAGAAGACGCGAGAGCCTGCCTAAGACTCAGAAACTAAGTTTCCTTGTGCCAGCAGCTAACACACAAGTCTGCTGGCCAGTTTAACAAGTACAGGAGCCGCGAAATTGAGTTAGCTTGCTGCTAACTCTACACCAAGGAGTGACCTGGGCCCTCTGCACGACTGGAGTGCTGTCTGCCCAGCAACGCCTGCATCTTCAGCTTCAGAGCCAAAGCCTTCTCAGCCTGACTCACCCACGGATTCACCGGCTACAAAGCAGGACACCACAACGCATCTCTTCCTTCATGAACTGGTAACAACTGGGCATAGCCTAGCAACACAGTGAAGCATAGTACGGCTAAGCAAGAATGTTTAACTCAAACAATGTACTGTACGTGTATTGATTTGGTTAAGGTTATACATTGAACTGTTGTTGTGATGTCCTTGTTACCTATAGTCAGGTTACTGCATAGCCACACCGCTAGGTTAATGTTAGCATGCTTAACACATGTTACATCCAGTAACTAGGCCTTGCATGCAACTAACCCCATCTTAACCTGGCACCTTTAGCATACATCATTTGGCCTTGAATAGAGAACCACACAGTTAAGAGGTTAAAACCTAGTTTGGCAAACTTTGGTTCAGGCAGCACATGTGGTTCAAGACACCACATGGTCTGGCCTTTTATCTCTGTAGTTCCCTTTATCAGCTAAAGTGTCGGCATGCCATGTGCTCAGTCACCAGGTGACTGCAGCCATCTTGCTATTGTCTTCCCTCCACACACACACACACACACACACACACACACACACACACACACACACACACACACACACACACTCACACTTGTATATAGGTACACTTAGCTAGATTAGTATTGTGTGTTGCTTTTACCCTTTTGTTAAATAAATGCTTTTGGATATACCTGTTGTCTGTTTTAATGTTGCACAAGAATGAGTTTTGCCAACCTCTGCTCTGTAAAGAACTCCAAATCCTTCAACCTTTACTAGCTATTGATATGGTGATTTTGTTTATAGTTATTAAATTAATTATTAATCAAAGTCCCAAATTCATAGATTAGTACACTTTGAGACTGAATTGGCTATCTTTTTCCCTGAGTCCAGGGTGGTGCCCCGTTATTATTAATTATTATTAATAATTTTATTGATTTTAATAATTAACAATTATCTTTGATAATCATTAATTATTGCTGATAGCCAAACTTGTAGCCACGGCCCAACAGTTGCGCCCATGAAAAATTTGCCAAATCTTCCCTGCCAATGCCAAACAGTTTATTTTGCTGTTGCTATTGACTCTTGTTTTGAGTTTCTGGTACCCCCAGGTGCTGCCAATCAGGTGCTCCAAGAATTGGCATGCCTTGACTGATCTGGATAGGGCCTGTGCGATAGAGCAACTTCAAGCTGGTGTTCCGCAAAACCAAGTTGCGGCATTATTTGGAGTGAGCCTTAGTACCATCTCCAAAGTGAAGGCCAAGTTCCATATAACGGGGGATGTCAGAGACAGGCCGCGAAGTGGGCGTCTCAAGAAGACAACACCCAAAGAAGACCGTTTCCTCACCCTGTCAGCACTTAGGTACCGTAGGCTGTCTTCTACAGATTTGCAGTCAAGGTTTGCAGGACGATATGGCCGACGGCTCACTGCCCAGACAATCCGGAACAGACTCCACGCAGCCAATCTCCAGTCTCATAGGGCTGCCAGGAGGCCTGCCATGACTGCTCTTCACTGTCAGTTCCGTTTGCACTGGTGTTGGCAACACGTGCACTGGAACCTGAACATGTGGAGGAACGTTATGTTCAGCAATGAGTCCAGATTCTGCCTACGGCAGTTGGATCATAGGGTCAAAGTGTGGAGAAGACCCGGAGAATGCTATGCTGATTGTTGCACCGATAGAGTAACATCCAGCATGACACAACAATATACTCAGTACCTCATCTGGTTTCTGAATGTAGCTGACAGAGAATTTATGTTAGTATATGTTAGTCTTAATACTTTACCGCAAGGTAAAGTGACTGTAGGTGATGGAACTCAGTAGCGTGGAATTAACATTCGGGGGGACTATTATTGTCATCGCACATCACATGCAAAGCCGGTATGGATACAGTCATGTTTCTCCAAGTTGTTTAAGTTATGAAGTTGTGAAAAATGTTTGCATCTTTATCCCCCACAAGCTATAAGTTTTCCTCACTTCCGTAACAAGCAATGTTGGCTAAATTAATCTGAGTTTCAAACATCAAATTGATCCACATTAAGTTAACTATAGTCAGCAATGATGTTGTCATTGTGTTTGTTATTGATGTCAGACATTAAAGTAACACCTAATGTATGATTATAGGTACACTAAGCATACATATTTCCTTTCTTTGTATTTATGTGTTATGTTCACAGGTGAACAGGTGAATATGTGTATAAGGACAGTTACATTTACATGAATATTGAATATTAACTGTTTACTAAATGTCATTATATATTTAGGCAAATAGTTAAGTTCAAGCACTTTTTTCAGTATTTTGGGGGAAGGGAGGGAAGAGATTAAAGAATGTTAACTGTAAAATCTTTTATAAATCAGTGTCTAATAAACCTTATCTAAAGCTTATGTGTTGCTTTTTAGAATCGTGGCTTAGATTATGTCTTCCAAGCCTCAGTATTATGATATGTTATGTGAATTTTATTAAACTAATTTGTTGGCACATTGTAATAGTATTTTAGCTATACAATATCAGCATTTTCTTATTGCCCGTTATTTATGTGTAAGTATTTATGCCTTCCATGGAGAGGTGGTAAGGGACGAATATGGAAGCAAGAGAGGCAGCCATGCAGCCAGAGGAAGTGCATCTTTGTTAGCAGTAGAGCTTCGCAAGTGTGCAAACCATGTCTCCCCAGTGTTGCAGTCAGTAAGTCACCATCTCTGGGGATGCAAAGGTCCAGGGTTCGATTCCTCAGGTGGCCAAGTCCTACTTGCCAACAATGTTGCAATTTGTGCATTTGGTATGTTTTCAAGTGTATATTGAGGTCAAGTCGCAGGTTGCCTGTTGTGACCCTGTGAAAACTTCTTCTTCTTATTATTATTATTATTTTGCTTCTCTGCTAAAAGTACAAACCATACGAAAGAAACACTAAAATTGGCAGGTGGGTTACAAATTCCATCCACTACTCAGGCACATGTAATGACACTTATTGACCTCAAGGTGACTCTGTTATAATCAAGTTTATGTTTTGATACGTCAGTTTGTTTCAATTATGCAAGCCAATCAATTTTCATCTAAATAGCAACAAATGTAGTCATGTGAAACACGTCTTCAATGAAGGTCATAAGCTAACCTACATCAAACGTATCTGAAAGTATATATATATATGCCTGAACTGAGCATCAGCATATAGCTGTGACCATAATTAATAATTTTAAAGAAAATCAAGAGTTTTGCTTCTTGTCAATTAAATAAGACATAAGCATCCAGATGCTCGCAATCTGCTTGGACCCTGGTGATTGCAGCTTGCAGCTACATTTTGATACTGATACTGTTTTTTTTAATGTTTTAATTTTTTTGCAGTTACTTGTTATTAGTACTATTGGGGTAAAGTTGAGAAAAATGAGCCATAGTCTTGTCTTCCTGTATGCATAAGAAAATACAGTATATACAAACACTCTTACCTTTCCTCATGAATGTTCCCTGGTTATGGTTGAGCAAGTCAAGTGAGATTTGCTCATAGTTGGCCTGGGGGATCTCCTTCATGTTGTTGAAGGTGCTGTATTTCACCACGTTGGTCAGCTGTTCATCAGTGAGTTCTTTACCCAGGAACAAGGACATCCTCTCTACTGCTGACTGCAGGTCCTGAACAAGAACAGAGCAGCATCAATTCACAAAGCTTTACATTATTTAAATGCAATTTTTGCAGACTGATACCTCTTTACACATGCCTACATCATATGACTTACGGTCATGCACGGATTGAAATGATTTTAGCCCCTACTTGAATCATTTCTTCATAAGTGATGAACAGCATGTTCATATCATCCTTGTGAGAGTACCAAGTCCTAATGTGCTCAAACCAGCTGCACCCAAACACTGCAATGAATAATATACAAAGTTACCACCACAGTATAGTACATTCACTGCTGAGAAAATGACACAAGCAATGTTCTCTGTGCAAACATTACATTGGACCTCTTACCTTCTCCTTTCATGAATTTCTCAAAGAAGTCATGGAAATCCTTTGGGGTTTCCAGCATGGTTGCTATTTTGTGAAAGTAGAAGTAGGACACCAGGACATCTTTGGGATTTCTTGCCACGTAGATCACCTAAAAGAGGTCAAGTCTGAATATCAACAATTTACAACTACATCCTGATTGCCTTTTTGGATTTTAAAGGTGTAAAATTCACATTACAAAATGCATAGGGAAATTCTACAATCAGTGATCAGTGACTGTGATTGTGTGTTCACTCCAAAACTCCCCTGGGGCCTGAAAGTGGCCTCTCATTGTTAATGGGATGATATGGGTGTGTACCATTTCCTGCAGCCATAGGGCAGGAAGTCACAAGACCAACTTCAACTTACAAAATACAGAGGAACATAGGCAAGGAGACAGAACAACAAAACTAACTAAAATAAATGAACATTAGGGTTAATCTTGTCACAGCACTGTTGGGACCAAAAGAAGGCAATGACAGTCCAATACTTTGGTCCAAAGCAAGATATTTGAACAACTACTGGATGGATTTCCATGAATTTTGTTTATTCCATGGCCTTTCCACATTAGGCCAAAATTTCCACTTATAGGTGGCAGATTGTAGTTAAATTTACTGAGCACATTGATGGACTCTTTCCTCTAGCGCCACTAGGGGTGTGTCCTATCATACTGTTCATGACACATGATAAAGCTAGGATTTTTAATGCGATAAAAATCAGTAATATCATGATTGAATGTTACTGTGACGTGCTGACTATGTACTGCAGCACCAAGCATGGCCAAATGGGAAACTAGCACTGCTGCTGGCTCCGCTGTAGTGGAGTTATCTCTAATAAAATGCAGCAACTGTGATACTGCAGAAGTTGTATGGTTATAAAACACAAAAACAACAACAACGCAGTAACACGTAAACAGCAGTCGACAACCTCCGGGCTAAAAAATGAAGGCAATGCGAAGTGCCAAAAACCATATTTCCTTGAATGGCCACTTGAGGCTGGCTCCAAAAGCGAGTCAATCTCCACAGAACCCTATGTTAAAATACCCAACTTTACAGCAGAAATAAACATGTTTACAGCCTGGTACAAAAACAGTTTTGGTTCCTATAGCTAATTTCCCCATTCATGACAACTGTACAGGGGGTGAATTTTTTTATAACTCACCTCTTTTTTTATTAAGCCGTAAAGTTATGCATAATTAAGGATGTGGCCGCTTTGAGTGACAGGTCGCTAGCCATTAGGTGGCTTGTTTCAGCAACCAGGCTTCATTCAGCCACCTCAGCTCCACCTCTTTGCCCATTTTGGATTAGCCGGGAGTTAGATGGAGTCAGGCAGTGCCAAGATGGCGGTGGCCGGAGCAGCCCACTTTGAGCTTCAAAACCGCTCTTCAGAAACCAGTGGGTGACATCACAGTGGTTATGTCCATATTTTTCACAGTCTATGGTAAACAGTCTAAGAAGACTGTCACACCAAAGAGGGGCAACACAACAAACTTATTTCACAACCTCAAGTAGAAGCATTGTGAGTAGAGTCAAAGATCAAGTGAAGAAAGCCCAACAGCCCGTGTGAGGTCTAACAACTAAAGCCTGACCAATAAATCCTCCAAGTCGGCCCATGTTATCGCAGGTATATCAATATCTGCAAATATGTAAGGTACACAACAGGAAATGTCAGACAGAAATGTAAAGCATGTGCTTGAGGTTATTTAGAAAAAGTCTCCATTACATTTGTACAACAGAGAGTGTTGTTTCTATACTGTAAAATGTCCTGCTCAAATTTGATCCAAATGTTTGTTTTTGTTATGTGTTAAGAAAAATATCGGCCAAAATATTATTATCAGATCTTTGAAATGTTCAACATTAGCCTTAGCAGTTTTCAGTATTTTATCATAGACATCAATATTGTTATCACAAAAATACCCTGCAATATCATATTAGTTTAAGAAAATAATGCTATGACCCCATTATCTTTCCTCTAGTGCCACCATCTGGACAAACTTTGCATTTGTAGCTCCTCTACTAGTGGCTCAGAAAATACCAAAGTCATCAGTATGGTGTTTGTTCTATCCAACACTTGGTCTGTGCAGTGTGATCAGTACAACACACAATCTTTTACTGCCATTTGGATCTGTTCAATGTCTGCTTCTTTAGCCAGTTGAAGCTTATAGATGTTGGTTATCTCAGCCTGAAACTAGGTGACATGGCAGCTCATCAAAATAAAGTGTGTTGTTTGTTACACTATGTTGTGAAGTTTGTATTAAGTATCTTTGTGCATATAACTCAGGATATCAGTGTCTTAATATGTTTCTAAAATTGACATGACAGGAACTAGATGTGCTGGCAGAAAGATGGCTGAGACTAACGATAAACTACCTGCTTTAAAGAAAAAAACAGAATTGTGACCTGAAATTAACAATGACATCAGTGATAAAATTCACTCGGTGAACTGACCTTGCCTCTCTTCTGGCTCAGAGCAGAAGGCATCAACTGGTATGGTAGATGAGAGACCCTCAGTCTAGGTGATGGGGCTGTTATAAAGGTCTGTCTGCTATCATTCACCTCAATCCAGGGGATGAGATCAGCATTGAAGTAGCTGTTGAGTTTCCTGATGGCTGTCACATCTCCCTTTGCATCAAGGAGCCGTAGGATCTGCTGCATCCAGATGGTCCCTGTCAAACAGAGCAGGCAGGCCTCAAACTTTGCGTGTACAATGGCAGCAATTAGGTCAACCTCGTGTATGAGTACGCCTCTCCTCTCCGTGGACCTTTGTACTGTTTGAGTGTTTTCACAATACATGCTCGTCTAGCCATCATTCACCCTGCTCTCTGCTGAAAATAGCTGAAAATAATTTGCAGCACACAAAAGAGTGGGACATTCATCTGGAAATGCTGTACATAAAAATTAGCCTTGTTCCTTTTTCTGTGCTGAAAGCTCCAAAAATCACACTGACCTTAAGTGCACTCACACTGTAGGACAGTGGACACAGCAGTGTGTCTGATGATGAGTCTGCACAGGCTGGAGCCTGCTCTATGTGCAAAACAAAATCTCACCTGATTTTGGGTATGTGACAACAAACACATCAGAGTCTCGGATGTCCAGGTTGTAGATCTGGTCCACATCGTCTGGATTGTGAATCCCTCTGATCAATTTGAAGTTTTTGTGCCACACCAGTTCGTAGTTAGGACTCTTGACATCATTTAACTGATAACTCATGATAACTGAAGGAAAATAAGAGGACAAGTACTTTTTCTAAATTGTCTCTGTGATTTACTCGCTTATATATGTGTGTTCTGTTGATTGTTAAAGCTATCAAATAACACCTTAAGTTCGTTTAGATTTAAAGCCCAACAGATAACCTACTTCTTAGCCCAATAAAATTGAACTTGGAACATATTTACATTGATATCAGATCATAACATCATGTAATATCACATGTTCTACTCAACAATTGTGCGACAGTGAGAAAATTACTGTTTTAAACACTAGGCTACTCTCAATGGCCAAGTAGAATCGATTTAAACAGCAAAAAACAATGCATTGCGAACCTTCTCTATTCGCTCTTCTGTCCGACGCTGAATAAATACGTTCAGGGTGTATTTGATATGAACCTAACATGAACCGGGCTATTACTAATACGTTTCGGCGGTAACGCCTCTTTCAATGTTGTGCAACTTTTAAAGTATTGCTTCAGTGCTTCAGTAGGCTAATGTACTCTCATGATGTTGGAGGACTTGATAGAGGGAGATGGAAAAAGAATGGTCAAAATTGATGCAGCAGATGCTGATATCCTGACTAGCATGGGTCAAGCTTGAATTACACTGGATCATACATTTACCATAATGCAGCTTAATGGCCTCTTTCATTAGATCCTTTGTGGCTGCTAAATGATCACATCTTTGAAACTCCACACCCTTCAGACATCCTTAGGCTTTCTGTTATAAATTTGTAGTTTCTTAACCCAAGCTGAAATAACAATAATGGCATCGCTATGACACCATCAAATTCATTATATAGACCTATAAATGTGCATCAGTCCCCTTTAATGTATCATTAAAAGGTTCAATGACATGCTAATTTCTTGTTTTTTCCAACAAATGGTCATATATATATTAGATAATATCCTATCCTTTTTTTGTTGTTTGTAGGCTTTGTCAGCACTTGGTTAAGGCTCATCATGGTTGCTTAATACAAAAAAAACCACACCCACACACACACACACACACACACACACACACACACACACACACACATACACACACACACTCACACACAAGTTGTTTGTTTACATGTAACCTAAACCAAGATCTTTTGCTAACCATTAACCATTAAGCACACACAGGAATAATGATGTGAACCTCGGTCTCCTATGTGAATATCCTGAAGCTGTCGGCCTGCAATCCACCCCAACCACCTCTGGCTGACCTCAGTGTATATTATAAATGTAGCTCTTCATTGATTTGAAAAAACATTAGTAGTACACAAACATCATTTCTAGGAGATAGGGTTGCTCTGTCAAAACCTGCTCCAGCCTTGGACTACAGGGGCCATGGAGTGTGAGTTTGCGTTAAAAAAAATATTAACTCATTATGCACCTCATTCACAAGTTCTGAAGTGTTGTTTGCTGGAATAGACCTTGACTTGCATTACTTTTATGTATTTATTGTTTTTATCCATATTGTACTCTATATACATTCTATACACATTTTGTTCTTTCCTCCTTAAGATTCAAAAAGGCTGGTGGTCTGCTGTGATTCTGTTATCAGGTAGCCACAACTCCTCATGAGTGTGTACACAGCTGTAGAGTAATGAATGAAGCCACAGCAAGACATTCAGATGCAAGCTATATCAAGTTAAAATTATATACAATATATCATGCATCAATACATTAAGCTGCTCCAGCTTTCCCTCATGATATGACTATTGGTGTGTACCTGTATTAACATGTTAAATGACACTGTCCCACCCATGGGACACTTTAGCCTCTGTAACCTTGGTTCAGGATAACTTATACTGATTCTGACTTTTTGGTTGTAAAATTTAAAGAGTTGCCTCTCAAATGAAGAGTTGAAAAACAGTAACCTTTATATTTTGGGTACATTATTTTTTGCACAAAAATGAGGGTGCCTGGTAAGAGCTCAACTGGTAAAGTTTCCATCTCAGTGAACACACCTGTATTTAATAGACAATCTGTGAGGAAATGTCACATTAGTATCCACTAATTAACCTATATGAGTCATCTGACATTAGAACATTTCTTTAAAATGTACAGGTTTCCTCTTGGCTGTACTCTCTTTTAAAATATCAGATTTGCTCTTGGTTTCATTTATCTTGTTTTGCATTTAAATATTTAAAAAATATTATCTGTAAAAGCAACAAAGTACACAGTGCAAAGCAACGGATTTATCTCCCTCAGCTATTGAAGGAAAACAAACTTTCCAAAGACAGAAACGAACACCTCTGGTGTTTTAGCAGAATTACATAGATGCATGCTGCCCTTTGGAAGATGGCTTCATCAAAGAACTATATGGCAGAGTGACACACTGAGACCACAGCATCAGCAAGATCATGTCTTCATTCAAAATGAATAATTGAAAAAAAAAACCCCATCAGATTTTCAGTAGAATTAAATGACAATACTTGAAGTTATACTGCATGTGCACATGAAATTTGGTGTCTGTATGAGAAAATATGAAATTATATACCAAGAGTACCTGCAGAAACTGAAATGACAGACAGCAGCAAATATTGTAAACTGGCTTAACTGGTTTAAACTGTGTTTATGACAAAGTCAACATTATATACAGCTGCTCAATTTAACGTTATATAGAGAATATATTGTGCATTAAAACATTGAGCAACTCTTTCTTTCTCCTCTTTCTGATATAAACTACAAGAGTGTGTCTGTATAACACAATTAGCATAGTTTGAACTACAGGTTATCTTCCCTAGGTGAAGTTGAAAAAGTGAATTTAACTGACACTTCAATTAATTATTAAATGTCAAATCACTTTCTGCTAATTAGCTTAAAGTCCCCTTCCACATGTTTTTCTTTTTGTTCCTACAGTTGAATGTTTGAGCTTCACTGTATAGAATGATGTACTGTATGTGCAGAGTTTGACACTGGAAGGCTGTTTTCACATTCATCTGCTGAAAGTGGAAAGTTTCTCTGTGCTCATTGAAAATCCAATTTTAAGTGGCGGGCCTATGAGCATGATCTGTGACATCACAATTAGTTTAGAATCTAATTCTTGTCCAATATACAACTTACAAAGGTGTGATGTGGAAAGCTGATGCCTCCAAAAGATGCTATGGGTTGCCAGGATTGTTGGAGTAGAACTGTGACCGAGCATCTTTAAGGGACATTGAGTAAGTCTTTGATGTTCACAGAAGGCCAGTTTATAGACAGTGAGCCCAAAGTGTCAGAAGCATCATCCAGCTGTTTTTATTTTCTGCAGGTCATGAGTGAACCAAGGAGCAGAGTGTGAAAAATTGACCTCACGTATCTTGACAGGGGCATGAAGGTCAAAGACACTGCCCAGATATGTATTGTAGAGCTCCATTAGTTCATCCACTGATGCAGAAGCTGGGCAGGTAATGTGCTGGAGGTCCATAACCATGATAGTTGGGTTGATGCTTTTCCAGTTCCGAAAAAAGCATTTGACGCTTGGGTTTAGTAGGGGGTGACAGGAATGTCAAGTCCATTGAGACCACCTTGTGGTTGGACACGTCCAGATTTTGAGAATGCAGACACTGAGAATTGAATTTACAGTGAAGAAGGAGACATCTTGTGCCCAGCAGTTAAACTTCTGAAATAAAATATATTTGCATATTCATAGATTCTGGAATTTTTAATGAGGGAAGTATAGGGAGTAGATGTCATTTGAAGGATTTTAACAGGATAATTGAACCATATCAGATACAAATTATTTATTATGATTATAATTATGATGATGATTATTATTATAGGGTGTTTTATATACTTCTTAAAACCTGGCTTGAGGGGATCTTTAAGCTATCTTATATAGTTTTCTTTTAGAATTTCAGGCTCTCTGTTGGCCTCATATTCTAACTTGATTTTAACAGCTTGAATCAAAGTACACCACAACCGCATTCCTGCACATATGCATTAGTGTCTGCCATACTAATCTCACTCCCGAGGGTTACTATCTTATTGCTGTTTTTACTCTTTGGAGCCGTTTATAAATAAACTAAAGTCACCTCACTCTTCAGGGACAAAGGAACATTTCATAGTGCAGCGGTGTGACTCATGTTTTTAACAGTTTTTGAACAACAACAGAGGTCTACAGCACATAGGAATGAGATATATCAGACCTTGGATACACAACACTTGTAAGTAGGATGAGTTCATTGTTGGTTTGCCTCTGCACATGAGATTTGATGAAAATAAGAAAAATATAGAAAATCACCAGCCTTACCCTTTAAATCTAGGAGGACACATTGCCTATATCAGCACTTTTTCTGAGGTCATTCAGGATTTTTACCAGAGCAGTGTTGCAATCAATTTTTTTAGATTTTTGGACTGTTCCTCTTACCAGTCTTATTCTTCAAAATGCTGTGAGGTTGAGGTTGTGAAAATGTCAGAAAATGGTGATTAATGTTGACCACTGTTTCCAAAAGCCCAAGGTGACGACCTAAAATATTTTGTCTTGTTTTGTCCTGAACATATTCAGTTTACTGTCATAGAGGACTAAAAAAAAAAGAAAAAGAAGAAGAAAATATTCACACTTGAGAAGCTTGAATCAGAGAATTTGGACATTTTTTTTCTTAATTGACTCCAAACGATAAATCAATTATCAAAATAGCTGCTGATTAATTTAATAGTTGGTAGTTAATCGATTAACCAGCGCATAACCAGCGCAGCTCTATTGTAATTGCAACCTCAATTACAAAAAATCTATTTTTTCTATTCCTTGCTATTAGCTTTCACACTTACAAAATAAAGCATATAATTTGTGGTTAAATTAAAAGTTTCTAAGTTTTCATTACATTCTATCAAGGGTTTCTTTATAGAACTGTTAAC
Source organism: Thunnus albacares (assembly GCF_914725855.1). Taxonomy (NCBI): domain Eukaryota; kingdom Metazoa; phylum Chordata; class Actinopteri; order Scombriformes; family Scombridae; genus Thunnus; species Thunnus albacares. The sequence continues at coordinate 820,490 of NC_058113.1, forward strand.
CTCTCCTCAGTGATGTAATAGTACAAATTGTGTGTGACTAAATCAGGCCCATAGATGAAGGCTCTTTTAGGTTGGCTTAGACCAGAGATGGGAAACTGGCAGCCCACGGCCTGCATGCAGCCCCTGTCCTCCCTCAGTGCAGCTTGCGAGTCAAATTCCAAATATCAATAAATTGTTGGTTTCACAGGGGTTGGAAGCAAGCGGGCCATCTGACTGCATTTGAACCAGATCCCAATTGTATTTTATACTGTCCACTGATAGAGGGCGCTCCCTTGAAACGCAAGTGGTCTGTAGCCAAGCAACTGCTCGCATATGGAGACCATATGCTCTTGGTCAGCAGCTTGTCAACAATGAAGCACATCATACGTCAAAAGAGAGAAACAGGCTGACAGATGAAACTCTGTTCCAGCTCATGCAGTTTGGATGTGTAGAAGCAAAGAAATGTGATAGCGTGTGGAAGTGTACCAAACAATACACAGAGCACTTCATGTTTAATAAACAGCTGCATAACCAGAAAAGTTAGGTAAGGAGTTGTTTATGCCAACTAATAACACAGAGCACTTCATGTTAAAATAACAGCTGGATAACCAGGGGAGATGATGAGGAGTTGTTTTCGAAAGGTCCGGTTACAATCTCTGGAGAAGCCAATGCTCTTGTTGCCAGGTCACCTTGACAGGAGATATTTGGGAATAGTCTTTGCACATAGCGTGCAAAGACAAAATTGAGAGATCACATTGGTCAAAATCCAAGTGATCATTGACTCAAAAAAGTACCAAAAGTCATGTCCGCTTTGGTATAAATAGGAGTTGGGTGTGAGTTGAAGGGCTGCTGCACTGATGATTTTTTGAGTTTTGTATGTTCGTGTGTAATGAAATAAACTCCCGTTGGTTGTCTGCTCATCTCTCTGGTCTAAGCGTTTGGTGTGAACATCTTTAATATAGCCTGATTTGAAACCCCTATAGATGCACAAACACTGACATTTACATTCAGTCTACTGTACACCAGCAGGAGAGGCCACACGTATCTCATTAAGACAGAACTTTATACTGGTCCACCTGTGGGTGAGGGTCAGTGGCCTTGAAATAAATGCATGCTTATTTGAAACATGGGAATGGGAGGGCAGAGTAGATATGCACTACAAACATGAATATTAGTTGTTGCACTTAGTGTTGGTGTTCAATTTTGTACCATTATTAAATGATGATTTTTGAGACCCCATTGCACTGAAATAATGGTATATCACTGTTTTGTTTCTGTGTTACGCTAATTAAATGAATTGAAGCATTACTGGCATTTGAATATGAAAAACAGAAATGTTGGTATTGCAGGAGTATTAATACCTTATTAATGAATTACCTCATCATTAGGGCACCATTATTGTTTATTTTGTACATAAATACTAGGTGTGAAGTACCCAGAACACTTGAAACTATTCTATTTACAGATGATAGATGTTTCCTCTGTTGCTGGGACAACTTGGACCAACCTTCTGAAGAGGAATTGTAAAAGCTAAAGAGTCATTTTGATGCAAATAAACAAAATATGAATTTAAGTAAAGTTAAATTTATAATCTTTGGTAATCAGTCAAAAACTCAAATAAGAAACTCATGATAAATAATGTAGAAATCGAAAGAGTGACTGAAATTAAATTTTCTTGGAGTGACAATAGATAAATTGTGCTGGAAGCTACATATTATTATTTTATGTTAAACAATCAAAATAAATCGCAATACTATATAAAGCCAAAGATCTTCTAAATTGAGCTTCGTTATACACTTTATACTGTTTCTTTATAGTCCTACATATATACTACTCACTGTAGAAGTGTGGAGAAATACATATAGACAAACACTAAACCAATCTTCATCCTTAAAAGAGAAAGCCATATGAATCGTAAACAACACTACTTATAGAGAACCAACAAATCCACTCTTCATTAAATTAAAAGCACTAAAATTCAAAGATCTGGTTGACTTCAAAACTGCCCAAATCATGTATGGAGAAAAACTCAACAATTACCTAACAGTATCCAAGGCTTGTTTCAAATCATAGGAATGAAACATGACCTGAGAGGAACTCGTAACGTTTTGTTTGTTTCCATCCTGATTGATTTGGTCTTGTGTGAATATTTTGGTTTGATCTTCTTGCCTATACGTTTGTAATTCGTTGCTTCTTGCTTATAGATTTTAAATTTGTTTGGTTTTTCTAAAATATTTAAAAATTTTGAATTAAAGTTTCACAAGTTTATCTTTATTCTATTCTATTAGTGTTAGGAATGGGATGAATTCTATGCAAGTAACAGTCTGAGTTACTTATTGTTTCATGAAGTTAAGTCAGTTATCAAATGTTCCCCTACTGTGACAGTCGCCAAAGAAGCCAACTCTGAAACTACAATTTCAGCCGTACAGTCCTGTGACACCCTGTTTCACAATCCAAACCTGCAGTCATGTGGATGAGAAACACAGGCATCCAGAGGCAGTGAAACTGAGGAGAGAATCAGAAGAAGCTAAAACCGGCAAGCCCCACAGTGGTTCTGGATAATAACTTTCACTTAGTGTAGTACTAGGACGTGTGAGGAAAGAAAAAGAGTCATCCTTTTTTATTTACTTGTTAATTTATTTCATTTTTTTTAATCAAATTTAGCAAAATTCTAACTTGAATTCGAAATCCATATAATCCTTAAAGGAAATTTAACCAAATTTCAATTTGAAGTGCTGAGAGAGGGAAGAAAGAGAAATTTTATTTTTTGTTATTACTTCATTATTAGTGCTTTTGTTCATTGATTAATTATAATTCTTTCTTTCTTGTAATCCAGGTAGAAAGAAGACTAGTTTTTAATCTCAAATTAATTCATTAATGGCATGTATAGTGGGACATAATAGCAAATTTTGAATTGTATACTACAATTTAAGTACAGTGGATTTTAGTCATTAAGTTCAGCTATTTTAAATGAGTCTAACATTAATTTCACAGTTGGTGTGGATAGTCAGGCAACAACATTCTGTTGTTCAGTACAACAGCTACAGTATCAAATTCATAACATTATCATTCAAATCATTTGTTCTTCAAAATTTTAGGATTTTCATTTAATTCACACATCAGCCTATAATTTAAAAAAAAAAAAAAAAAAAAAAAAAAAAAAAGAATTTCACATGCCAAATTCAGTGAATTAAATCCCTATAGGGTGCTGTAGCTTATTTTGCTTCTGTAAATAGCAGATAGAGGTGTCCTGGAAGTTGGAGAGGGGGATGCTTTGGCTCCACCTACTGATATACACTCACTGCTAACCTAGGCAGACACCAGTACTCTGAAACCCCCCAAAGGGTTAAGTCTACAGGGGCAGTGGCACTGACCTGCTCCATACACACAACTAGCTCTTTAGCATAGCAATTCTGTACTTTCTTCTTCAAACAATGAGCTCAGCGGCTCTTACACAAGACACAAGCATCTTACTTCTTTACAATTTAGCTTACTTTCAACTTCAGCTATTTTTGTATGAAAGGTGCTATACAAATAACGTTATTATCATTATTATTATTACAACAACAATCCTTTCAACAGCGCACGGCAGCGCAGCACATCAACTGGGTGCCACTAACAACAAACTTCATTTGAACAGTTTTCACAGAGCTCAACTGACTGTTGAAAACTGTTTAAACAATAATAGGCAACAGTGACTTGAAGTGAGAGTTTTTGCATGTAAAAACTCAGAATTATATTTCACCAAATTCCTTTACTTCAGGAGACACAGGCTGCAAAGCACCTGCCACACCTAAAGCCCCTAGAACAAAGAAATTGAATATTCATCAATAATTCGGCGCGAAACCCTTTAGAACACACCCAAACTCCTCCCTCGTTTATTCTAACTAATAAAAACAGCCTTGAAGAGATTGCTCTTTGATCTGGCCTCCAAGAACTCAAGAAAGCTCTTAAGACGTCTCTTTTATTTGTTTTTCAACCAAATATATCCGTGTTTAACCTTGTATTGCAACAAGTTTATTTGTTTTATTAGTAACATTAAGTCTCGTATTTCCACATATAGTAATTTAATTTGAAGTAAACACGTACAGTAATTTATTTTGAAGTAGACGCCGCTGAAGACTTGAGCGTAGTCAGACTAAACTTTATTCGACACTCAACTTAAGTTACTACAAGCCAACCAAAAGCCTGAATCTGCAACTTAAACCCTTGAAGAAGAAGAAGAAGAACGCTTGAAACTGCTCTCTGAGAGCAAGACTGCAACCCAGGAGTGAAGCCGGCCAGAGCAGCCTGAAGACTGCCAGAGCAGCCTGAAGACTGCCAGAGCAGCCTGAAACGGCTTGATTCTTCACTGACATTCAACGCCTCTGCGTCCACTAAGATGCGCCACAGCCCACAGCTGATACACCGCTGGTGATGCTGCGTCAAACAACGCTGGACCTGCCAAGATGACGCCTCTACCACGACGACACACCTCAACAGTAAGGCATAACATGGCTTTGTGATCAAGGGTTGATGTCGAATAACGTTAAAATTAAAGAATTTATTCAGAGAAGTTGAATTAGCTTTCCCTTTAGCATTCCCCAATACAACACGTTAAGCCTCGAGTCACGCACTTCCAGCCACGCTTGCTGAATAATTTTCTTTATTAAATTTTTATCATTCTTGGGCCTTATTTATTTATTTTACTTTCTTTTTATTTATTATTTTCAGTATATTATCTGTATATATGATATTATCTATGATTTATCATGTATCCTCAAGACGTTTAGCTATTAATAAATGTCTACATTTATCCTAAAAGTGTTTGGTTGTTTCTTTGAGCTGCAGTAAACAGAGGTCACTGTTTGGGACAAGAATTTACGATTATGAGACTGATTCATTGATTAAATTGAACAGGGATTAGTGCTCCCTCCTGGCACTAACAAATCCTAACCAAAAAGGAGGTGGTGCCCTAATGACGAGGTAATTCATTAATAAAGTATTAATACTCCTACAGTATAATAAACTTTGATTACTGGTGTATATTTTCTTCTCTTCATTAAATTAGGAGCTACAATTGGCTTATTGAGTGATGGGGTAAACGTATCTACTGCTGAAATCGCATGGTCACAATCTGGCCCTCTGGGACTGATGATAAAAATTTTGTGGCCCTCTCTATCATCAAAGTTGCCCATTCCTGTCTAGATTCTGAAATTAACATTCCCCTAGTAGCAAAAGTATACTTGCAGATTAAATAATTATCCAGCAACCACAACAAGTGTTATAATAAGTGAAGAACTGTCATTAACTGCAGTATTTTTACTCTGTATCTTTAGGTCAGGTCAATAGAGGTGCTAATAAAAAGGTAGTGGAGAAGACTTTAGGAAGAAGACAGTAGCTGGAGGAATCTTCTCCGCACCAGCCTAAATTTTGATTAGAAAGCAGACTAGTTGTAACCACTTTAATGTGAGGGCTGGCCTGGTCGGAACTCCTGTACTTGAGTGTCAGGGTACAGAGTGAACTCACACATCACATCATCTCATCGCAGAATTGTTTGAAATGTTCAATTAATCAATAAGACAATCTGCAATACCAACAAAGGATTCATTGTTTTGGTAATTTATAAAGTAAAATAGCCAAACTTATAAAACACTGCTGGAAACCCTGACCAGCTGTTGAACCCTCTCCTGTATCACTTGTTACACACAGATGACCTTCAACTTATCATGGGACTTCTAAAAACAGATGGCTACAAAGTGATGATTTAGGTGTGTTGCTTTAGTGTTTTACATTTGCTTTGCCAGTTACTTAATTTAGCTTAAATCGTAGAAGTTTGGTTCTGATGACATCATAGTATATTTTCATTTCAAATGTCTGTGGATAAGGACTCTGTGAAGCCAGCCTGTGACCTTGTTAAAAACAGTCGGGGTCATTCTACCTCATTTCCTCTGTCACACACTCACATTAACCATTAACTGCTACATGTAAATAATTGGACAGCCTAGAGAACACATAGTTTATTTAAAGTTTATCAAAGGTTTAAAATTTAAAAAAATGTAAATTATAAAAAGTGTTAGCAAATGATAAATAGCTCCTGAAGTGAGTAATTGTGTGATGCGTGTTTTTGTTCATGGGATCCTTTCAGCACATAATGTCCTGGAGTTGAAGATTCTAATCTGTAAAAACAAAAAACAAAGTGTGCTGATAAACAGATAGGTAGCATTTTTTATTTAACAATTATTCATAGTATGCATACTAGGATACTTTCAAGGACTGTGAAGGTCTTGGAACAAGGACTTTAGTCATTAAGCAAACAAGGCCTCTCTTTGGTTAATGACTCATAATGAAATCACAGCAAAGGAACAACACTGAATGAGTCAACGTTAACTTAACCTGGAGTACCTCAAAGGCCTGAATTGAATCTTGTTCATACCTCAGCAGGGCTGTCAGCTAATCTGTTAACAACACAGGCACCCTCCTCAGAGAAAGGACAAACTCACCTGTTTCTCTTCAGTGGACAACAAGCCCTGCACTGCCACCACTTGGTACTGTTTGTGCTTAAGGCTGCCAGGGAACTTCCTGATGTGGCGGATGGCTGTGGAGGCGGTGTCTCTGCTCAGCAGCTTCCTGGTGTCTGATGATGAGGAACCAGGATCCAAAAGCAGGAGGCACAGGCTCCCATTCTTCTTCTGCTCCAAACCCACTACAGTGCGGCTGTGACCTGTAGGAGGGCACAGGGTGAAGAGAAAGTGGTGGACAACAAGAGGGTAGTCATTTAATAGTTACAATTTTCAAAAGATAAAGCATAATACAGCTGTAGGGATGGCAACGTCTGTCTGTTGGTTGTTCCACCACTTTGGTCCAGACTGAAATATCTCAACAACTACTTGTTGGATTGAGATGAAATGTACAGTCATTCATGGCTCATAAAATATGATCATAATGACTTTGGTGAACCCCAGAGCTTTCCTCAACCACCACCATAAGATTGACTTAATTGGTTTTGAGTGAAATGTCTCAACACTTATTGGATGGATTGTCACAAAATGTGGTTCACACATTCATGTTCCCCTTTGGATGAATTGCAATAACTTTGTTGACCCTCTGACCTCATCTGACCTTTTTTCCAGCTGGCTGAGGAGACTATTATGCATGCAAGCATAGATTGTACTAAGTATGATCAAGAAAGACAATATATGAAGGAAGAATTTAGGAAGACTGGAGTTCAGGAGCTCAGCATTAAAACTTTAATGAACCTGCCAAGTGGGTGGAGCAGTGGAGTTTTCTTTGAGTTTATTAGACAGGATTAATGTGTAGGATTTAATCTCTGGTTCACACTCTGGAGCAGAAGGTGGCGGTAATGCACCTAATACGCTGGTTGCCAACCGCCGTTATAAACCAAAAAGAAGATGATTTTTTTTCCCCCCAAACAGAGTGGTACATCCTGTCAGCCAAGGTGTTTCCTATCTGTGCAGCCGAACATAGCAGCTCCTCCGCCGACTGTTTCACCCTGACAGTCCCGTTGTTTCCTCCGCAGGCTCCACCGTCAGATCTGCTGCTTCTTCCAACTTTAACCTGAATAACAAACCGGGCTCGGTGCTCCGGTTGGATCCACACGGAGAGCCAGGGCTAACGTTAGCTGAGAGGCTAGCGGAGTGTTAGCAGCAGCATGGCCGGAGGGAGGCACAGCCAGCAAGCCTCTGCTAGAAGAAGCAGCTGGTCTAATCGGCAGCTGAGTGAAGTGGAGCCTGCAGAGGAAGCACCGGGACCGTCAGGGTGAAACAGCCCATGGAGGGAAGCACAGTCAGGCGGCGGAGGAGAAGGCAACAAATTGGCCTCTCCTAATTGGCAGAAAATGTTCATTTCGGGGTGATGCCGATATTTCATTTTAGAGCTTTTATCGGCCAATACCGATGATGTGCCGATAACATTGTGCATCCCTAAAAATAATTACATAGAAAAATCAAGCAGCAGAAGCTGTGAAGACATCATATAAGCACATGTTAACATTTTTGGTCAATTTTGTATCCCCCACATGCCATGCGCAGATCTACAACCAACAAGATGATTTCATCCTTGACTGCCCTGACTCACTTCCTGTGAAACAGGGAATAATCTAAAAATGTGTTTCTATTAACTACAGCAAATATAAGCACTACTTTCCAGATAGTGCAGTGACAGTATTTTCAGTATGTCTACAGACTCTAGATACCAGTAACATGAAGTGCACAATAGGTGTTCCACAAGGGTCAGTGTTAGGTCCCCTATTATTTAGCCTATACATTAATGATCTTCCTCAACAGTGTCATGATGTAGAACTGCAAAAGCATGCAGATGACACCGTTTTGTACATACATGCAAAAACAGCTGAGTGAGCAGCTTCTAAGCTAACAATTGTGTTAGAAAGCATCACACATTGGCTTCATCAATCATGTCTGAATCTAAATGTAAACAAGACAAAGGGTATGTTTTTCTCTAAAACCATGGAACAACCTCTGAACATGGATTTTCTCATCAAAGGTGAAAGGATTGACATAGTTACTGATTTCAAATATCTTGGTGTGACATTGGTTCCAAATTTGAACTTTAAGAAACATGTTAAAAAAAACTTTTAAAACCGTAAAGTGCAACTTAGCAAATGTTAGACATATTAGAAACTGTCTCTCTTTGGATGCAGCCAAGATATTTATGCATGCTATGTACAAACAAACTCTAAAAATTCTTGACAAAAAGCCAATGCATTTCCATCACTGTAGGGTGCTGGAGGAAAACAATTTATTGAGCTTTGAGAATTTTAGATTATTCTCAAATTTGTGCCTAGTTTATAAAATTTTAAATGGTTTGGCCCCTCCTCCACTATGTGACTTTGTTTACACTCGCTCAGTAAGTTCTATTAGATCCTCCAGAATATCCTCTATACAAGATTGTACCATAGCATTTCATTGCACTGCATTTTGGCAGTCAGCTTTCTCTGTGAAAGCCACAAAGCAGTGGAATACCCTACCTGATGATATGAAGAGCTGCAGTTCAATCAGTCTGTTCAAAACCAAATTAAAAAACATGCTAAAAACTACTCAGCTCTGTAACCACTGAATCTAAATTTCATGGTCTTCTCATGAACGCAAATAAAATTGCTTTTAATTTGACAAACTTACATTATTAATTTCTAGTTGACACTGTGGGTGTATATGATGTGCTATTGTGTGTAACTTTGTATTTTGTATAATGGGTCCTGTGTGTTTTTTGCTTTGTACTGTTATTGTGCTGTTACATGTTTTAATTGCAAGGAACTGCAGATGAAAATTAGTTTAAGCTAACTTTGGTGCATCAAATATTAACATTTATGTTTAAAACTGTTCATTGTCCCAATAAATACAATACAAATCCTCAACTTGACCTTAGACCAGTTTTAAATCCATTTTTATCCCAGCCAGAAAATGAACTCTGCCCCAACAATCAATGTGAAGATGTTTATCAGCATGAAACTAACTGTATAATTAAATAATTAGTTCCTCAACCTCCCTCAGAGATGTCAACATTGTTTTACAACACACAGATGAGAATATCACGTTTTGCTGTTTGTTAACTGGAATACACCAATGATGGACACAAGCATCAAAATGTCAGCTCAAACCCTGTCCTCTCATAAATTCCAGTCAGTGTGTTTACATGTACTTGAGTAACCCGACTCTTACAGCAACTTGATTTCAGAAACATCAGCATAAACAGGAAACCTGACCTCTGTTTTCAGGTGAAGAGATTAGAGAGACCTGCTTGACAGAAATATAAAAAGAGCCAGAATGGAGAGAGTGTCACTGTGGTAGCAGTGTAAAGAGAAGGAAAGATGACCAGCTAATGTGTAGTTGTTCATCTTTCCATTGATAATTATTCAGACTACAGTCTTTTTTCACTGATGAAACTGTGACCATATCTGGGAAGTTTACAGAGCAGTAAGCACAGACATTGATTGTTCCCATAAATTATAAAGGATAGGGCTTCAAAAAAACTGAAGAGCCCCAGATCAATGTAGGAACATTTGCATTTCCGTTTAAAGAAAAGAGCCCCCCCCCACCACCACCCCTGCCAATTGCCCCAGGCTGTTTAGGGAAATGTAGTCATTAGGTTTTATCCAAGATTCGGTGATCATAAAGAAATCAAGATAATTTGCCAGGATAAAATCATTAGGTAAGAAAGACTTAATTACATTTATTCATTTGGCAGATGCTTTTGTCCAAAGTGACATACAAATGAGGTACAATCCAAGCCAAATCTAGAAGAAGCTTTTGAGAATAAGTGCCTCAGTTCCATATTCTACCTGACACAAGTACCACAAGACTGGAGGTGTATAGAAACTTGTAATATGTAATAAATGTGCATAATGTCATAAATAAATGTAATAAAAATTATACTATAATAATCTGCCAATAATGCAATAAAAATGGTAAACAGAAAATATAACTTTTTACGCATAATGTAATAAGTTATTACATTACATACACAAATGAAATGCTTTCAGCTTTCAGCACCTTTTCCAATATATATATATATATATATATATATATATATATATATATATATATATATATATATATATGTATATATATGTATATATATGTATATAAAACTTTGAGGGTTCTGCGTAGTACCTTTGCTGTTCCTAGGACTGCGCTCTTTATACAGTACAATTTTTTCTACATTGTAGAACAATACTGAAGACATCAAAACTATGAAATGACACAAATGAAATTATGTGGTAAGCAAAAGTGAGCCATTGAGAGTTTGCTGGTTGAGTAACTTGCTGAGCAGGCTCTCAATGGATAGCAGCTCTGCCCTGAGCGCGGGCAGCTCAGCACTTGTAACATTACTGAGAGATCACATGGTCTTTCAAGTGGAGAGCCCATGACTGTGGTGCTCTCTTATGCTGTCAGATTGAGCTTGTTGTCTGATGCATCCGACAACACAACACAACCCAACCCAACCCAACAAACCATGCTGAGTCATACTTCACTCAGAGGGAGAACACATGGAAGAGTCTACATTTAATTCAACCAATGATTTTTGTTGGTTAAATAAAGTTGTTGAGATATTTCAGTCTGTACCAAAGCAGTGGACAGACCGACTGACAGAGCAAAACTGACAATCCCCACAGCAACGCTGCTAGTGTGGCTAAAAAACAATAGTGCACACAGCACATGAATGTATCATCTCAGCCAACCTGCATTTTGAACCAGCAATTAGCTCTGCAATACAACTGGCACATGTAATAGATTAATTAGGTGATAACTTTAATGCCCTCTGTTCATGCTTTTAATAGTTGAGTATGTTAACACTGGACTGCTTAAAAGCCATATGAGGTTTGTGTTAAACAAGCTGTAGGTCTGTTTCACTACTCAATGTGTCAACCATTAAGCTTAAGTCTGAGAACATCATCCAGTTAGAGAAAGTAATTGCACAAAGACATCATCGATCCTGTGTAGCTGTAGAATGTATGATGAAGGCATGGAGTTGGTGGTATGTGCTGTGTACCTTGGTGCTGCAGGTAAAGTGGAGGCAGGGAGGTCTGGATGAGTCTGGGGGGCAGTCTGCTGCTCCTGCTGGACTGACAGAAGTACTGCTTCATCCAGTCAAACAACTGGGGATGGGTGTCTCCTGGGCCTGTTGGCTGGTGGAAGTCAATAATGCGGGCACTGAAAGCACATACAGTATGACCCGTTGTGTTACATTTAACTGATACATTACACAGACCAGTTTAAGTCACAACCAAAGTCTGAAATAGTAAAATTAAAATGACAGCAGTATTTTAAAATACTCACAAAGTGAGACTGGGAACAGTTTGAGGATAGACAACAGCCTGTTTGATCAACACGTCTTATCATTTGACACAGTAAGTCATGTTGCTTGCACTACCCACAAAGCTGTCTCGACATGTTGCTGTGTTCCTAGAGGGTAGCTGTTCAAAATTAGCTTGACGTAATATCAGTGTTTACTAAGTAGAGAATTACAGATCTCTAAATTAAAACTGGTTGCTGCACACAAATTATAATTTACACCTACTAACTGCAGGTGGAACAGTTATGTAAGCTGGCTGAGTGAACCAGCTGACAAAGCAAACATTACCTTCCTAATATCTGAACCATTTAGATTGAAGAGTAAAAGAGGTTATATGGAATATGGTCAACATATCTGACCTGACACTTTACATTTCACAGAAAAAACACACTAAACCTCAAATGACAAAACTGTATGCCAATATCATTAAACTAAAAGACAAAATAACAAGAGTTAGCTTAACATAATTAGATGTTTATCTTTCGCATTATTATGGATCCCACTGTTTTTCTTGGCAAGACATGCCCTGCGTAGCATTGACCAATCCTAGCAAGCACTAGGATTGGTCCATGCCACACTGGGTCCCTCTGGTACCACAAGCACAAATACAAACCTACTTCAAGAAAACAAGCAAAGAGCACTCCATGCCCCGCCATGCAGAGAAAGCTGAGATGAAGGTTATGAACTGTAATAGACCAGTGAGGAACAGAGTAGGCACAGTATATGGATTGAGGACAGGATAATAAGCCTATTCCTTAGCAGAGATGAAGGTTACACATTGTAACAGTCCAGTGAGACACAGAATAGGAAAATATCTCTCCATGCATCAACCAGCAGGAGAGAAAAGTGCCATGCAGCACTGTGGAGGATGAAGTTCCTCTGATGGAGTGCACTGTAATGCCCTCCGGGGGCTCCACCCCAGAGGAGAGATATGCCTGTGAAACAGCCTCACACAGCCAGTGTGACAGACGCTGTACAGACAGAGGAAGCCCCTGAGATTTCTCTCTGTAATGCACAAACAAATACTGGGAATGGCTTAAGGCAGCTGTGCACTCAATGTAGCAGGCAAGCACAGAGAAGATGAAACATGGTCTCCTAGTCAGACTTGTGAGGAATAGGAAAGAACCCCTCCATAGTTATCACTTTTAATCTGAACAAGCTAGTGATACTTTTAGGAATAAAAAAGCTGGGTTTGGACACAGGATAGCTGAGCAGTCTCAACACGTTGATTCTGCAGCAGCAAGTTCTAGCGCGTTTATGTGGAGAGACATGTGAGCTGGCCACTACTGTCCTCTCACCGCCTGTGAGAGACACGTTTCTCCCCAACCCTGAGAGAGATGCGTCTGTGAACACTGAGATGTGTGATGCAACTCTGCCCAGAGGAACCACCGCTGACAGGATGCAGGGATTTCTCCAGTGGGCCAGATCTGGACCCACGGAGGGAGGAATGGACACCATGCTCCTCAACGCACAGACAGATGAACGACCTCTGCAGCTGTCTCATGTAGAGAAGCCCCAGGGGGGGAATCACCACATGACCTGTTGACATCATGCTCAGCAGCTGCGTGACAGAGAGAGCTGTAACAACATTGTAAGGTGTGACGAGGAGGAGGAAAGCTGTCAGCACCTCTACTCTCTGCTGTGAGAGACAAGCTCTCATGCTGAATTCCACTCTCAGATATGTGACAAGCTGGGAGGGGAGAGGAGAGCTCTTTTTCCAGTTTATTGTGAAGCCCAGACTCGTCAGATGAGACACCAGTCTTGCCATCTGTAGTGTGGCTTCTTCCCTAGAGCAGCAAGCCAGCAAAAGCAGGTTGTCCAGATAAATTAACACTCCCCTCCCCATCCTGCGTAACGTCTCTAGGGCCATCTCCCAGTAGTGGACCGTGAGGTCGTGAACCGGGCCTTCAGTGGTCACACACATACATACACACACACACACACACACACACACACACACACACACACACACACACCTCATTTATACAGAGAACCTGCATTATAGCCATAAAGAGGATCCACTTTTGCTTTTTTACAATGAATCACACAAAGCCTGCATAAAGCCGTCTCCTTGTGTACTTTTACATAGCATGCCGGCATTCCGGATTCAGAGGTGTGGATATCAGACTGATCAGAGCTGTAAACTCTGCCATGAGGGAGGACAAAGACGTTACTAGGATGAGGGGAGGACTTTCTCGTTGTTTGATAACGTTAAAAGTGAAGTTAGACTTTTCTGTCGGCTTCCTGACTTATTTTAAAAAAGATGAGAGAAAAAGAGAGAGAGAGAGCTGAGAGCTAGAGAGTGAATGAAGAGTGAATGAGAGGGAGTGCTAGTAACGTTAGTGAGGAAGCTGGTAACATTATTTTCTGATTGTTTCACAGTGGTTATGTTCTAAAGCACAAACACACCCACACCCCCAAACACCTCTGCTCAACCCTGCAGCTGTACGCCACACCGCCTCATTTGGTCTGAATACAGGCTAACTCAACAGTGTCAGCTCCCGGTCCCGCTGTGCCGGCTGTCCCTTTTACACACACAGTCAATCCAGCTCAGTGACTACCTCCGTATTGGTGGAGCACCTCTGCCCCCCCCACTACGTGTCTGTACCTTTTATACAGAACAGTGAGGCAGATTATAGGCGCAGTATTCCCAACTTCAACGGGCTGTGTAGAAAGGGGCTAAAATGCACTCATCGCCAACAACTAAAATCCAAACAATATGCAAACTACGTCATTAAAAATAAGTCCATTACAAAATCACCTTCCGACACCTGTTAACTCATGTACTCAAACCACCGGCTCAACAAGCTGAAACTATGCTAACCTCTTTATTTCTCCCACACAGGCATTAGCAAAACTGCCAACCCGGTCTTGGTAGACGTTCACTCATGTTGCTCAATAATCAGCCAACAATAAAGGAAAGATTTTCTGAAAGAAAGAAATTATGCCATATATCTCACAGCAGCAAAGTCGAGCATTGCCAACAACAATCTTAATCAACTCTATAGATAATTAACACAGCAGGAGTCACCAGTCACTTGAAACGAAAATCCATTCTTCCTTCCTTTCTGCAATGCCTGCCTGTGTGAGCCATGCGTGCCCCACAGAACAAAGACATACTTGCACTTATTGGTGGATATGATGACATGGAAGTTATGTTACGGCTCGTGTTGCTACAGTGACTTCCTGTTTACACAGTTGGTTGCTTCCTATAGACCGAATCACTGTGACGTTGTACTAACAACAGTCGCTTACAGGTAGACAACTGGCTGTTGATTTGAATTGCAGAGATATATGAAATTGGCATACTTGTTCATTTCTCTTGTCATTTTCAGCTGTAACTGTAACGTTTAAAATTATATACATAGTTTTTATGAACTGTGTTGCTTTACTAGCGTCTTTGATGAGCCAAATCTACCCATCACCGACATCTTACCGTCGTCCGGACTAACTGGTGGCTGACTTTGTCATATTGGGAAGCCACCTTACCACTGCTTTACTCATACATACTTATGCTTATTTTTAATCACTTTTACTACTTACTGCTTATATGTACTTACTTATTTATTTACATACGCTTCATTTACTTCTTTACTTTCTTAAACTGACATTTATTTTTGCTCCACGGCATTAAATTGTATGTACATTATGCAGGGGTTTTCTACCTGGAAGTTATTGTAAACAAACATTGTTTCTGGTTCTATTGGTGTGGCACAGAAGTGTTTAGTAGCTAAGATATAAAGTTTTAATGGTGCAACCTTATTTAGTAGATCACTAGTTTGAAACTAGCTAATAGTTACTAAGAACTTAGGAAAGACTTTACGCACAAACATAGGCGCCTGAGCAATGGAGCAAGTGGAGCAAATGCATCCCCTTTATTCAATTAGAAGCAAAGTTATGGTTTTGCTACCCCACTTTTTGTCTTTTTAAAAATAACCTTATCATCACACAGTCCCCGCAATCAGGTGATTATATTTAAGCGGCCTATGACTGACAAAAACAAGTGATAAAAAAATCTGACGTTTTTGGACCAACCTTTGAGTTGGTTCAGTCCAACCCGTCGGGAGAGAGAGACAGACAGATAGAGTGGAGCTTTTTCCTCACAGCACCAAAGTGCCTGAATTAACAAACAGTTAAATGTTCAGCAGTGGAAAGTAACTTGTTTAGACTTTTGCAGACTACTTTGCTTTAGTTTCAGTTTTAGTCAGACTTTGGAAGGAATTACTTTTAAAAATGATGATGCATCACTCCGTGTAATGATCTCACATCCGGCTGCTCTGCGCTGTGCTTTCATTATTATGATTATTCTTTCATTTTCTCATACAGGCTAAATGAGAGCTGCAAGTTTACTCTAAGGGGAAGCAAGGTCTAGTTTTCAACTGAAATGGCCCTTTTAAGTCTTGAGCAGCAAAAATCACCTTCTGAGTTATGCATTAAAATAGGCCTTGATTTGAGATAACGTAGGTTAAAATAATCTGTTTTTGAAGTTATGATTATTCATTCCTGTATAATATTACAACTACATCAGCAAGCGGTGCTAATAGCTACCTCTAGAACCTTTGTGTGGGACTGGATTTAGATAGTTGTTGTGAGGCCATTTCATTCATCCAAACGGTTTGTGCTTTGTTGAGTTGTTAGACTTTGAAGATGCCTTGTGAGTTTTGAGAATAGCAACCCTCAGGCATAACATTTTTTAACCAGGTTAAATTATCCAAATCATATTGTAAGACTATTTCATTTATATAAATGGTTTGTCCTTGTTTAACCTTGAAGATGGCCTAGTAGCCTGCAACCTACTACCACTTTAGGCTACATAATGTTTTTTATGAATATAATTTCAAATATGAAGTAGCCATTCTTCTAATAATTATTTCCTCCTTCCTCCTCCTTCCCCCCAAATTATGTATCTTTCCAAGTTTACTCTCCCATTTTAATACATAATCAGGAGCTAATGCACACAAACTTAGTGATGGATTTACAGACAGCTGGTGCAACACTGAAGTGCTGGATTGTGTTAAAACTAAAATAAAATAAAATGGAATTATATTTTAAAACAGCCACAGACAAGTCAATTGTGTAGCTTACACACTCAAGCTAGGGTGGCATTACATTTCTCCTTAGGCCTTGCCTTATACAGAGTCAATGGGTGTAGGTTTATTTAACTCATTGATTTTTGAAATGAATTTTAGATATCCTAGAAGGCCTAGAAAGGCCAGGGATTAACTTTATAATGTACTTAACTTTTTTCACCCTCATCAAATTTATATTTTTTTCTTTTTTTGTTATTGTCTGATTGTATTATGTTATGTATATTATCTTGTTATATTATTGTATTATGAAAACGAATTTGTCTACTAGGGTTGTGCCCGAATACAAATACATTATTCGACAAAGCACAAATAGTATTTTTTTAAAAATATTTATATTATATATAAATATTTCAAATACCAGCATGCAGGTCAGTTACATAGCTATTTCAGTCTGTCTCCTCTGTTCCGTTGTTACATCTTCAGCAGGTCTCAATGAGGGGAGTCACATCCACCTGCTACATGATGCACATTTCCTAATTTGGACATCACTCCTGGAGTTGGGGGTGTTCCTCAAAGATAAAGCTGAGCTACTGACACAAGCGAAGTGCTCTCAAAGGACTCTCCATAACCTGGACTCTCCTCACCCCCTCTCCTTCCCACAAAGTTAGGTTGTAAAAAATAGGCAATAATTGAAAAGTGCAAAACAATAATCGCCTTTGAAGTTTTTCCCTACACATTACATGATGTGCTGTCTCTGTGTTATAGGTGTATAAATAGGTAGAGGTCTGTCTGCAATGAGGTGATGAGTAAAGTTTTAGCTCAGTAATCAGTGCAGTCGTCTATGATCTGGGAGACTCCAGGTTGAGACCCGGTGTGGGGAGCTCCTTCATAAGGTAGTTTATTC